>NC_085988.1:31212540-31557540 GCF_030014385.1 Trichomycterus rosablanca | reverse complement strand
GCCATCTACCGTCCATCTGGCCTAAACAAAGAAGGAAAGCCGGGCAAGTCACGTAGCTTGAGCAAAGGGCCAGATTTGACAGGAGAAGCTGACGATATGTCTTTAGACAACTGGCAGCTGGTGTGTAGCGGAGCTCTCCTCAACCAACGCAGCGTGGTGGTTGCTGCCCACTGTGTCACTGAGCTAGGCAAGCTGTACCCACTGGATGTAGCCAAGGTCCGAGTAGTGCTGGGAAAGCAGTACCGGAGTGACCTGCGTCAGACAAAGGGCTTGCAGCATCTTAGGGTAAGGACTGCATACAAATCAAAATCAGAAAAAGTTGAGACAGTTTGAAAACTGCAAAAAAAAAAAAAGAAATTCAGTTTTGTCTGGTCAACTTCATTTTATTTGTTAATATGCATTCCTGCCTTTCAGACCTGTAACACAGTCTAAAACAAGTTGGGATGTTAAAGCATTTTTTAACATTGCCATTCCTTTCCACTCAAAACACTTTTGGTGTTTGGCACCGAGGATACCAACAATAAAGTGTTTCAGGTGTTTTTTTGTCCCATTTTTCCTATGAACAAATATTAAGGTGTGAAACTGTACAGGGTTGTTGTTGCATTTTTATTTCAAAACTCTCCACACAGTCTCTATTAGGGACAGGTCAGGACTGCAGGAAGGCCAGTCCAGTATTTATACCCACTTTTTGTTGAAAAATACATTGACGTACATACAAATGAAATGAAGTTGACCAAACAAAAAATTAAATTTCTTAGGTTAATACTGTCTGCAATAAAGTAAAAGTCAATGAAAGAAACTAAATGGTAAGTCTGTTAGATTGCACTGTATTTACAAAAACATTGGTGAATTATTATTGTAAGACACAGGCTTTGTTAAACCCCAGGAACCTAAAAAAATTGTTCAAGTTTAAAGTTTTATTTGTCACATACAGGTCTATACATGGTATAACTAGCAGTGAAATGCTTTTACAACTGCCTGGTCACATTAATACCAAAGAACAAAGGGAAAGAGAAAACTTAATGTACAAAACAGAAATAACTTTACAAAAAATATAGAAAAATCTAAGTAGAGATAAAAACTTTAAGTAGAGATTAAATAAAAAAGGTGCCATGTAAGCTTAAAGTGAATACAGTATACGTAAAGAGCAAACCAGTGTTGTACAATTGGTGAGAAATCACTACATATATCCATACATATACATAACTGTATGTGTACGTGCATAGACTATTGAAAAGTAATATGTTTAAAATAAACACTTTAAATCAAGCCATTATCAACCACAAGTGGTGTTTCCACTGATTTTGTGTCCTGGGGTAACCAAACAATGCAGTAAATGTTTAGTACAAGAAAAAGTCAAAATATCAATTGAATTATTCCTAGAATAGAGTGGCTTTAGACAGTGCTGATTTAGATAATGTTCAGAGTTTATTTTCTCCTCAAAAGTCACTTTTAATAAATAGCCTACAGTGGAACCTCGATTTAACAGACTGAAAGAGGGGTGCACTGGTCCGTAAAATGTGTTCTGAGATTTTTTTGTGCGAAAATATATGAAAACACAGCACTAAGGTAAACAAAAGTGTTAAACATGCACACATGATAAACAGTAAAATGAACAACGTAAATAGATATGTAAATACAGTATGTCATGTAAATTGGTGTACTGTACTACTGGGGAGAAATTTCATTTACCTTGTGTGGTGGAGGAGATGTTTTTATTGCTGTGATCGTATAGTGGGGACTCAGAGTATCTATTATTCGGAATCTGAAGCACTGCTGGTGGCTACTGGAGCAGTGCTGGTGCATAACTAAGCACTAGAACTTGCAAAAATGAAGCATAAAACACCGAGACAAAGGTGAGAACAAAGAGAAAAAGTAAATCAAGCCTATCACTCCTGTAAACAGAGAGACGTGCGCTGGCTAGTGGACAGTTACTGAACTACTAGTCTTGGTTCGCTTCTTGAGAGAATTTTAAACAATTGTACCAGACATTTGGTTTTCCAGATTTTGTACTTTAAATCGAGGTTCCACTTCATTAATATTTATGCTGCCTTAATCAAAGTCTTTTTTTACTAACTTATTTTCAAACAATAAATGTATTTTAATTGTGGGATGTTCATAAGACCTCTTAAAAATAATGTTACTAATTGTCATCGATGTCACCAGCAGTGGCTGTTACAACAGTGAGTAACACCAGTACGAAATGTCGGCATTTTCAACTAAAATCATTCACTGAGCACACAAATACCCCTTTACTGAATAATTTATTAATTAGGATTTTAACATCATGTTTTACACACTTTGGTTACATTCATGACAGAACAGGTTTACACAACATTCTTTGGTTCACAAGTTTAATGTCAAACACAGTCATGGATAATTTTGTATCTCCAATTCACCTCACTTATAGGTCTTTGGACTGTGGGAGGAAACCGGAGCTCCCGGAGGAAACCCACACAGACACGGGAGAACATGCAAACTCCACACAGAAAAAACCTGGACCACGCCACCTGGGGATTAAATCCAGGACCTTCTTGCTGTGAGGCAACAGTGCTACCCACTGAGTCACCATGCCATCCCCTTTACTGAGTAAAGCCCATGGTTTTTAAAAAGTCATGCTTATGGTCTGGGTCTACATAGAGATTTGTTTATTAACATTATTATTATTATTATTATTATGATTAGCAGTAGTAGTATTGTTATTATTATTATTGTTGTTGTTGCAGTTGTTTTTTAAGAACACAACAAATCTGCAGGGTATGTGTGTGTTTAAACAGAATATTTATTACTTATTTATTTATGTAGTTAGTTAGTTAAGCAGCAATGGAAAAAGTAATGCCAAATATTTACCAGTTTATGACCCCTAAATCTAACTGTTCCCCATCTTTACTTTCCTAGGTGTCTTCCATCACTGTACACCCCAATTATGATCCTCTGGTGCTAGACTCTGATCTGGCTATCCTAAAATTGCTGGATAAAGCCCGGATTGGTGAGCATGTGTTGCCCATCTGCCTCCCAAATGCTCAGGATGCATTGGAGGAGACTCTCTCCAGACAGGCCATGGTGACGGGCTGGTCCCTCATTCCTGATGCCAAATTTGGGGAGACAGAACGTGCACGTGTGGGCACAGTGATGCTGGGTGATGTGGTGCATTGTGAGCAACAATACGCTAAGTATGGCCTTCCTATCAGTGTCTCAGAAAACATGTTGTGTGGTCGACAGGGTGCTGGCGCCAGTCCTTCTAACATCTGTCCAGCTGAGACTGGGGGTGTACTGATTGCCCCACCTACTTTTTCTCCAGAATCATCACTTGACCAAAAGCAGGAGTGGAAACTTTTGGGATTGGTTAGTTTTGGGTATGACTCACTAGACTGCAACCCAGAGCTTTATACTGTCTACACACATATTGCTAACTTTCTTGACTTTTTTGAGAGGAATATGAAATAGTTTATTATTTAAGAATTTTACCACCAGCTTTGTCTTGCATTTTCTTTTTGCCCTAATAACACTTTAATATGTCGCTTAAACTAACACTGGACAATGCACTATGAGAAGATAGCTGTAGCAGTAAGGGGCATGGACCCAGTTTCAGGTAGTAGTCTATGCCAAGCTAAGAGCAACTTCTCCAGCAACATATTAACTTAAACATGTAGTAAACAGACCAACCAACTGGCCTTGCAATAAGAAAAATGGGAAATGTCTACCAACAATGACCCATGTCTTTCACATGTGGGTCCTCAGGTAATCAATACGGTGCTGTTGGATTGACCAGAAAACCAAGTATTCTGCTATTATTTATATCAGAGATGTTTGGCCTTCTGGATGTTTGTAATGTACATAGACTGTAATGTATTACTCCACAATTGTAAACATGACCAAAACTATGTATATATTGTACAAAACTATTGAACTTGTGTGCTTTTTAATAAAATCATTTGGTGTTGTGTTGTAAGTGAAAACCACAGGTTTATGTTTCATTGTACTGTTTAAAACATTTGAAAAACAGCATGAGGTAATCTAAATAAACAACCCAACCCAACCACCAGACCAAACCCAAAACCCACATATGACAACATTGGGTACTAGTTGAATTCTTTTTGTTTCTTAACTTAATCTGTCAACTTGAATTAGACATGCATAAGAAGTTGCTTTTGGTTGGCTATATTACAAAATATACACTATATTGCCAAAAGTATTCGCTGCCTTCACACGCATATGAACTTGAGTGACGTCCCATTCTTAATCCATAGGGTTTAATATGATGTCGGCCCACCCTTTGCAACTATAACAGCTTCAACTCCTCTGGGAAGGCTTTCCACAAAGTTTAGGAGTGTGTTTATGGGAATTTTTGACCATTCTTCCAGAAGCACATTTGTGAGGTCAGACACTGATGTTGGATGAGAAGGTCTGGCTCGCAGTCTCCACTCTAATTCATCTCAAAGGTGTTCTATCGGGTTGAGGTCAGGACTCTGTGCAGACCAGTCAAGTTCTTTCACACCAATTTGCTCATCCATGTCTTTATGGACCTTGCATTGTGCACTGGTGCACAGTCATGTTGGAACAGGATGGGGTCATCCCCAAACTGTTCCCACAAAGTTGGGAGCATGAAATTGTCCAAAATCTCTTGGTATGCTGAAGCATTAAGAGTTCCTTTCACTGGATATAAGGGGCCAAGCCCAACTCCTGAAAAACAACTCCACACCATAATCCCCCCTCCACCAAACTTTACACTTTACATGCACAACACAGTCAGACAAATACCGTTCTCCTGGCAACCGCCAAACCCAGACTCGTCCATCTGATTGCTAGACGGAGAAGCGTGATTCGTCACTCCAGAGAACACGTCTCCACTGCTCTAGAGTCCAGTGGAGTCCATCCGATGCTTTGCATTGTGCTTGGTGATGTGCTTGTTGCACAGGTGGCATCCTATCACGGTACCATGCTGGAATTCACTGAGCTCCTGAGAGCGACCCATTCTTTTACTAAGGTTTGTAGAAGCAGTCTGTATGCCTAGATGCTTGGTTTTATACACCTGTGGCCATGGAAGTGATTGGAACACCTGAATTCAATGATTTGGATGGGTGAGTGAATACTTTTGGCTAAATAGTGTATCTAGAAAGTACTTAATACAAAAAATGAGAATGCAGAGAAAACATAATCCATCCAAGCTAAATCAAGGTAGCAAGCAGCATATATGAAGTGGAAACAGCTGAGCTACAATTTGGCCAAAAGCCAGTCTAGTGGGCACACACAATTACACAGTAATTTATGAGAGAGAAAAAAAACATGCAAGTGGATATTTTTCTATTAAAAATAATACTAATAATGCCGCTCAGGTGGCACAGCGGTAAAATACGCTAGCACACCAGAGCTGTGATTTCGAATACAATGTATCGAATCTCAGCTCTGCCATCCGGATAGGCTAGACAGCTATATGAACAATGTTTGGCTCTTGTTCATACAGGGTTAAGGAGCCGGAGAGGGACCTCATAACTGATGCAATTACGACCTCTGCTGGCTGGTTGATGGCATCTGCACAGAGTAGAGAAATAATGCTGATCAGGGTGGGGCTCTCCGTGCTCAGGGCTGATTCGCATATGCGTATCGGAGGGGACATGTGTGAGTTCGCTCTCCTTAATCAGAGGGCGGGGGTCAGCACCAGTAGAGAGAAAGCATGATGCAATTGGGTGAAAATTGGACACGCTAAAAATCAGGAGCAAAGAGAGAAAATGCAAAAAAATAATAATAATACTAATAACATAAATAAAAGTACATTGGTAAAGGTAACCTAATTCAATAGATTTTAAGTGATTATCGCATGGGGGTAAGCTAAATGCCTATTAAATCATGATATTGTGAAATTACATTTAATATAACCTGTGCTGAATTTATACATTTTAGAAACATTTGTCTTTTGTATTTTTTACTATTATAAATATAGACTCCTGATCCCAACATTAATTTATTAACTAAAAAAAAAAAAACGACTTCAGAGTGGCACTGTGCCGCAGTGGGTGGTGCTAGCACCTCACAGTAAAAAGGACCTGAGTTTGATACCCCTGGCTGGTCAGGCAGTGTCATCGCTGTGTGGAGTTTGCATGTTCTTCCTGTGTTAAATCTAAATTCGAACACTAGATGGCAATAAGGGTGCATTCGGTTCATCTAGATTGGTTTTGTTTGTATTGCTCTTAACACAACATTCCATTTCACAGCAAGTTTAAGAATCATATATATATACAGCACTGACCCTTTGGGCATGGATTCTGACACCTTTCTATCAGAATCAGCATTAACTTCTTCAGCAATTTGAGCTACAGTAGCTCGTCTGTTGGATCAGACCACACGGGCCAGCCTTTGCATCAATGAGCCTTGGCCGTCCATGACCCTGTCGGCGGTTTACCACTGTTCCTTTCTTGGACCACTTTTAATAGATACTGACCACTGCAGACTGGGAACACCCCACAAGAGCTGCAGTTTTGGAGATGCTCTGACCCAGTCGTCTAGCCATCACAATTTGGTCCTTGTCAAACTCACTTAAATCCTTTTTAAAAGTAAAATTTTATATATATATATATATATATATATATATATATATATATATATATATATATACTGTATATACAGTATATATACAGTGTATCACAAAAGTGAGTACACCCCTCACATTTCTGCAAATATTTCATTATATCTTTTCATGGGACAACACTATAGACATGAAACTTGGATATAACTTAGAGTAGTCAGTGTACAACTTGTATAGCAGTGTAGATTTACTTTCTTCTGAAAATAACTCAACACACAGTTATTAATGTCTAAATGGCTGGCAACATAAGTGAGTACACCCCACAGTGAACATGTCCAAATTGTGCCCAAAGTGTCAATATTTTGTGTGACCACCATTATTATCCAGCACTGCCTTAACCCTCCTGGGCATGGAATTCACCAGAGCTGCACAGGTTGCTACTGGAATCCTCTTCCACTCCTCCATGATGACATCACGGAGCTGGTGGATGTTAGACACCTTGAACTCCTCCACCTTCCACTTGAGGATGCGCCACAGGTGCTCAATTGGGTTTAGTCCATCACCTTTACCTTCAGCTTCCTCAGCAAGGCAGTTGTCATCTTGGAGGTTGTGTTTGGGGTCGTTATCCTGTTTGAAAACTGCCATGAGTTTTCGAAGGGAGGGGATCATGCTCTGTTTCAGAATGTCACAGTACATGTTGGAATTCATGTTTCCCTCAATGAACTGCAGCTCCCCAGTGCCAGCAACACTCATGCAGCCAAAGACCATGATGCTACCACCACCATGCTTGACTGTAGGCAAGATACAGTTGTCTTGGTACTTCTCACCAGGGCGCCGCCACACATGCTGGACACCATCTGAGCCAAACAAGTTTATCTTGGTCTCGTCAGACCACAGGGCATTCTAGTAATCCATGTTCTTGGACTGCTTGTCTTCAGCAAACTGTTTGCGGGCTTTCTTGTGCGTCAGCTTTCTTCTGGGATGACGACCATGCAGACCGAGTTGATGCAGTGTGCGGCGTATGGTCTGAGCACTGACAGGCTGACCTCCCACGTCTTCAACCTCTGCAGCAATGCTGGCAGCACTCATGTGTCTATTTTTTAAAGCCAACCTCTGGATCCTCACATCTCACATCCTCAGAGAGTTCTTTGCCATGAGGTGCCATGTTGAATATCCAGTGGCCAGTATGAGAGAATTGTACCCAAAACACCAAATTTAACAGCCCTGCTCCCCATTCACACCTGGGACCTTGACACATAACACCAGGGAGGGACAACGACACATTTGGGCACAATTTGGACATGTTCACTGTGGGGTGTACTCACTTATGTTGCCAGCTATTTAGACATTAATGGCTGTGTGTTGAGTTATTTTCAGAAGACAGTAAATCTACACTGCTATACAAGCTGTACACTGACTACTCTAAGTTATATCCAAGTTTCATGTCTATAGTGTTGTCCCATGAAAAGATATAATGAAATATTTGCAGAAATGTGAGGGGTGTACTTACTTTTGTGATACACTGTATATATATATACAGTGGAGTCAAAAAGTATTTAGTCAGCCACTGATTGTGCAGGTTCTCCTACTTAGAAAGATGAGAGAGGTCTGTAATTTTCATCATATGTACACTTCAACTATGAGAGACAAAATGAGAAAAAAAAATCCAGGAAATCACATTGTAGGATTTTTAAAGAATTTATTTGTAAATTATGGTGGAAAATAAGTATTTGGTCAATAACAAACAAGCAAGATTTCTGGCTCTCACAGACCTGTAACCTCCACTCGTTACCTGTATTAATGGCACCTGTTTGACCTCGTTATCTGTATAAAAGACACCTGTCCACAGCCTCAAACAGTCAGACTCCAAACTCAACCATGGCCAAGACCAAAGAGCTGTCGAAGGACACCAGGAAGAAAATTGTAGACCTGCACCAGGCTGGGAAGAGTGAATCTACAATAGGCAAGCAGGTTGGTGTGAATAAATCAACTGTGGGAGCAAGTGTAAGAAAATGGAAGACATACAAGACCATTGATAATCTCCCTTGGGGTCAAGATCTCATCCCGTGGGGTCAAAATGATCATGAGAACGGTGAGCAAAAATCCCAGAACTATACAGAGGGACCTGATGAATGACCTGCAGAGAGCTGGGACCAAAGTAACAAAGGCTACCATCAGTAACACACTACGCCGAGAGGGACTCAAATCCTGCAGTGCCAGGCGTGTCCCCCTGCTTAAGCCAGTACATGTCCAGGCCCGTCTGAAGTTTGCCAGAGAGCATATGGATGATCCAGAAGAGGATTGGGAGAATATCATGTGGTCAGATGAAAGTAAACTCAACTCGTCGTGTTTGGAGGAAGAAGAAGAACCCAAGAACACCATACCTACTGTGAAGCATGGGGGTGGAAACATCATGCTTTGGCGCTGTTTTTCTGCAAAGGGGACAGGACGACTGATCCGTGTTAAGGGAAGAATGAACGGGGCCATGTATCGTGAGATTTTAAGCCAAAACCTCCTTCTATCAGTGAGAGCATTGAAGATGGAACGTGGCTGGGTCTTCCAGCATGACAATGATCCCAAACACACCGCTCGGGCAACGAAGGAGTGGCTCCGTAAAAAGCATTTCAAGGTCCTGGAGTGGCCTAGCCAGTCTCCAGACCTCAACCCCATAGAAAATTTGTGGAGTCCGTGTTGCCCAGCGACAGCCCCAAAACATCACTGCTCTAGAGGAGATCTGCATGGAGGAATGGGCCGAAATACCAGCTACAGTGTGTGCATACCTGGTGAAGACTTACAGGAAACGTTTGACCGCTGTCATTGCCAACAAAGGTTATGTTACAAAGTATTGAGTTGAAATTTTGTTATTGACCAAATACTTATTTTCCACCATAATTTACAAATAAATTCTTTAAAAATCCTACAATGTGATTTCCTGGATTTTCTCATTTCTCATTTCTCATTTTGTCTCTCATAGTTGAAGTGTACCTATGATGAAAATTACAGACCTCTCTCATCTTTCTAAGTAGGAGAACTTGCACAATCAGTGACTGACTAAATACTTTTTGGCCCCACTGTATATACTGTATATATACTGTATATATATACACGTATATATATATATATATATATATATATATATATATATATATATATACGTGTATATATATATATATATACTGTTCAGCCATAACATTGAAACCACCTCCTTGTTTCTACACACTTTGTCCATTTTATCAGCTCCACTTACCATATACAATGACTTTGTAGTTCTACAATTACTGACTGTAGTCCATCTGTTTCTCTGCAGGCTTTGTTAGCCACCTTTCATGCTGTTCTTTAATGGTTAGGACCCCCACAGAGTAGGTATTATTTGGGTGGTGGATCATTCTCAGCACTGCAGTGACACTGACAGTGGTGGTGTGTTAGTGTGTGTTGTGCTGGTATGAGTGGATCAGACACAGCAATGCTGCTGGAGTTTTTAAACACCTCACTGTCACTGCTGGACTGAGAATAGTCCACCAACCAAAAATACATCCAGCCAACAGCGCCCCGCAGGCAGCGTCCTTTGACCACTGATGAAGGTCTAGAAGAGGACCAACTCAAACAGCAGCAATAGATGAGCAATCGTCTCTGATTTTACATCTACAAGGTGGACCAACTAGGTAGGAGTGTCTAATAGAGCGGACAGTGAGTGGACACAGTATTTAAAAACTCCATCAGCGCTTCTGTGTCTGATCCATTCATACCAGCACAACACACACTAACACACCACCACCATGTCAGTGTCACTGCAGTGCTGAGAATCGTCCACCTAAATAATACCTGCTCTGTGGTGGTCCTGTGGGGGTCCTCAACATTGAAGAACAGGGTGAAAGCACGCTTAAAAAGTATGTAGAGGAAAGGTGGACTACAGTCAGTAATTGTAGAATTACAAAGTGCTCCAATATGGTAAGTGGAGCTGATGAAATGGACAATGAGTATAGAAACAAGGAGGTGGTTTAAATGTTATGGCTGATAAGTGTATATAAAATCTTACTTTAAAAAAGTTGGGACAATAAGTAAAAGAAAATTAAATAAATTTGTCCAAGGTCATTTTTGACTTGCACCCACGCTTTTGGGACTCACTGCAACCCTGACCAGAATAAAGTGGTTGGTTAAAATAAATAAATGAACAAAATGACCAAATAATAACCAAACAAATTACACATTGCTCACATACATGTGGGCCTAAAAATTATAAATAGATTAGTCACAATTATTGCACAGTTATTTACTCGTATATGTATAGTTATTTAGCAGCGTCTTTATATAGTTATAGTTACAGCTGTATAGTTATTTATTTTACACATCTTTATTATTACTGTTATTATTATAATACATACCTAACTAATCCCATTCTTATTCATATGCTTATTATTATTATTACTATTATGTATGTAGTACTATGTACATAGACATAATATATGTAAATAGCTGTAGTTATAATTATATATTAATCATAGATATATATGTTTACTATTATTCTCTGTTACTGCATTTTGCTGCCTTGTACCTGTACTGAGCAATAACAATAAAATTTTATTTATCTATCTGTCTATCTGTCTGTCTGTCTGTCTATCTATCTATCTATCTATCTATCTATCTATCTATCTATCTATCTATCTATCTATCTATCTATCTGGCTGTCTGTCTGTCTGTCTGTCTGTCTGTCTGTCTGTCTATCTATCTATCTATCTATCTATCTATCTATCTATCTATCTATCTATCTATCTATCTATCTATCTATCTATCTATCTATCTATCTATCTATCTATCTATCTATCTATCTATCTGTTTAGCTGTGAAGCTACTAAAGGGAAAAACAGTGTCATGCACAGCTATGGCATGTCATAGAACGCCCAAATGATTTAGTGCCACTGACCCATGAAACCATGAATAAATGTGAGCCCCCGGGATGTCACTTACAAAAACATTGTAATTTTGCACACACATTCAAGCACTCGCACACACACATTCTCACACAGACTCTCAGGTGGTGTAGGATTAGCTCCATCTGTAGTGAGTCCTCTCCGGAAAGATGCACACAGAGATGAAAAGGATGTGAATGTGTGAGGGATGGGGCCCTTCATCCCCTCATTTTCACACACCCTTCCCCCAAAACACATGCATGGTGACGTATGATCATTAGCATTTACTGAGTTTTAAGCATGTCCAATGCGCTATTTAATATGCAGATAAAGCAGTCATGAGTGTTTGGATTGAGAGATTCTCCCATTCATCTAGAATAAAGACTTGTGAGAAAGATGTACTGCTAGAGGTAATTTCACTTGGGAGCCGATGTTCCCCAGGATGATTGTGAAAAGGCTCTTGTTGCGCTACCTCTTTATTTCAATCCTACAGAATCTTTAAACGTCCCAAAGGAAGTGAGAAAAACAAGCTTTTCCAGTACCATTGTAACACAGCTTCTTCTCATGCCCTATTAACTCACAGGGCATCATCAGTATTTGGGTAGAAGCTAACTTCTCAAACACTTGATTGGTTGAGAGTGCAAAATTGACCCGGTGATTAGCAGTGAGCAAGTGCTGGAAAAAGAAAGCGTAAAGGCTATACGTTTCTCATGAGAAGATATTACCTTCAATTGGGGGAACTCTACTACAAATCATGGAGGCCAAGCCACTTTTAAGACTTTGTTAATCCAGTAAAGCCACAAAAAACATTGAAATAAAAGGAATCCTTTGTGAACCCATTAGAAAGACCTAGATTTCTGCATTAATTACTCATAAAATGTGGTCAGGTCTTCATCAAAGTCAGAATAAGAAACATACACATTCTGCCTAAACAAGTGACAAAAAACCCTTGTTCTTGTCATGTCTTTATTCAACTTGTTGATTAATCATATACAGCACTGACTGACATAAAAATGGACTTCTGATGTAACAGGTTGCATTTATGTAATGGTAGACTGTGTGAAGTGACAACGATTTTCTGAGGTATTCCTCACTCTCTGAGGTGGTTTTCCTCACTCTCTGAATTGGGTACCTCACTCTCTGAGATGGTTTTCCTCACTCTCTGAGATGGTTTGCCTCACTCTCTGAGATGGTTTTTCTCACTCTCTGAGATGGTTTTCCTCACTCTCTGAGATGGTTTGCCTCACTCTCTGAGATGGTTTTCCTCACTCTCTGAGATGGTATTCCTCACTCGTTTTCCTTACTCTCTGAGATGGTTTTCCTCACTCTCTGAGACGGTTTTCCTCACTCTCTGAGGTGGTTTTCCTCACTCTCTGAGACGGTTTTCCTCACTCTCTGAGACGGTTTTCCTCATTCTCTGAGGTGGTTTTCCTCACTCTCTGAGATGGTATTCCTCACTCGTTTTCCTTACTCTCTGAGATGGTTTTCCTCACTCTCCGAGACGATTTTCCTCACTCTCTGAGGTGGTTTTCCTCACTCTCTGAGACGGTTTTCCTCACTCTCTGAGGTGGTTTTCCTCACTCTCTGAGATGGTATTCCTCACTCGTTTTCCTTACTCTCTGAGATGGTTTTCCTCACTCTCTGAGATGGTTTGCCTCACTCTCTGAGATGGTTTTTTTCACTCTCTGAGATGGTTTGCCTCACTCTCTGAGATGGTTTTCCTCACTCTCTGAGACGGTTTTCCTCACTCTCTGAGACGGTTTTCCTCACTCTCTGAGGTGGTTTTCCTCACTCTCTGAGATGGTATTCCTCACTCGTTTTCCTTACTCTCTGAGATGGTTTTCCTCACTCTCCGAGACGGTTTTCCTCACTCTCTGAGATGGTTGTCCTCACTCTCTTAGGTGGTTTTCCTCACTTTCTGACATGGTTTTCCTCACTCTCTGAGGTGGTTTTCCTCACTCTCTGAGATTCTTTTCCTCACTATCTTAGGTGGTTTTTCTCACTCTTTGAAACGGTTTTCCTCACTCTCTGAGATCTCTCTGAGATGGTTTTCCTCACTCTCTGAGATGGTTTTCCTCACTCTCTGAGGTGGTTTTCCTCACTCTCTGAGATCTCTCTGAGATGGTTTTCCTCACTCTCTGAGATGGTTTTCCTCACTCTCTGAGGTGGTTTTCCTCACTCTCTGAGATGGTTTTCCTCACTCTCTGAGATGGTTTTCCTCACTCTCTGAGGTGGTTTTCCTCACTCTCTGAGATGGTTTTCCTCACTGTCTGAGATGGTTTTCCTCACTCTCTGAGGTGGTTGTCTAGAAAGGTGGCCTAGAATATCTTAGGTTATCTTGAGCTCCTCAGACAACTCCAACTGAACGTTTGACTGGCATAAAACAAAAGGAGATAACTAGACAGTGCACTTCGTAGGGAAGAGTACTGGGTTGGAACTGCAATTGAACATGACATACTAGCTACATTTGGATCACTGAAAAAGAAAAGGCAAACACAACTACTAACATTACCTTACCGACTGTGTGAATGACCAAGCAAATATTCTGCACTGAGATGGCGCTGATTTATATAGTGCAGCACATTAGTGCTAATAAGTGTGAGAGTTCTTGGAACATGCATTTATTCTAGAACCTCTACTAATAGTTGTACTGCTGCTGCTGAAAGAAGCTGCCCCTGTCACAACTGTGAGTGTTTCATGTTAAAAAATTTATTCTTTTTACAAAATACAGTCTGGTTGCTCAGCCAAAAGTAAATTTTTTACTTTTGTGCTACCTCTTTATTTCAATCCTACAGACTCTTTAAAAATCCCAAAGGAAGTGAGAAAAACAAGCTTTTCCATTACAATTAAAACACAGCTTCTTCTCATGCCCTATTAACTCACAGGGCATCATCAGTATTTGGGTAGAAGCTAACTTCTCAAACACTTGATTGGTTGTGAGTGCAAAATTGACCCGGTGATTAGCAGTGAGCAAGTGCTGGAAAGAGCTTTTCCAGAAAGGGGGTTTGTAAAATTAGATGTCACTCTGGAAGCATTTCCATACTTTAAACCGACATCATTTATTGGTGATGTGTTAGCAGCTGCATTAAATGTCAATGTCATTTATCAGAACATACTTAGTATTGTATAGCTAGGAACTTAAAGGCTACTGCACAATACAGAGGATCCTACTTCAAAAGTGACACCTTAAACTTAATTAGAGTTTGTTGTTCATTACATAGAAAGTAACTGTAGACTTAAAGCCTATGGCAATGGAAAAATGCTTGACTGTGGACAGTGTTAACTGTGTTCAAGTAGGTTCTTATTAATTGTTGATCCATATTGGTTGATTCTTAAATTACATCTGACCATCCAGACAAACTTACCCTCTACATTAGAATGCAGATTGAATTTTCTTACCACCCAGGACAAAATGTCCCCTAAACTCAAAATCTTCGACATTTACTTTAAACTTAATGTGTTTACTTACTTCCTTTTAAATTAACAGCTGTTTTGTTCAGCGCTTGGCCTGAGCGGTGAGGTAAAACGTCATCATAGTGTGCATATGAGACGAATCTGCATTTGTGTAGAATAACCGTCAAATCCAGTCTGAAAGCATCTGCATGTATCTGTGTTTAGCTGGATTTTCTTCCTCTTTCACTTTTATACAGCTCGAGGTTCTAAAAAATTGTAAGAACAACCCCATTATTTTACATAAGCCTAAAATATATGCTGTTCCACAGGACCATGGAACGCATTAACTGGTTTCCCATATATCCTTATGGGAAAAAATACCTTGAAACTCAACACCTTTTAAACTCAACGCCACTCCCAGAACTAATTGACGTTGAGTTTCAAGGTACTGCTGTAATGTAAATAAATGGGCAGAGAGGTGTAATCATCTTCACTAATGATGAAACGACTTTACAAAACAACACCAAATTAAAAATAGTAAGTATCAATTTTTGAACTCATGTATGCGTATTTTTGACTGAGGCCCTTTAATAGGATTAATGTTTAATGGGATTCAAAGGAAGTACTTGCTAAATAAAAGACTTTAAACCTCAATGAGTTTGAAGCTTCTGCACAAGAAGAATGACTAAAGATTCCACAAGAGAGGTGCCAGAAGCTTGCTATAACTTACTGAAATTATTAGAGGTCATCAAGGCTAAAGGCTGTTCCACCAAGTACTAAGTATGGAGGTTGAATAATAGTGCTCATGGACATTTGTCAAACCAACTAGATTTTTTCATTTAAATTCCAAATTATGTCAACTTTGCCTATATGTATCATGTAATGTACAATAATCTTATAATTTCCATTTTATTTTCATGTTTTACCATTGATTTTTACTGGTCAGGCTCATGGTGGGTCAGGTTTCCTTACAATCACTGGGCACAATGCAGCAACACACCCAAACTGGATGCAGTTCATTGCAGAGCTTTAGCTACCCCCCTCTTTCAGACATAATCAATCATGTATCTGTAGCAAAATTGCATGTATGTATCAATAAATATAGTTTATCTGTTTACTGAGACATCTTGAAGTATCATTTCATTTAATTCTATACACATTACCATAATACCTTTTAAGAATGTCTTTAATATTTTTAGTTGCAACTGATAGCTAGTAAATAAGAACAATTAATTTCAATGTACTGTATATTATTGAGATTTGAAAGGGTTTGATAATGTAGTGTATATATTATTATGTATTATTTTGTATGTGTACATACATGACATACTTGACAAAATATACATTGTGTTTGTGAATGTAATTTTGACATCAGTCTTAGTGTCATTTCTTTATCACTTACACAGCGTCTTAATGGGTTCTTAACTGGTGAGCAGCATGTCACCATGATTTATAGAGTCGCTTGGATTAGTATTGCACATTCCAAGACAGCTTGCTATAGATCGCATATTCAGAAACCCCCACTGAATTCAATAAATAAATGTACAGGTCCTTGGAGAGATATGTTAAAGCTCAGAGATTTTTTATTAAATCAGTGCAGAGGGTTTCACCTGCTTGTTTATAGTGCTTTAGTAAATTGCAAAAGGTGAAATTACTAGGACTTATTACAAGAAACGTATTAATTTGTGTAATTAGAAACTGATTTACCCTATACCCATTCAGCTCCTGGGTGCTAATGATCAATGAACCTCATTAGAGCAGCAGGTATTTTTTTCTTTACTATTATCTGAATCCTCGGGTAAGGGGCTTTTTTTTCTTTTTTCCCTTCCCCCATGTTACTCCCAGGAGAAACATTGGGAGCTGTAGCTTTATTAAAGATTTAACACATTCGGTGCAGTGTCTGATTTTCAAATTACCTCTTAGGACAGCAGCAAAGGAATGACCCTTGCCCATTATGCCACATCCAGTATGGTATATATTAACATATCAATCCTTCTGTAGTTGTCACACTCACGTATGTACTCACCCACACTGTTTTTGTTTGATAAAGGAGTTGAGAAAGGAAAATATTGATCAATATGTCAAAGGAAACCCACTGAGTCTTGACGGCCAACAACAGGTGTTCTTTATCTTACATGGCTGGCTGGGATTGATCTTTTCTTGGGGTTTTGGTGCTAGTAAGCTTCAGACTGGTAGAAAGTAAAAAGGTGGGCATATTTTAATATAGAATCATATTGGCTATTGCATAGAACCATATTGCAACATCTTAAATTAAAAAATAATAAATGATGTGAACCAATAGGCCAATGGTTCTGAACATTCTTGCAAGCTGGTCCACACAATAGGTCGCTGCCAAAAAGCCAATCTTACAGGCTGCACACTATAAGTTATACTAGGTCAAAAGCATACAAGTGTGGGCCACACCTTCAAGTGTTGTACACTGCAAAAGGCCGTTGAAAAGGACTACAAAACTACTTGTAAACATCTGTATTAAATAAGACAAATTCTTAACAAATAAAAGCAATTTAGTACTACTGTTACTCTACCTAGGGGTGCTCCCCATGCAAAGGACCCACCACCAACAAAAGGTGCAATTGTTAAAATTAAAAGTGAGTGTACCCTCAAGGATGTTCAAAGGATGGCTCAAACCATTCCACTTTTGTTTTGGCATTGCTCTTTGAGAACTCCAATTGAGTTCTAGAAACAAGAGCGTACATATTGATATTTGATATTGATATGTAAACGTGAAGTAACATAAAGGCGTGTCTCATATTTACTAAAAAACAATTCACAAAAAGCCAAAAATTAAACATTGTGATGTTGGCATGATGGTGTGGGAATGCTTTGCTGCTTCAGGGCCTGGGCAACTTGTCATTGTTAATGGAACCTTCAGTTTTGCTCTCCACCAGATAATTCTACACATGAATATTCTAAAAATTCCAAATGAGGAAATAAGGCTGTGATTTGAAGCTAAAGTACAAATTGTTTAAGCAACAAAACACTGTTTTGAAGAACAAAAGCAAGAATACAAAAAAAAAAAAAAAAAAAAATTTATATGAACACAAATAACCAGATAATTAATTTGGAGTTTATTGCATTACTTTTCACAAGATGGCCAATAAGTATAAATGAATTAAATTGTGTTTCATATTTGCTCATGCTCTAATTATCTTACATATGAATTTAAATGAGTGTTTAAATGGGACAGTGGTAGCCTAGTGGGTAGAGCTTTGGGCTATCAACCGGAAGATTGGGGGTTCAAATCCAGGCTCTGCTATGCAGCCACTGTTGGGTCCCTGAGCAAGACCCTTAACCCTGTCTGCTCCAGGGGTGCCGAAGGTGGCTGACCCTGCGCTCCGACCCCAGCTTCCAAACAAGCTGGGATATGCAAAGAAATAATTTTATTGTACTGTACACCTGTATATGTATATGTGACAAATAAAGTATATCTATCTATATCTATCTAAATATGCAGTCATCAAATGTTTTTTTCTCATTACACTGTTTAATTAAGCTTCCAGCCCTGTGTTATTCATACTACAAACCTTGTTAGCAGTATAAAACATTCCCATTTATATCACTAAGATACAGGATGTAGTAGCATAGCAACAGCTGGAAGTAAGGTGTCAACTCCAGTCTGTGAAGTGTGACAGAATGACTAAAAGTAGAAACGTTATCAGAAATGCAGTCATACCATTTCAGACATGTTTTACACATATAGCAGGAAGTGTATGGTAGCTTTCACAAATCCAATTACAAAAAAAATAAGACATATGTTTTTAACTGAGTTCTGGACTGCAGGCAGACCAGTTTAGCACGGGCACTCTATTAATACAAAACCAAGCTGTTGTAACATGCAGACTGTTGTATTGCATTAGCTCACAAAACAGGAACAGTGACGTTCCTGAAAATAAAATAGTCTAAAAGATAACATACGTTGCTCTTAATTCTTATGTACTCTTCAGCATATTATAATATTGCCTTAAGGAAGTTACACAGACTAATAGCATGACAGATGCTGTTTTTTAAACTTTGCATTGGTAACTAAGGTGTTTCTGGATGTTGTTGAAATTAGTTTTTTTCAACTACTTAGGAGTTTGTGTATATTTACAAAAGACTGTGACTGTAAAAAATATTAAATTTACCCAATTTTTTTATTAGACCCTAAGTTTAAGCCTTTTTGATGCCATTGAAGAAAATAATGTATTCAAATGTACTGAGTAGTTACCTCAAACAGTAATGTAAAAATTGTAAAAAAAAAATAAAAATACCTGAACAAGAGATAGATAGATAGATAGATAGATAGATAGATAGATAGATAGATAGATAGATAGATAGATAGATAGATAGATAGATAGATAGATAGATAGATAGATAGATAGTATAAACATAAATTGAAATAGTACACACTACAAAGATTAACATTATACAAACATTATACCTTATACATTATACAAAAAAGTATCTTTATAATCTGTATAAACATAAATTGAAATAGTACACACTACAAAGATTCACATTACACAAACATTATACATTATACAAACCAGTATCTGTATAATCACACCAACATAATACAACAACAGGGCCTGAGGGTACATATGGTGTAATTTTGGTATGCATCGTAAGGTTGGTATAGATTGTAAGTGGAAAACTGTAAAGGATAAATTATAAATTATACAGTGCAGATCTAAAAAAAATCTAACAAGCTACTAACAAGCAGATCTAACAAGCTACTTTTGTCATCTCAGTATTTTAAACCTTTATCCAAAGAATTAGACCCACCTTAACCCTGACCAGGATAAACTGGTGGTTAAACAGATGAAGTTGGAGTTTTATTTTGTAGTGGTGTTTCCTTTATCAGGTTGTCATCTATGGGCTTAAAATGTAAGTTAAATGGTTAAAGCTAAATTTGCAGAATATTTATATGGTGACACTTCATCACGTCACAGTTTAAAAATAGCACACTTTTTAACACGTTGATCAGGAGCCCCTGGAAACAGCTCAGTGCATGAGTCAAAACATGCATTCTTCAACTAAATTATTTGTTTTAGAAGTATACTGCTAGCTGCTTACTCCTTTGTGTGCCAAATACAAACAGCAGGGATGCCAGTTAGAAGTTTTTCTTTTCTTATTGACCCCCAGACATATTTTGTTTAGGGAACATTTAGGGCTTATTGCCTACTTGGGTTCCATTGAATTGTTGCCACTGTTTATGTTTATGATATACATGCTCTTTTACGATGTTGAACCTGAAAGCTTTGGTACAGTTTAATGTTCCTATATATTCTTTTAGTGTTAAATGCCCAACATCACTAACATTCTGTTTTTTTATATTGTTTTACACTGGGAGTTCTAAACATGACTGACATCTGGAATGTAGCATTTTAGATTGTATACTGTAATGAGTGTTTCAGCTATAATTTATGATCATTACATTATGGTAAAAATGCTTATTGTCATTTATAAAATATGTTTATTAGTATTTTAATTAATATGGTTATAAGTGTGCATTGTGTAACAGTGATTAAAACTTTCATTTGCTTATATGTACTTGTATTTAAGTCAACTTTACAGAATCCAGGACCAACAGACCAAAAACCCCAGTTGATGGTGACAGTGGCAAAGAAAAACTCCCTTAAAAATACAGGAAGAAACCTTGAGAGGATCCAGACTCAGCGATTTAACAATATTTAACAATTCCAAGCTTCCATTAACCCACTGGAGTGCATAATTAATACAAATTATTTGAAGTTAGTTTATTTTGACAATTTTGCTTTATTTCTTTTTACAGTATATTATTAGAAATGCACACTTTTTATGTTGATAACCTGTCCTTGTACTTTATTATAACCCCCAGATAACCTTTGTTCAGGGATTTTCACCCTCTCCCAATTGTACATCTCTCGGGTTAAATAGGTACCAAGGTTGGACAGTCAATAAAATGTGGTTCTTGTTAGGAGAGTAAATTTTCTGGTAATGTGGACAGTGGAAAAAAGTCCAACCTGTTCTTTATATATTGATACAAATGTGTTTAAATATCTGACTGTAGGAATTGCACAGTTGCAGTTATGGTGATGGAAAGGGGGATGAGAAAGTAGATAAAAATGGAGGACTTATTGATCTTCAAGATTACTCATCCTGAATTAGGGCAGTGGTAGTGGTTAAGGTACTGGCCTAGAAAATCTGAAGGTCACTGGTTCAAGTAAAGTTGCCAGTGTAGGGCTTCTGAGCAAGGCCCTTAATCCTTGTCACAATTGTAAACTGCTTTGCATAAAAGCATCTGCCAAATGATGTAAATGTACTGTAAATGTAATTACACACTCACCCATTTATTGACTTATTCAAAACAGTTAAAACTGGCTAAAGCGTTTACTGTCATGTGTTTTCAGAGGTGGGAATAAACTTGAGTAATTGGAGGAAACCCTCAATAGAAGAACACACAAACAGCAATCAGTGTCAGTGACAAAGATACCCAGGTCCAAGAAGATGTGTGGCATCCCCAATACCTGTTGTGCAATTAAAAATACCAATACATTTTATAAAGTGTAATTAGATAAGAGGATGCCTTTTGGTGCTCTCCATTAAAAGGACTGAGAATTTAACTAATCGGTTCGAAACTTAGCTCTGCCATCCGACTGTGCTGGGTGGCTACATGAACAACGATTGGCTATTCATACAGGGTGGAGAGTCGAATAGGGACCTCATAACTGATGCAATTACGACCTCTGCTGGCTGGTTGATGTCGCCTGCACAGAGTCGAGGGATAATGTGATCAGGGTGTGGCTCTCCGTACACAAAGCTGCAGGTGAAAAGATGCAATCGGCTACTGCACACATGTCGGAGGGGGTGTGTGTCAGTCTTGCTCTCCTCAATCAGGAGTGGAGATCAGCATCAGTAGAAAGGAAGCATAATGCAATCGGATGATTGGATACAACTAGATTGGGAGGAAAATTGGAACAAATGAAAAAAAAAAAAAAAAAAAAAAAAAAAAAAAAAAAAAAAAAAAAAAAAAAAAAAAAGACTGAGAGGATCCAAGACTTTTTAATTATGAAATAATAATAATAAAAATGCAAATAAATAATTGTAGGTAAATACTAATAATAATAATACTACTACTATTAATATAATTATAATAATAATTTTATAACAATAATAATAATAAATGAATGAATTGAGGGTTTTTTGTTTCTGGTTTGCATGTTTGTTTAATTCATATTACAGTATTTTACAAATGATTATTAATCTGATGATGTAGAACATTTTACTGTTGTGGCATTACTTTTTTCTTGTTATTGATTATGATTGACTACACCTGAGGGCGAGGACCATTACAAGGTACATGGAACAGTGGTCTTTTTGCCATGGTTAGGAAGAAAACACAAACTTTAACTTTATGCTGAGAAAATGTGACTGCATGGTCAAATCTAATACAAGAACCACTAACAATAGATATCTCATGTTTAAAATGGAACAGAACTGTCTACAGTCAAGCAAGCTGTACATCCCCATGGGTTTAGTTAATCTTGTAAAATGAACTAAACTCAAATCCATGATACAGGACAGAACAGATATAGGAATCTCTGAAAATGTGTCATGGCATGCTTGTCTTTTACATATGTATGAACACGTTTGTATATATGGTGTGTATAATGGTAACAATTGTGAGAAAGCGAGCAAGAGAGAGAGAGAGAAAGAGAGAGAGGAGGAGGAGGAGAACAAATAAGAGCACTAGGTCTTCACTGAAGCCACGTTCATTCAGTGGAATTGTTGGGCTCGAGGTCCACGGATTACCCGTAGAGACCAGCGTCCCCTCTCTCTTTCTCTTTGTCTCTCTCAGTGTATATTTCTTTCTCTCTCTCTCTCTCTCTCAACATATCGCAACGGCTCTTCACTAAAGAAGTGGATGCGAGACACCAGCCGAGCGCCAAACACTGCACTGATTTCTCCCAGGTTAACAACAAAGGTGAGTCTCTCACTTCAGTAAACACATGGCAGCACGCTGGGGATCAAGAGCGCAGCTTTACTGAATCACTGGTGAATACCAGGAGTTTTAATAATAGCAGAATAGCTGTGATTTGGTTGCATAGTTGTAGTCTTTAGTCGTTAACTGTACCACCACATAATTCCTCATGTGGAATTTATTTTTAATAAAATGTAGTGTGCTCCAGTTAGTGTCAGTCCATATTTATTCGCATTGTTTTGTAAATAATTCAGCTCTTAACCTGGCTTAACTATTGCAAACACTCATAGCAATACAATTAATAAATGTAGTGTTTTTCTATGCAGTTAAAATGGTTTTAGTTCGTGTAACTGGATGTTATTGTTATTGTGCGCTCATCGTTATCTTGCGGAGCGCACCTGAGACATCTATTCAAATGTTCAAAGTAAATGGTTGAAATTGCTATTAGTTATCCACACACATTGGAAAGCCACTTTTGCGCCTTATAAACTACTGTCATTTATAGTCTATATAGACATAGACTATTAAATGTATCTGTGTGTTTTACCTACAGTCTACGTTATTCTCGTATCTTGTCTGATTCTGGGTATTGGTTGGGCACACAACAAACGTATTGAGCATTCATGCCAATAGAACATACAAAACACTTTTTTGATTGCCTATTTACTGGTGACACTGTGCATATATTGATAGAAATGTGTATGGATTAATGAAATGGTAAAAAAAAGTAAATAAAAGAAGAGAAATAGCTGGTCATAATAATTATACACAGTTTCATTGAACACATTCTATGAGAAGTTTGACATGTTAATCAATTTTCTGTGTAAATGTTTACTTCCCTGGATATTTGTATTCCTCAAAATCAGTGGGCGGTTTGGCTGTTGTACACTGCTGCTAGGTGTGAACAAGTGAGCAAATAGCATTGTTTATTTTGTCTAAAATCATAGGACATAAACAACAGATATTCTATCTGTCTATGTATGTCTGTCTGTCTATCTATCTATACATTAAAATACTATAGGATTGCAGGTTATTGCATGTAGACTTTGTTTTTTTAATGAAAAAGAAGTCTTGATGAAAATAAAAAAGGGAAAAAAGGTTTGTTAGTGCCCATTCTAAGAGGTGGCATTTGTTCCTGTATGTTCTCATGTTTGTATTTTCAGTGGAAGATCTAAACAAAAAAAATCTAAATTTTTCAATGGACTTGTAGCTGATGGAATGCTTTGTTCTATGTGCCTGTAGAGGATAAAGAGTAGCAGTTCCTTACAGGACACGTGTTCCTATTTTATTATTTTATGTATTTACCTATTTGTCAATTTGTCAACTGATTAGTTTATTTACCATTTTTAGTGTGTTTGTTGATGGGGTTTGTGTTTTTATTGTGTTTTCATGATTGAACATGAATGACAGCAAATCTGTGACTGTGCAGAAGTTCATATAATACACATATAAAAATCATATTAATAATTAAAACATGGTATTGAGGATAGTATAAATATTTTATAAAAGCTGCCAGTGTATCCCCTCCCTGTGCTTAGTTAATCAAAACCACAGACAGTCTACTCCCATTATGGTCTCATAAAATGTATTATTTTGTCACACATACATATGCATGCATGCACAGTGGGCCATTATGTCTTGTTTTTCATTTGCTGGAAATAATGCTTGCCATAAACCATATTTAACAGAAGTGGAATTTACTTAGGGTATGTGTCAAGGTTTGTGGCCAGAGGCTTTGTTAGTGCACGTTTAAAACCTCTAGCTGTAATTTATTTAACACAAGGTTATGCCATTTGGGCAAAGGGGGCAACATACAGTACAGGAAAAAAAAAACACAGAACTATTTAACACGTTGACCTCTATTGGATATACCATTGCAAAATGACCTGCAAATGTAAATAACATGGAATGTAAATGGAATGTTGTTGCTATAATATGGGCATCATGATGATGCAGAAGGTAGTTCTGCTGCAGTATATCTCTAGTCTCTAGTTCATCTGTGCTTGATCCTATCCTCTAGTTACCTTCTGAATGGAATTTGGAATGGCTTTCCAGTTTTAACTCTCACTTTCTAAAATATGCAATTAGAGGGACTAGCTACTTTATATTGCCCTAGCTGTGAGTATGAAGCACTTATTAGAGATGGATGAATTTGTGTTTCATGTCTGACTGTCATGTGTGCAGAGCAGAGCATTTAAGATGCATGAAACACCAGTCTATCAATTAGGTCTTAAAAAGAAAGGAAAAAAGAGAGTGAGGATTTGTTTATATGGGTAGCTGGGATTTTTTTTGGGAAGCGGTGATATGAATAAAGGGGGCAGCAATAGATTATGCCAGTGTCCAGCATATAATGGGACTGAACCTGATAAACCTATTGTTATTTAAACCTATTACAAAATTGGATCACTGCTTAAAGAAGTGAAGACTGATAATTTATTGACTTATTAAGTACATGGGTAATGAGCAAAAACAAGAACATTGCATAGAAAATGCAAAAGGATAACTGGAATAGAAATGGATGAATGATATTGAATGAAATAAATCAACAACCTAAAAGTGCAGAAGACTGGAAAACTGCATGTTTGAGTTTTTCATGCAAACTCATTCAGCCTATTCAGATTAGTTGACAGGTTGGCATTGGTTGACATCGACTGTAGTGCTTGAGTAATCCTCCTGGGAACAGGCGAGTACTGCCAAAGTGCCATCCAACATTTTCTCTCTTTCATTACTGCTACTGTCTGGGTCCATCTGTTTTGCTCTACACCTCTTCTTTTCCTCACTGTTCACATGTTTCAAGAGTCTACATGGACTTCAAATAAATTAAAAGAAGCATATGGATTAATCACTTTTCACCATTGTTATGCATTAACAAATGAATCTATTTTACTTAAAGATGCCATACCAGAAATGTTTTGGTATGTGCTCACCTATGATATGTTTACCAATTTTTAAAGAGATGTTTCCATATTTAGTTGCAGTCTAGAGAAATTATGAAAAGAGAGATATTATATATTATTATGTATTGTTCACAGTTGCAATTGAAAATATTTAACCACCATTATCTTAAAAGGTATTTGTGGTGATGTGTTTAAATGGAATTAAATGGAAATATACAATAGAAACAGAGGAAGATTATTTATTGATAAATGTAAGCAGTTCTCTTGTCCAAATATCCATGTGAACTGTTATTATTTAACTATTGTATATTATTATTTAACTATTATTTAATGCCCAGCCTCAATACTTTGTGGAACATCCTTTTGCCTGGAGTAATTTCGGTAAGTGTTAACAAGGCTCTGACACCTCTGTTATGAAATCTCTACCCTTTTTTTTGTGCAAAAGCTTCCAGCTCACTGATGTTAGATGGCTTTCGTGCTGTAATTGACTTCTTTAAATTTTACTATGGCATTTAAATACTGAGACTAAGAAGGCCTGATTCCTCAACCAAACTTGAATTTCAAGTCAAGTCAGATTTATTTGTATAGCGCTTTTTACAATGGACATTGTTTCAAAGCAACTTTACAAAATCCAGTACCAACAGACGAAAAACCCCTGTTAAGCAAGCCGAGGGCGACAGTGGCAAGGAAAAACTCCCTTAAAATTACAAGAAGAAACCTTGAGAGGAACCAGACTCATCAGGGACCCATCCTTCTTGGGTTGCCTAGAGACCACAGAATTTCATCACAGAAGGCAAATATACCTCCTCTAAATGCCTTAGTATTTCTGTAAATCCATAATGCCAGTAAAATAATTAAGATTGCCAGTTAAGAAAAAATCCTTATCTCATCATTGACCTCCCTTCATTCTTGATTGTGGATTTATTTTTCTGGTCATAAGCCTTGTCTTTCTTGCGCCTGATAAACCACTAGTCCATATGGCCAAGCAGTTCTAGTTTTGACTAATTATACCATGAAACCCTGTGTGCACCTATTAAAATTCCTTCTGGTGTATTCCATTCAACCGTTTCTGTGCTTTTTAGTCAATAGAGGTATGCACCCTGGGGTCTGGCCATAAAGTCCTTGGTTGTTAAAGGTTGTTTACCATCTACCATACATAACGTTGAACATATTTAGGCAATAATATAGACAAAATCTCAGTCTGTGTAAGTCAAGGCCATAAACAACTGTTGAAAGTGTGTGACCTTCGAACCCTCAGATGATGTATGAAAAACTGTCATGCTACTGTGATTAATATAGCCACATGGGCTTGGGAGTACTTTGGAAAGTCATTGCTACTTAACACTGTCCACTGCTGCATCAAGAAATGAAATGCTGTACATCAGTTATATACAGAAAGGCTGCTGAGTTCTCTGAGCCTAAGCTCATCTCAGATGGCATGAAAGTAGAAATGTGTGCTTGTTTTCAGAAACAACAGATGTAGAGTTCTCCATGCCAAAGACGAAAATGACTACTGAGTTATCAGCAAAGTCTAATACCCCTACCCTCTTTTTGATATGTGCAGCATGTGGCTTTGCATTGTTCTGTTAAAAAATGCATTGACGTCCCAGAAAAAGGTGACGTCTTGAAAGCAGCATATGTTGCTCTAAAATTTCAACATATTTTCTGCATTAATGCTGCCACCACAGAACTGTAACTTATCTTTGCCAGATGCATTGACACAACCCCATACCATGACAGACCCTGGCTTCTGGATTTTAATAGATAGAAAGAGAGATAGATAGATACTTTATTAATGCCAAAGGAATTTAAGTACCAGTAGCATTATACAGCAATTATGATGTTGATGATAACAGTCTGGATGGCCCTTCTTGTCTTTTTTTCCGGATCACACAGCGTCCTTTTCTTCTAAAAAAAGATCTGGAATACTGATTCCTTTGGCCACAATACACATTTTGTCCATTCCGGATGCCAACACTTACACAACTGCTTACATAAATTGACCAAGTGTGAAGATTGAATCTAAGGATTGATTTTACTATGCAGTTCCCACTCTAACAGTGTATATATATATATTACAACTCATTAATGAGTGTGGCTAAAACACCTGAATCCAACAATTAATGATGGATGTCTACATTTTGTTATAATGTTTTAGCGAAAGCAGATATTTAATCTAAAAATATTTAATCAACACTGTAATCAACATGCATGCATATCATTACTCCCTCACAAACTCTTTGACAGTCATTACACAACTATAATGGAATGTAACCTTTTACTTCATAGTAGAGAAAGGGTGTTTAGTGGTGCCTTTGGAGTAGTGGTTTAGGGTCAAGGGAACAATCTCTTCTCACCTAAAACTATGAAGGACCTGCATCTCTGCTTCTCTTTCCCTCTTTTACCCTCTCTTTTCCAGTTAAATTTTTAGCTAAGCCTCTAATAGGCCTTTGAGGGAGCTTTGTGTGCATCTTTGTGCCAGGGCCTGAGACTGTGGGGCATTAATTCCACTCTTGAGTAGGTAAATAGCTAGAGTTGTGGGAGCGGAGAGCTGAGCTGCCACTTACTCACTTAATCTTGAAGAGCTTCATCACTTTTACTTGCTGTAACTGGGCATGCATGAGAATCAAAATGCCACATACAATGCCAGCTCTCTGAAGGGGGCACTCCAGCACCCTACGTCCACCACCTTCTTCTTCCGGAGGGCCCAAGTTCCTCCTCCTCTACTGCGCTTTACCAACCCCTTCCCAGCAACCCTGTAGAGGCACACAGGGCTGTCTGTGTTTACCTCCGGCTATGACCAGAGGAACACTAAACAATTCTCTTCACTGCTTCTTTGTCAGCCTCATCTTTTGAAAGCATGAAAAAAAGAGAGAGACAAGGAAACAATTAAAAACCCTCCTGAACCTTTGCGCTAACAGTTTCCCAGCAAAGAGTGCCTGTGAATGGGCATGGAGCCCTCTAAACTGCCTTATTATTTCACTGCACTTGGCCTGTTCCAAGAGCGGCTGGCCTCAATGGCTGGCCCAACACAGTGGGCTTTTTGTGGAGAACTTGGCTCACTGCACCATACACTGGTTAATTAGGAATTGCATTCATTTATCTATCTATCCATCCATCTGTATGCCCACCTACTTATGGCCTCTTTAGTAGACTCCATAGCTACGCCACATTATGTTCTCCACTGTGGCATATTTCAAACAAGATTAGGTGTTTGAAAAGGAAGTGATGTTTACATTTGAGGTATTTTTCAGCTTTTGTTTGAAAGCACTGGTACCATTATCTACAGAGATTTAATAATTCAGGCTTTAATAATTAAATATCATGCCCAAATAATTAGTGTGTATAAATAAAGGTTTATAGTATTAATTGTATTAATTGCAAACAGCACCATATTTACCATGGATTTGCTTCACTAAACTTCTAATCTTTTAATTATTGACCCTGGAATTTGCATTGTCCACAAATAGCAGAATAATTTTTTTGTGTTGTTACAACATTCGGGTGCTTTGTTAAAGGTCTGTCGGAGTATGTTGCAGTATGTGGTTAAATGTGTTGTTCAATCACCCATCAAAGGCAAACCTAAGCTGCAGTCAAAGTATCATAAGTGGACCCAGCCTTATATTGTTTATTTATTGTTGTTTTTGTTATTACCAATGGTATCATCATTATTACTATTATAATTAGGCGCTCAGGTGGCACAGTGGCAAATGACACTAACCCACTGCTGCTTAGATCCAGGGTTCAAATTCCTAACGGTGCTATCAGCTGGTCAGGCGTCTACACACAGACATGATTTGCTATGTCTGGGGGCTGGACAAGGCCCTGTGATGAATTCTGTCCAGGGTTGTGTTATTGCATTGCATGCAGTGACCCTGACCAGGATAAAGAGGTGGTAAAATATAAAAAGGAAAATATTCTTATTGTTGTTGTTGTTGTGGTTGTTGTTGTTTTATCATGTTTTCTGGTTTTCATATGTTGTACCTTTAGGTACTCATGGTATTCATTTCCTGTTTTTAGATATATTGCAT
This sequence comes from Trichomycterus rosablanca, assembly GCF_030014385.1. Classification (NCBI taxonomy): domain Eukaryota; kingdom Metazoa; phylum Chordata; class Actinopteri; order Siluriformes; family Trichomycteridae; genus Trichomycterus; species Trichomycterus rosablanca. The sequence continues at coordinate 31,527,826 of NC_085988.1, read as the reverse complement.
ACTTTATTGCAGTTGTTGTTATGCAGTACTGTATATTGCATTTATTTTAATTTGCTTCTGCTAGCAATGTATTTTCCGAGCAGACATTATTACAGACTTTTGCAAAATGTTAAACATTGCTGTTTTTTTCTAAGTATTATTAATATTTAAATAAAACAACATAAAATTAACAACAGATGAAGCAGCAGATAAAATAAATATAATATTGAAACGTAAAAGATAGGTTTATTTAAACCATTCCCCTACCAAAAAAATACATGGTTTTATAGAGAATCTGAGTTTGAGTTTAAATTGTTTTAAATTGTTTCTGCTTTGCCCTAAAAGGACTTTTATTAATAAATTGCATAGAATGTACAATTCTGTATTGTGAAAACCATGTATGGCCTATACATCCAATGTTCCTTTGTTTCTCCTTTGTTCTTGGTGTTCACGTGATTGTAGGTAGGTTGTCACAATCCCTCTCAATAAAAATCTTACCACTGCCTTTTTATTGCTCCCAATCCACCACCTCAAAACAACACCAACAGCCCCATCTTATATGATTCTCAGTGTTCTCTCCATATGGACGGGTAGTAGGGCGGGTGGAGGAGGATGTGTTAGAGGCTGACTTAATGAGATCCTCAGGGGTTTGAGCTGAGCCAATCAAAAACAGTGCACCGCCATACACATACTCACTGATGTCAGTCATAAAGCTTGGTCTTCCAAGGAAAGCTGCTGTATCTACAGTAATAGCCATATTCCGGCACTAAATATAAAGATACACTAGTTAAAAATGGATTAGGGCTGGTAATTTATATAGAGATACCAGATACCAAATATTAAGGATGCTTTGTGGGCTTGACAAAACCTTAAAGAATGAAGCTCTGTCTAGTACTGGCGAGATATGAACAAAAGCGTGAGAGAGAGGTAGTGTAAAGGAAGATGAATGAAAGAAAATAATGATGAGAACAGGAGAAGAGAAAATGAGAAAGTCTATTAAGAAGACTAAAACGGATAACAAGTGATTGAAAAGGGAAGCTCAAAAGAAAGATGTCTAAGGATTTTCTAACCCTAGTGCCCATTCTATGCTAGCCCACTCATTTAGTATTTGCCAGATAAATAAATATTTCTCAGTGTGTCCTAGCTACCACTGCTAGCACATAATTGTTATAGAGTTGCTCACATGTGAAAGACCTTTGAACACAGTGGCATCACAATTTCCCATGATTTTTAATCACCACCTCATTAAGAAAACAATGATTTTGTCACAAACAAAGCAAAGCATTTGGTCATGCTGATAGGACTGCATGTAACAGTTTCTGCAATTTCCCTTTGGGGATCAATAATCAATCAATTAATCAATCAACAGCCAGTTGTAAGATTTTATGCAAGCTCATTTGGCGCCAGTAAATATACATAATTCAATCATTTACAGTTACGCAGTATACTTAGAAGCTATTTAACTATTTTATTATTGTAAAATGGCACAAACTCATTTATACTCAGTTATATTTACCCTTTTTCTCCCAATTTAGCATAATCAATTTGTCTTCTGCTGCTGGAGACTCCGGTCGTGTCCGAGGAGGGTATATTCGACTGCCTTACGCTCCCTCCAATGTGTGCGCAGTACACAACCGCTTCTTATTTGTCCACACATTTGATGAATTTGCGTGTGATGCCAGTATTCGCGTGCAGAGCCACGCACCGATCCCCACACCGTTCCCAGCACTCCTCCACTTCCTGTACAGCATCAAAGACCCCACCCTCATTAGTCTAGTCTTTTACCCTACCTGCAGACTTTAAATAGCCAATTTTGTCTGCTGCAGGCATTGCCAATTATGCCCGCTAGAGGGTGCTCAGCCGACCAGTAGCAGAGCTGAGGTTTGAAATTGGGAGTTCAGAATCTCAGTGCTGGTGTGTTAGCGGATTATTCCGCTGTGCCACCTGGGTGCCGCTCACTACTTTTTGGCATACCTTATAAGACAATTGTCAATCAGTTCATTTCTAAATGCAATATTTCAAATAGTGTCTTTCATCATTTACTGTACATAATTCTGTAAAGGGAATCTGGAGGAATCTTAGTCCACGCAGGGTGATTCTGAAAACCTTTTTTGAATATGTCTGATTTTTGAGACCTTAGACAGCATTGCATGAAAAACCATTATGCTACTATGGAAAATATAGCCCCGTCAGCTAGGGAATACTTAAAAAAACATTGTTACTTAACACCAGTCCATAGCTTTGTCAAGTCCGGAAACCTAAAATTCAGTTATGCAAAGAGAAAGCAGGAATTCCACTGAATTCTCTAGGCCTCAACTCAGATGGACTGAAAGACAATGAAAATGTGCTATGATTTGGGAAAAAGGACATCAAATTCTCAGTGTCAATAGCAAAAAGAACAGCCTGGATAGTTATCAGTTAACAATGCAAAAGTCAGCTTGACATGGTATGCGAGGAGATGCATCAGTACCTAAGCCTAAAGTGACTTAAATGCTGCCTTCAAGATGATGTATTTTTCAGGGAAGTCTATCATTTTAGCAAGACATTGTCAGGCCTCATTCTGCACACACTACAAAAATTTGAATATGTTGCATAGAATACACAGAGTGTGTGTGCTTGACTGGCCCTCCTGCAGTCCAGATCTGTCTTCTACTGAAAATTTATGGCACATCATTAATTAATGGCACATCATTAATTAATTAATCAGACAACAAATGATTAAAAAGTGTAATTAAAAGAAAAGGTGATGTAACACAGTGGTAAACATCTCTTTGTCCCATCTTTTTTGAGTGTGTTACAGGCATCAAATTCTAAATGTGTTTATATTTATAATACACAATTAAATTGTTCCCAAAACCATTGGAAGTTTTTTGTACTTTTATGTCATTAAATAATGGAACTAGAGAATTAAATCTTATTATTCATTCATTTATTGTCTGTTTTACCACCGCTTTATGCTGGTCAGGGTCACAATGGGTCTGATTCAAAGGTGGTAGGTGAAAGGTAGTAAACATCCCAGGCAGGTCGCCAGTCATTTACATGGCAGACACACACACACACAATTTTAAACAATAATTTAATAAACATGAGGGTCTAAACTTTATCACTGTAACAAAATATGTAACATTTGTGCAGTCAAATGCTAGTTTTCTCAGACAACATCCAAAACACTAAATTATAATTGTAATGCATGTTTAAGTGCATGTCTGGCCCAGAGTAATAATTTGACCTTTGCTTGATGTGCAGGTTTAGAATTGCTTCTGGCTTTGACATCATACTGTGTGTGTGTGTGTGTGTGTGTGTCTGTATTACAGGTCTATGTACGTCACCATTGGTCAGACGTTCTGGTCTATGCAGCCAGTACATTGACCTGGAAGATGTAGACAGGCAATTTTGAGAAATGCTTAGATACCTCAAATGTCTGCATATGTTAGCCTCTATTTTTGGACTGAGCTTTCTTTCTTAATATAGAAAGAATTTATTGGGGGTTTTTTTGTAGCAGGACACCAAATACAAAAAAAAACCTTCGTATATAAAAGTAAAATCACAGTGCAGACTTTTTAATAATAATCTTCTACTATTTGTATACTTGGATAGTACTTTGTTCTGTTTTATATAAGTGGTTATGAAAATTACTGAATACATTACTCTGTTGGCATCATCTTGCTGAAATGATCATGGACATACCATGAAGAGATGTCACCTTGATGGCAGCAGGTGTCTCTCTGAAATCTTAATATACACCTCAGTGTCATTTGTACCTTTCACATATGCAAGTCACCCATGCTATGGGCACTGATGCTCCTTCATACAATAACAGATGTTGGCTTTTACACCTTTCACTAATAACAGTCTGGATGATCCTTTTCATCTTTGGAACAGAACATTCATATTTTACCGGATAACAAGCTGAACTGTAGACTCAAATGACCACAGCACTGTCTTTTGAACCATCTGAGATTAGATCAGGCCCAGTATAGAATGGCTTTCTCTTAGTGTAAAAGAGTTTCAGGTTGCATTTATTGATGCAGTATCTGACAGTGTTAAGTCTCAGTGGTTTTCTGAAGTAGTTCCATGTCCATGGGGCTATATTTATCACAGTACCATGGCTTCGAATGCAATTCTGTCTGAAAGCTCACACAATTTAACAGTAGTCTACACAGACTGAGATCCCTCCAGATTCTTTGAAACTCTTCACAATATAATGAACAGTAAATAGTGTTGAGAATAGTGTACTTTTTAAACTGATTGACATTGCTCTTGAAATTTGTATAAAGTGGTGAGCCACGGCTCATTACTGCTTGTAAAGACTGAGCCTTTGGTGGCTCCTCCTTTTATATCTAATCATGATTACCTCATCTGTTACCAATTCACCTGCTTATTGTGGAATGCTGGAACTTCAATATTCTATAAACGTTTCACTCTTTTTCATGAAAAGAGAATAAGATGATGGCAACCATGGACTGTTAAGCAGGCAAAGTCTTGTATCAAACAAGAATGGAGAAAAATCCACTTCAACAGTTAGTGTCCTCAATTCCCAAGCCATTAAAAAGTCTCATTAATATGAAAGGTGATGGAATGCAGGGGTAAACACGCCACTGTGTCAACTGTTTAGAGTGTGTTGAAAGCATCAATTTTAAAACATGTCTACATTTACATTTACATTTTCAGCATTTAGCAGACGCTTTTATCCAAAGCGACTTACATGATGAGCAATTGAGGGTTAAGGGCCTTGCTCAGGGACCCAACAGTGGCAACTTTACTAGTCCAGTACCTTAACCACTGAGCTATCACTGGCCTATATTTACATTGTGTCTATATTTACAAAAACAATGATCAGTGAAAACTTTAAAAAACTTTCCTTTCTGTTTTTATCAGTTAAATAAAGATTTAAGAGAATTAACAAATCACAGATTTTTCTTTTTATTGCATTTTACAAAACATCCTAACTTTTCTGGAAATAGATGTACAGACAACAATAACTCAAGTAAACATAACATGCTTGGGTTCAGCCCCAAAAGCAAAGTGCTGTTCAGCACTACCTGACCTAATGTGAAAAAGTAATTGGTAACTTAGCTACTAAATCAACCAGTTAACCAAATTTATTTCACAATTAAGTTTATTTGCACTAGTCACACCCAGCAGGTCACAAAATAACCAAAGATACTGCATTCCTCACTTGCCTTAATTAGGGTGAGTGTACACTGTTTCACAATAACAAAGACACTGGGCAACCAAAGACTTTTAGGATAATGCTTTGTGGACCAATGATGACTTTGGGTCCTGTTAGTATGTTTGCCTCCAACAGAGAATGTGTGGAGAATTTTGAAATAAAAAATTTGACAACAAAAACAACCCTGTACAGTTGCACAACTAAAAACATGTTTGCAGGATCAATTTAACAAAATAACACTTTAAAGACTTCATCACTTGGTGTCTTTTGAATGTTGTGAGAAGGAAAGACATTATTACAAAGTGATAGATGTTTTACCGTTTCAGCTTTTTTAGAAAGTGTTGCAGGACTGAAGTGCAGGAATAGATATGTATTAACAAATAAAAAGAAGTTGACCAGACATAACATTGCATATTCTGGGTTCATACTGAATAAAATAAAAGTCTGATTTGGGGTTGTACAACAGCAGGAGTAAAGTTTGATACAAGCTATATTGTTGGCAAAGGTCATTGGAAATGAAACTTTGAATGATAATGACTAAGCTGGGATTAATATGACAGAGGAATAAGCTTCTCTACGACATGCTGAAGTATGCCAGACATGTCAAGATCAAGGTGTTGTAGTTGTCAGTAGTACATTATTTTCATGGTAATAGTAAAAAGTAGGACTGGTATAATACAAGTCCTTAATGGATTGTGGTGTAATGTTTAACATTTTTTTTTAGAAAATAAAGGTTTAATTATGTTTAAATCTGGTAATGGGAAGGCCATGTGAGGCACTAGACGTTATGTTGGTGTATATCAAACCACTTCTGAATACTTTTAACAGTATGCACAAAGATATCATTATTGGATTGTGATACAAATATATAGTAAGGGACAACTTATTAGACTTATTGCTCATGGGGTCAAGGTTTTATGTCCATTGCAGTTGTATTCAATCTTTGTAAAGTATACAGATTTTGTTTAAACTGCTAATTATCAGAGTTGTTTTGTAACTGAAACATGCTGTTTATAGACTGTCAACACAATAGAACTGATCTGTACAGCTGTGTTTGTAATTGTGATTTTCATTGTAAGGGCAACTTCTTTTTTATGTTTCCATTAATATGTCCACCCTGTGTATATGCAGTATTTTAACATTTTAGCTGCGTCCGGAATCGCATACTTAGAGAGTATGTACTAGATTGGAGGAAGTATGCACTACTCTGCCGGTAAAAAAGTACATACTTCCAGTACAGAAGTATGCAGTATGCACACAACACTGCTACGCACTACATTCGCCATCTTTCCAACGTCAAGTGATGACGTGGGACGTGATGACGTAATATCACCATGGTTACAGACTCATTACAAACCCCATTCGCCAAACTTTTGGATATTTATTGTGTTTTTGTTATTAATTCGTCTTTAAAATGTTTTATTTTTTTACATTTACATTTTCAGCATTTAGCAGACGCTTTTATCCAAAGCGACTTACACAATGAGCGGAACACGATGAGCAATTGAGGGTTAAGGGCCTTGCTCAGGGACCCAACAGTGGCAACTTGGTGGTGGCGGGGCTTGAACCGGCAACCTTCTGTTTACTAGTCCAGTACCTTAACCACTGAGCTATCACTGGCTATTATTTTATTTATCTTACTTACACTTGTAAACAGAGGACCGCTATCTTTCTTGTTTCTTATTACGCTTCGAACGCCTACGCAGCTCCAGTTGCATTATGGGATACATTAACGGACCGCAAGTGTGCATCGCTTGCATACTCAAACATGGCTGCCCAATAAGTAGGTCATCCGGGTACTTCTCGCGTACCTCTTTGTGTATACTATGTATTCGGACATACTAACCGCTCTCGCGTACTCATTTCGCGTACTATTGAGTATGGAAGTATGCGATTCCGGACGCAGCCATAGTCTTCTACTTGCACTATTTTTTGTTTGTCTAGTAGTGTCTAATAGTCCATTATTTGGACTTCAGCTCTCTGGGGACTTTTTCCTTTATTTTACTCTATGCTATGACTGGGTTGCTAAGACAACCTGTCAGGGCAGACACAGCCATGCATCCCCTTAGAAAACCTTAAGGATGCAGAGAGAAAGAGTAAGATAGATAGACAGAGAGAGAGAGCAAAAAAGAGAACCCTTCTTTGGTAGGGCAGCATAAAATTGGGATAATCGCTGTCGATTATGCCACACAAAAGGCTGCCGTTTCTGAAAGATTCATTCATACCGGAAAAGAGGGGCTGGAAAGAGAAGAGAAAAAGCCTTCCATCAGCCTCTCACCACCTCTTCAGCTCTCCCACGGTGGGCACAGGCATGGCATCAGTAGCCTGAATGGAGCTGGCACTCTGCATGTGCCCACTGCCCCTCCTGACGGTATGCAAATTCAGAGGCCGAGCTAGGGTGCTGAGGCTGGGGGCAGAGGAGTGGGGGGTTATGGGATAGCAGGGGCCACTGCCACTTTTTGAGTGTGAGACAAAGAGCTCTCAGATGAGAAGAGGGCTAGTAGGGGAACTTCACATGGTGCTGGCCAAGAAAGAGAGAGAAAAATCAGAGAGAGAGAGAAAAAGAGAGAGATAGAGGACGTAAGGAACGTTTAATATGCCTCTCACAGGCCTCATTTGGATGGATCACACAGTGACATAAACACAAATCTTCACATTTCCTATATGTTCCCTATACATCACGTTTCTCTTCACATGCTCAAAGAGCCCAGTGTCTCTGGTCCTATTATTGATTTGGTAGACTGTGATGGGATTCCCATGGCTGTTACCTAGGAGCTGGTTTTAACACTGCCTAAATGTGACCCCAGCTTTTCATTTTTAGTTTTCTTTAGCTTTAATAGACTTATTAATTGTTTTATAGAGGAACGTTGGTTGCAGTCCACATTTTCTCAGCTTCTGCAGTTTGTTTATTAGTTTACAATGTAAAATGCCTTTTGAATATAATTCCAGAATAGTTTTAGATTTAATTATAATTGTTTTGAATATTGCAAAAAGGCTCATTTGCAAATATTGCAGTTAAAAAATATTTAGTTAACACAGAGAGGTATTTAGAATACATGAAGTAGTTATATTCAGTCCAGAATACATATTAATAATGCAATATTAATACAAAGAAAACCAAAATCTGCTTAGGTTTGTTCCTATTACAGAAATGAGTCTAATTGGCTAATTGGCACGCCACTTATTAGAACACTGTGCCAGCATTTGTGAAAAACAGTGTGGTTTTACTGCATACTTGTTTAAATATATTTTAAATGTCTTTTGAATGTGTCACTTTGTAATGCACCTAACACATAACTAAATGTAATTAATATGTTTAATATTTTTTCATATTCAGGAAGTGTTTACTTTCATGAGGGTTGGACTTAATGCATATTTGCATTATGTCATGGATATGGACTGATCTGACTGCACTGATCCAATCCCTAGTATCAGTGTCCTTGATTCTGATCTAAAATGCTGCATCATTATTACATTAACTTAAATTAGTTGTTAATCTATTTTATAGGGTGATGTACAGTATATGAGATATTTTGTCTTTACACCAGTCATGCACATGACAACAGAATACTTATTTTCATGATTCCCACAAACATCCATAGTCATTTTTTCATACTGTAATACCAACAGTGGCTTAAACACTGATTCAGTGGTTCTAAACTGGGAAAATAGACACACTGTTACCAGTAATGCCTGGTTTTGCCTGGTTTGGTTTTGTTTAAACATCAAACACATGACACTTTGTTTTTAGCCTTTAATTTGTCTTTACTTAGTTGTAAAGTTTTTGTCCATTATGTTCTGTTTAATCTAACATAACAACAATGTGTCTTGTTAAAAGATTAAATGAAATTAAAAGATTCATTTTAAGAGAACATGCTTACAGCGAGGATTAAAGTATGTTCAGAATAAGAAGGATAGGGAAAAGGGGTCCCCATGGGATTTTAATGCTTTCATTTAATCTGGGTTAGTGACTCCTCCTTCCACTGCCTACTTTGGAGAATCTCAACCTCCAGTCTCAATTGAATGAAGTTTCACAGTGGATCAGGACTTGGTGCTTTGCTGTCCCTAGTAAAAATCAATATAAAAAAATTGAGTGGACTCTCATTTCCAATGGTCTGGGATTGAAGTACATGAAGAGATCGGGTATTGAAAGGGCTTGCCATTTCACAAATCTGGAGTTGTTAGTCTGGGAACTCTGGAAAGTGGAGAATCCTTGAAGAAATTCAAGGCTGGAACGTAGGGTTGTGATTAGAGAGGAGTTTGGAGATTCTGCTGGCTTGCAGAACTGACCTAAACTCAATCAGCAAACCTGAAATGACGTAAGTTTGCTTTGACATTTTATTTTTGGACAACATGCATAATACGTATACATAGTTAACTTTAATAAGAGTCCATTTTTTGCATTACTGATTTGTATACAGGGCTTTCTGTTAGTTGCCTGACTTGGTTGTTAAAACATTATAAATTAATAATGTTAAAACATTATTAATTGTTGTCACTGTAGTCCATGAATAATTACTAGTTACTAGATAATTTGCATTAAAGCGTTAGTTTGTTCTTTTAGAGGATTTGGAGACCTCTTTGTCTTCAATATGTAATATGTAATTGCAATAACCTTTGTCGCATCTACTGTGTAGACTTATCTGTTGGTTTTGACTGGCCAGTTGTAGCATTTTCAATTTATGACAAGGTGTTATTGCATAAATTAGTTAAAATTTACAAAATGTTTTATTTTGGATTAGTGTTTTAGATTAGTAGCCCATTTTTCTTTCTTATTCCTTCATTTTTGAAATAACTTAGCTTTATGTGTCTTTCAATGTGCACTCATTGTGGTGTTGAACTTTGACCACCAGATATCAGTGCTTGAAGTATTGTCCAGCGTTCATACCCTGTTTTTCTAGGCCCATGTGTTGAGTTGAATGTAATGAGGGAGGAAGAACATGCTCTGAATATTTATGATCATGAATTAGAGAGTTTGCTGTGTTTGAATGGACTAAGACAGGGGCCTGGAGCTGTCTTCACTGTACATTAGCCCAACTTTACTAAGACTGCAGGTGACACGTGCAGGTTGTTGTTTGTTTGACCTTATTTTTTGTTGGGTAAAATGTCATCATATGTGGTTAGAATAGCAACTTGGTCTGTTGTTTACTGTCTTCGTTACACACAAATACACACTCTTTAGTCACTGTTTTTATTAAACTTGAGTAACCTTCAGTCCAGTGTTAATAAAGTAGGAAAGCCAGCAAACTTTGCTAACAAACACACACACAAACACACACCCAAACTTAGCCAGTCATGTCTGTATGTAGACATTTGAACCCTGGATTCAGACCTTGGATCATAGAGGTAGTGGGATACCATATTTTACTACTGTGCCAACTGAGCATTAGTTTGGGGAAGTGTTTGATGAAAAAAAATCATTACAGAATAAGAGTATAGCTTAAGAAACAGGCAGACAAGAACAACAAACAGAGAAATGTGGGGCTATGGTATGGCACATGTGATGATAAACAGGGAGCTCTGGGCCCTGGTGGAGAATGTTTTTGTTGGACAGAAGAACCTGAAGCTGGTTAAGCTCTGTGGGCATTCATACAGTCACAATGTTTTTGCCAGACAATACTGTATAGCTGGCTGGGAGCAGTGACAGAACTGAAAGACCAGCTGGGAGTCACAACAGGACTGGAAGACCAATTGAAATTGTTGACAAAACTGGATGGCTGGCTGTGAGCAGCACAGAAACAGGGTGGGCGGCTAAAAACAGCAAAGAGACTGATAAGCCAGGGAACCAGGTCAAGCAGCAGAGAAGTCAAAAAACATTCATGTCTTTTGCTTGCCAGAAGTTAGCTGTAGAGCAGCATCCTCAGTGAGGTGGGTACAAAGTTGTGTCCTTGGTGGTCATTGGGCATAAGAAGCTAAGTGACATTCCTGCCAGGCCTGAAAAACAAAGCAGCATTTTTGGTGTCAGCAGGGAGAGCAACCTTAACGCCACTGGGATGACCTTGGCACTATTCCAAATTAATTTGCCACATTTAAATAAACTCACTGACTGCACATACTGTGTGTGCTAAGATGTGTGAAACTAAAAAAAAGGAACAAGTAGCTTAGCCAGACACATAAAGCCAGATACATAAAAAATAGCTATTGTGGCGCTTATGTAACCTAAGAAGCACCTTTGTGGCTGTCCGGTGGCATCAGTGACTGTGAACCGTAGTAAAACATGCTAGCACACCAGAGCTAACATCTCGAACTCGTCAGTTCGAATCTCAGCTCTGCCACCCGGCAGGAATGAACAATGATTGGCTTGTTGTTCAGTGGGGTACTGGAGAGGATTCCTTATAACTGATGCAACTACGACCTCTGCTGGCTGATCGATGGATCCGCACAGAGACGAGGGATAATGTGTGACCAGGGTGTGTCTTTCTGTACACAAAGCTGACCCACATATGTATTCGCCTCATGCAGGTGAAAAGATGCAGTCAGCTACTGCACATATGTTGGAGGGGGTGTGTGTTAGTCACAGCTCTCCTCTGTCAGAGTGGAGGTCAACATCAGTAGAGAGGAAACGTAATGCAATCGGGTAATTAAATTCGACTAAATTGGGAGGAAAATCAGAAAAATGCAAAAAAAAAAAAAAAAGCTATTGTATTCGGAAAAAATTGCTATTGCACATTTTTGTTGCAATGTGGTATGTATTTATAAAAATAGGCTTGCACCAATAGGCTTATCTGTTTTGCCATAGTTTCCATATAATTGAGTTTTATTTTATTACACAATAATAAATTATAGCAGCTAGAATATATTTTGCTACAGAGAGTGTGATGCAAATCCCCACATACCTGTAAGAATGGAAATAGAACACATATGCAGATATCTAATTAAGGTAGAACAATATTGAGACAAAGTATCAGATGAAAGACACAAAAACATCTACAAGCTGCAACAGAGAAAGTGGATAGAAATGTGCAGAAATGAGAACAGTCCTGATATGACTGGCTACTCCATCTTCTTGCAACCAGCCCTCAAAAATAGAACAAAAGAACCGACAGGGAACTGTCCAAATTTGCTCAAGCAGAACCCATACTACACATATTAGCACTCCCCTGTACATACCAGTAAATTTATGGATGTATCTAGCTCTGGAAAGGCACGTCACGCTACCTCTGAGGCAGTCTGCTCTTCGAGGGCATTTCCCGTGTGAGGCCCAACATACCGTGCCTGGGAGGAGTTCCCAGAAAGCAAAAGGATACTGACAACTCTCATCAGTGAAAACCATAGCCTCAGGTGTGCCAGCAGAGGAGCTGGCAAGGAATACAGAGAGAAGCCGTGAAATTTAAAAAATCTTCCACTTGAAGCGACATAAAGCTTTTAAAGTGGAAGTGATGAGAGATCACAGATGACAGATCACACACAACAGAGATTCCATCACCTGTCTGCCGACCAAACTAGGTAACACTACTAACAAGTAATTTGTCATACATTTTATTATAGTAGTTTTTTGTTTGAACTACTACATATCTGCTTCCCACACCCATATGTACAGACTTTTCATGACAGCTAGGTTAAAGCATACCAATTCAGTTACTGTGAAATTAACTTGTTTGTGCTTTTGGTAGAAAGACTGACCTTGTAACCTAAGGGCAAGCCTAGTGGTTAAAATGGACTAGTAATCAGAAGGTCACTGGTTCAAGCCCCACCACTGCCAGGTTGCTGCTGCTGGGCTCTTGAGCAAGACCCTTAACGCTCAATAGCTCAGACTGTATACTGTAATGTAAGTTGCTTTGGATAAAGGCATCTGCTAAATGCCGAAAATGTAAACATAAATGTAAAGAAGCACCTTTGTGGCTGTAGTGTGGCATCAGTGACTGTGAACTGTAGTATAAAGCAGCCTTCAGCAGACTTCAGAGGCTGCACCTGTGTGCCTTATAGTCAACCAGCTGCTTCACCTAGCACATGAAAGCTAATTAGTACAGAAACGTCTGGCCTTCTATTATGGTTCTATAATCTCAAATATCTATCCAATGAAAGAAATTAAATGAGAAAACAACTAATGTGTGTGTGCATGTATTTTTGTGTCAGTTGAATACACACATTTCTTACACAGCCAGCACTTGTGAGTCCTGCTGATCTTTATTACAGCACACTGTAAATTGAAATACACTGTACACAGCAAAAACTGGAGTGTTGAAATTTCAGAGTTAAACATTTCAGAGTTGATTTTCACTCTCAAAGTGTCATTTTAACACATTCGGATTTAAATTGTGTTCAGTGTTGGAGTTATTTGGCAGAGTTGATTGGATCGGTGTTAACCTAACTTAGATTAACTTAAACTCCGCCCATGCATTTAGATTTAATTAAACTCTGCCCATGCATTTTACTTCTTCGGTTGGAGAAAAGGAGACGACGGCGCCATTTTCCTCCTCTCAAGTTTACGCGGTAAGTGTAATTAATTCAGTCTTAATGAAAGTCTACATTGATGATGATATTGTCAGTATAAAACATAGCTGTACTGAAGGATGTGTGTGTGAGAGTGAGAGAAAAAGTTTCTGTTGTAAGTACGCTGCACAAATTGACTGCAGCTGATTGCTGCCACTTAAGTTACATCAGCTGCTTTTGGTCCTGTGTGATTTTTTTTGTTTGCGTGTTTAGCCGTCTAGTCAGCTAGGTTAGCAAGCTAAATGACTTGTTTTCTCCCTGCCTGATGGGGAACTGTGTACTGTAACTGTGTACTGTAACTGTGTACTGTGGTTGTTTTGTGTTCTTTTTTCAATGATTATTCTGGGCAAATGGTTAACATATTGGTGGCGCATATGATTGATAATCATGGGTATGTGTGTTCCATATTCTTTTTATTTGTGCCAAATAACTGCATGACAATTGCATACATTTAAATTAGATATTTAATCTCTTTTCAGATTAAATGAATCAAATGAATTAAATGAAACTTGTTAATGATCCAGGCAGAAGTGCTGGTATCCTTTCCACCTTCTCAAGATTTCTGAATACAAAAGGATTGGTAATTATTGAATGATGTTTATACTGGGTTGAAATTAAGCATTTAATGTAGTAGTACAACTAGTAGTTTAAAATTAATTCTTTATTAAAGGCTGATCAAGACTCTCCTGTTTTGATGACAAGACGGAATGCGTTCTTCAAGCCAAATATCATAAAAGAGGCCAAGAGGCTCACCTCAACACCAGAGCTGCGTCACGTGTTGCAGTCAGCAGAAAGTTCACCAGGAAGTGATCTTGAGTCGACATTTGCTATAATTTTCACCTTTTGTAACTTTCTAATTATAGACTAGTTTATACACTGGACAATCATTGTCTGTTTACTGTTTTTAATATATGTCTCTTCATTGTTACTTATCTGGACACTACTGCACTTTAACTGTATTATATGTAAATAATCTCTATCTTCTGGTTAGATGCTACTGTGTTTCGTTGGCTCTGTACTTGTACTCTGCACAATGACAATAAAGTTGAATCTAATCTAATAATTGCAGTCTTTTTTTGCATTAATTTATGCATTCATTATTGTAGAGTTTAAGATTTAGTTTGTTTATTCTTTAGTTTATTTATTGTTTATCTGGTTTAAGGGAAAATATGACCAATAGATAGACATTTCAAAACTCAACACCTCTCTGTAAAAGTATTAAATTTGATGAATTTTCTATTATTTAACTGTGACTTTGTCTTCAGCCTATGACCAACAAATGGCCCCCCTGTTGTTGCTTTTGCATCTTCAACCGCCACCACCAGGAAAATTAAATGTTATTTTTGAAAATTATTTGGTGTATTGGAATTAATTCTTCTTATTATTAGAAGAATAATTTAGGGAGTTAAATGAACACTACTGAAATAGTAAAATATAACTCAGAGCAGTGTTTTTTTTTTTTTTATATAGATAGAACCCAACACAGTTGCATAGCAGAGCCTGGATTTGAACCACCAATCTTCCGGTTGATAGCGCAAAGCTCTACCCACTAGGCTACCACTGTCCAAGTTCAGCCAAAGTTTGTACTCCCTTAGTTACTTTAACTTTGTTTTATGAGTTAAAACAGGAACTCTGACAAGGTGTTAAACATTTAACTATTTTGAAAGTGTTGATTTAACTTTTAAGAGTGTGGAGCTATATAAACCCTGAAAAAGTGTTAAAATCAACTCTGTGGGAGTTAATTCAACACTGGACTTTTTGCTGTGTATGTGTTTGTACAAAAAGCTTCATTCATTTATTTATTTATTAGGATTTTAACGTCATGTTTTACACACTTTGATTACATTTATGACAGGACAGGTAATTACTGGTTACACATAAATCATCAGTTCACGTCTTGATTGTCAAACAGTCATGCACAATTTCGTATCTCCCATTCACCTCACTTGCACGTCTTTGGACTGTGGGAGGAAACCGGAGCTCCCGGAGAAAACCCACACAGACACGGGGAGTAAAAATGCTTCACAAAAAACATAGAGAGCATAGTTTGATTTTATTACTAGTTAGTGTATTCGCTCAACTTACTTCTAGGTAATACTTACTTTCTGTAATAGAAATCTATTCATGAGGTACAAGCTGATGAATAGATTTCTGTTACAGCAACTCTGGGTTTTTGTAGAGTGTAAAGCAAAATAAATGGCTGTGTTAAATGTTCATTTATGAGAAGGGCTAATGCAGATAACTTTTCAAAAAAATTAATTCAAAAGTTAAATAGTTATATTCCTGGCTTCTAAATCCTCCTGTTACTTTACCCACTGTATCTTTTTATTTAGTTACTGCTGATTATTAAGATAACTATTGGCAAGATATAAATAGTAATATAAATTGTAAATCAGGACACAAACTAATAGTCAAGGGGTGTCAGCCAACTAATTATTTGAAGAGGACATTTTTATCAATGTCACCACTTACAATACAATAAATGACAGTTAGTGATAGGTAAACATCCCAAAGGGTTGAATTGCAAATAATGTCAAATCCTCTGATTGGCTAGCCTTAAATATGCTTTAGTAATTGTTACAGTTGCTTATGCATGATATTATATTATCAATATAATTAATGTCAAGAACAACGCTTTGTGGTAGATTTTTTTGTTATTCATAGATGTAACTTATCAAGTTCTAAGAATTTTATAAAGACACACCCCATACTAAAATATAAAAAAGGCAAAAACACCCATGTTACTGTAGTATTTCATCAACTACTATAAGGTACTATACTGTATGTTTAAAGTCATATTTCACTCTAAAATGAGTTGTTGAAGTACAACACATCATCTATATCCTCTAACTAAATTTACCACATTAGTAAAATGCATTTGTACCCTTTTTAGACCTGTTTGACCAAATTTAGAAAATTTAATTGAATGCTTCTCAAATATGCATTCAAAATCTTTTTTGCTTCGTTTTTTCCTCGTGCCAGTACACTCACTGACTAAAGGAAACATACTTAATAACAAGTGTACAGCTTATTCATGGTTTAAAATCATTTCACTTTTGAAGTGCTTGTGACAGGATCTTATCAACAACATTGTTAAGTCAAACTCAACATCTGTGCCTCCTTAACAGCTCAGAGACTGCTTTCATTTTAATCATCAGCAGACTGCAGACAATCTGCAGTAGTGGTCCATCTGTTTGTTTTTTTCCCTTAAATAACCCTGTGTTCAACTGTCAAGAGAAAAACAGTTCGGTTTACAGTTCTGTTTATTATCAAGATTTCTCATGATGCTGCTTATTGATACTGATATTTAGATCAATGTGTGCATCTAATTGATTCATTTATTTGTCTTGTTAACCCTACAGTGCCAATAGCATGCCTAAGCAAGTAGAGGTCCGGATGCATGAGAGCCACCTGGAGCCCATAGAGGCCACCCCACAATCAAAATGGGCCCTCATCTGCCAAAAGTTGCGCAAGAACCTGCTCCTCACACTTACTGTTATGGGTAAGTATCAGAAACAACATAGTAGCTCTTTGATTCTCAATGTTTTCACTGATCAACATTGTATTTTGTAAAATAACAATTTAGAATTTGATGCCTACTATGCACTCCAAAAAAGTTGGGACAACCTCTGGCTTACCTCTGTATTACACCACCTTTCCTGTTAATAAGACTTTTTAATGGTTTGGGAACTGAGGACACAATTGTTTTTCTTGCTTGAAACGAGACTTCAGCTGCTTAAAAGTCCATGGCTCAACATTCCGTCACCCGATTCTCCACTTCATGCAGCACTATACATTTTCAATAGGAGACAGATCTGGCCTGCAGACAGGCCAGTCATGCACACACACTCTGATGTAGAGTGCAGAATGAGTCCTTTCATTGTCTTTTTATCGTCAGACCATGTAAGGTGAGCCCAGGTCCAGGGACTCAGAAGCGTTTCAGCATACAATTTATATATGGCTTTCTCTCTGTGTAACAAAGTTTCAGGTTGCATTTCTTGATGCAGTAGCGGATTGTATTAAGTAACAGTGGTTTTCTGAAGTATTCCCAAGCCCAAGTAGCTATATTTATCAGAGTACAATGAGAGGTTTTCAAAAGGTTTGCAATGCTTTGCCCAACACAGACTGAGATCTATCCAGCTCTGAATCTTTTCACAATATTATGCGCAGTAGATGGTGAAAGACCAATTTATTTGCAGTGTTGTATTAAGAGATGTTCTTTTTAAACTGATATTTTAAAATTCTCTTCTGAAGTTTGACACAAAGTGGTGATCCAGTGTGTTGCAAAATGATCAGTTTGTTTGTTTATTAGGATTTTAACGTCATGTTTTACACTTTTGGTTATATTCAAGACAGAAACAGTAGTTACTGGTTACACAAGATTTATCATTTCACAAGTTTTAACATGGACAATTTCATATCTCTAATTCACCTCACTTGCATGTTTTTGGACTGTGGGAGGAAACCACGCAGACACGGGGAGAAAAGTTGATCAGTAAAGACATTGGAAATCTTTTCTTCTATATAATCTTATATATATTTATATATACAGTGTATCACAAAAGTGAGTACACCCCTCACATTTCTGCAGATATTTAAGTATATCTTTTCATGGGACAACACTGACAAAATGACACTTTCACACAATGAAAAGTAGTCTGTGTGCAGCTTATATAACAGTGTAAATTTATTCTTCCCTCAAAATAACTCAATATACAGCCATTAATGTCTAAACCACCGGCAACAAAAGTGAGTACACCCCTTAGTGAAAGTTCCTGAAGTGTCAATATTTTGTGTGGCCACCATTATTTTCCAGAACTGCCTTAACTCTCCTGGGCATGGAGTTTACCAGAGCTTCACAGGTTGCCACTGGAATGCTTTTCCACTCCTCCATGACGACATCACGGAGCTGGCGGATATTCGAGACTTTGCGCTCCTCCACCTTCCGCTTGAGGATGCTCCAAAGATGTTCTATTGGGTTTAGGTCTGGAGACATGCTTGGCCAGTCCATCACCTTTACCCTCAGCCTCTTCAATAAAGCAGTGGTCGTCTTAGAGGTGTGTTTGGGGTCATTATCATGCTGGAACACTGCCCTGCGACCCAGTTTCCGGAGGGAGGGGATCATGCTCTGCTTCAGTATTTCACAGTACATATTGGAGTTCATGTGTCCCTCAATGAAATGTAACTCCCCAACACCTGCTGCACTCATGCAGCCCCAGACCATGGCATTCCCACCACCATGCTTGACTGTAGGCATGACACACTTTTCTTTGTACTCCTCACCTGATTGCCGCCACACATGCTTGAGACCATCTGAACCAAACAAATTAATCTTGGTCTCATCAGACCATAGGACATGGTTCCGTTAATCCATGTCCTTTGTTGACATGTCTTCAGCAAACTGTTTGCGGGCTTTCTTGTGTAGACACTTCAGAAAAGGCTTCCTTCTGGGGTGACAGCCATGCAGACCAATTTGATGTAGTGTGCGGCGTATGGTCTGAGCACTGACAGGCTGACCCCCCACCTTTTCAATCTCTGCAGCAATGCTGACCGCACTCCTGCGCCTATCTTTCAAAGACAGCAGTTGGATGTGACGCTGAGCACGTGCACTCAGCTTCTTTGGACGACCAACGCGAGGTCTGTTCTGAGTGGACCCTGCTCTTTTAAAACGCTGGATGATCTTGGCCACTGTGCTGCAGCTCAGTTTCAGGGTGTTGGCAATCTTCTTGTAGCCTTGGCCATCTTCATGTAGCGCAACAATTCGTCTTTTAAGATCCTCAGAGAGTTCTTTGCCATGAGGTGCCATGTTGGAACTTTCAGTGACCAGTATGAGAGAGTGTGAGAGCTGTACTACTAAATTGAACACACCTGCTCCCTATGCACACCTGAGACCTAGTAACACTAACAAATCACATGACATTTTGGAGGGAAAATGACAAGCAGTGCTCAATTTGGACATTTAGGGGTGTAGTCTCTTAGGGGTGTACTCACTTTTGTTGCCGGTGGTTTAGACATTAATGGCTGTATATTGAGTTATTTTGAGGGAAGAATAAATTTACACTGTTATATAAGCTGCACACAGACTACTTTTCATTGTGTGAAAGTGTCATTTTGTCAGTGTTGTCCCATGAAAAGATATACTTAAATATCTGCAGAAATGTGAGGGGTGTACTCACTTTTGTGATACACTGTATGTGTTTTGCTTATTTCATTTGTTATTATGTGTTCTGTCATTGTGTATGTGTCTGTGTGTGTGTTTGTCTGTGTGATTCTTAGGCCATATGTTATTCAATTGTTTGCTTTCACTGTATTTATTACATGAAACATTGTGCAGTAACAGTGCAGCATTTATATGCTGTTCGTACAGATTTCGATGTCTGTGTTCTTGAATAAGAGTGGGCCTAGCTAGTAAATGCCGATGTGTTTAAATAACACAGTACATTGTTGTACATTTTCTTTGGTTTGTAATCTTTGGCACAAGCTCAGGGCACAAAGGGAAGACAGCCAACTGCTCTAGCACACTGTATAGTGTGGCTGTGAGGGCTCCAGATTGCCCATACTTACAGAGAGGTCTTCAGTTCAGAAAGGCTATTAAAATTATTTGATTTTTTTTCTTTTTTTAAACTCGAAGGCTGAGTTTCACAACATGGGTTCTGATTTAGAGCTAAGGAGCTCTGCATTATTTTTACCCACTATTTAATACACACTATTTAAAACCCTGCCTGCCCTCTCTGGGGAATACAGATCGTTATCTAGTCATACATTCCTGGAGTCTGTGTTTGACACTGATGAGGCTATACTTTTTTCTGTTTTTTCTCCTCTCTTCACATTCTGCTCTTGCAAACAACGTGTGCATAAACATTAACCATTAGTATCATAAATGTCATTTTATGCATTTCAAAATAGACTGCAAATGTTAAATAAATAATAAATGGGTTGTGAGGATTGAATCTGATGCCTTTTTCTTTTCATCACAGGTGTGATATTGGGAGCCGTTTTTGGTATGCTTCTGCGTGTTGCCTCTCCTATCGATAGCAACATTGTTATGGTTATTGCATTCCCTGGTGAAATTTTGATGAGGATGCTAAAAATGCTGATCCTTCCTCTTATCATCTCCAGTTTAATCACAGGTAACCATAGATGTAGACATACATTGTAAACAAAAATAAACAAATACATAATAATAACAACACTATGCACAGATAGTGTATTATAATTTATAATTAGGATGATGATGATCTGTTTAACAGCCTCATAATGAGAAATGTATGCCAAACATATCAGCTTTTGTTGTACCAGAATAGCCTCAGCACAAAATGTGAATTGAGTTAAAAACCTATTCCACTTTTCTACCAGCAGATGTCACCAAACCAACATAGCACAATGGACGGCATCGCTAGGTCAATTTCGGTGGAGGGGTTAAATTCTTCATTTGATTTTCTTGTTTATTATAGCTTATTTACCTGTGCTAACATCTTTAAATCTATTATATTGTACAGATGTGACATTTATGACATAGAAGAGGTAACTGCAACTGTGATCTAAAGTTTCCACTGACTTTAGTACTCTCTTTAAAACTATTTCTTTTGGGCATTTTAGCTGATGCTTTTAGCCAAAGCGACTTAAATTGTGGATAAATACAATCCAAGCAGGGTTAAGTGTCTTGCTTGAGGACACAACAGTGGCAACTTGCATTTATTGGGTTTTAACTATCGACTTTTATGATTACTAGTCCAGTCTAACTGCTGAGCTACCACTACACATTGTTACAAACAGAGGGTATTTTGGGTATTGCCAGTAATAGTTCATCACAGGTTATGTTGCAGGACATTTCACAAATAAAAGGGCTATGGCAGCTTTGTCAAGGGCTAATGTAGATTTCATACCAAATTACCAAAATAAATAAATAAATCTTGACATTTTGTTACCTAGGTTATTTAACATTTAAGGACAACAACAACTTGGCAAAATAACCATATCTTATTTAGTTTTGTTTTGCAAATCCCAAAAAACTAAATGCTCATTGTCAATGATAAACACTATGGAAAGCAATATTATATGGGTACAAGGTAATAAGTACATGCTTTAATCTGTTATCCATCTTCAACCCAGGTCTTGCTGGTCTGGATGCCAAGTCGTCTGGTCGTCTGGGTACCAGAGCCATGGTTTATTACATGACCACTACTATAATTGCTGCTGTGCTGGGAGTAATACT
The DNA here is from genome assembly GCF_030014385.1 of Trichomycterus rosablanca. Taxonomy (NCBI): domain Eukaryota; kingdom Metazoa; phylum Chordata; class Actinopteri; order Siluriformes; family Trichomycteridae; genus Trichomycterus; species Trichomycterus rosablanca. Next base: position 31,506,026 of record NC_085988.1, on the reverse strand, counting down.
GGTCTTGATCATTCATCCTGGTAACCCAAAACTAAAGGAAAACCTTGGTGAGGGACTTAAAAATGATGAGGTTTCCAGCCTTGACGCCTCCTTTGATCTCATTAGGAATCTTTTCCCTGAGAACTTGGTGCAGGCGTGTTTCCAGCAGGTTAGTGTTTAATCATATTAAAAAGAGCTTTCTATTAAAAACTCATGAAAAGTCTTTATCTATTTCTTGGGTAATAATGAATAATTAATATTACTTTTGATTCACGTTCAAGGCTAGTCTGTACTACTGATTTGTTGGATAAAACAACATATTGGAACCATTTAAGTCCATTTAACTTTAAATAGGCTTTTAATTGGGCAGTTCTCTTTCTAAGCGTATTGTTTGAATAGACATCATGTGCATGCTTACTTTACATTACATTTTCAGCATTTAGCAGACGCTTTTTTTAAAGCGACTTACAGTTGTGACAGTATACATACTAATGCCAAGTTCACACTACACGACTTTCCAAGTCGTCAGGTCGCTGTACAGTTCACACTACACAACTGGATCTTTTTTAATCGGGTCTTGCAGGTCGGTGTGGCTTTCACACTACACGACTGATCGGCAATAGGGGGTTTCACACTACATCTACGATCTATCACCAACTGGAATCACAGACGAGCTTCTCTGGTCTCCCAAACTACGTTTTGTCATGAAAAGAAACGCAGGAAGTGACGAGGGGTTTAATGATACCACGTCCAAAAATTCACGTCAACAAGTAACGAGTGATCAAAGTTGTTCGTGTGCTGATGTGCAGCGTAAAATCAAAGAGAAAAATAAATGAATCCGAGTGGATTTGGCAACGCAACCAGCAGAGATTGTTTTGTTTTGTAGCGAGTTGGAGGTTAATAAATATTTTTTTGTAATGCAGTGTTGGTATTATGGTTTGGTGTGGATGATAAGTTCACAAATATTGTAAAAAAATCGTGTAGTGTGAACTAGGCATAAGAAATTTAAGGTTAGGTTAGGGGCAGTGTTCAACAGGGGACCAACAGTGGCAACCTGGCAGTGGTGGGGCGTGAACTGGCAACCATCTAATAACTAATCCAGTACCTTAACCACTAGGCTACAGTTTCCCTATTTAAAGCTTATATATTAAAGCCTGGCTACTCCAGTCTCTCTGAACTGTTTTGGGTGGCTTTTTAAAGTGTATCTGATAAAGTATATCCAAAGCTATGCAGGGTATGACATATAGGTCACTTTTTCTTGATTTTCGATTTTGAGGGGGTTGTGGCATCTTGACAATTGACATATAAGAAATCAATTTTCTTAAACAAGAAACAAATATCCTGCCTTACTTGTCCTGTAGTTTGACCTCTGTCATTTTAAGCTATGTGGAAATTATAAGCACTGAAGTGAGTAGCATTAACCTCTATTTATTACAATGGGGGTTCTTTAGTGACGCAGTAAAACTCAGGAATTGGCAATCGCATGAGTTACAAATTCTCATTGCCCCACAAATGCTGATTTTTAATGCATTTTATAATCAAGTATTGATTAGTATTACCACAATAAATCAGTAAGACAGAAAAGGCTTCTGATTTTAAAGAAACATGTTTAAAGCAACATTCTTTTGGTCATACACTGTTTTTTACATCATTTGCTCACTAGTTGGCTTTATCTCTAATCCTTTTTAAAACCTTTTAATTCTTAATACTGAGGTCACTTTTGCCTATTTTAACAGGTCCAGACTGTTGTGAAGAAGATTGAGGTCAAGCCTGTAATTGACCCTAACAGTACCCTGGATGAGTTCACCTCTGCCACTATGCCTCCTCCCGTATTCAAGACAAAGAAATCCCTGGAGTATAAGAGTGGAATGAATGTTTTGGGTATCAGAGCAAACCATTTTAGGCAAAATTAATTCTCAAATGAGTTTGTTTACTGTTTGCATGAATAATAAATCTCAATACCTGTGCAATTTCTCCCAGGTTTGATTGGATTCTTCATTTCCTTCGGTATTTGCATGGGGAAGATGGGAGAGAGAGCAAGGCTCATGATTGAGTTCTTCAATGTCCTGAATGAGATTGTTATGAAGTTGGTTATCATGATCATGTGGTTAGTAATAACGTTTTTCTCTATGAAATGAAATGTATTTCTTCTCTCTAACATATTGGGTGCATGACGTTATTGGCCTGGTCAAATTGAGTCAAAAGGCCTCACATCTAGTATGTTCACTTACAGGTACTCTCCCTTTGGTATTGCTTGTCTGATCTGTGGCAAGATTATCTCCATCCAGGATTTGGAGGTGGTGGCCAGACAGCTGGGCATGTACATGGTCACAGTCATCATTGGACTTATCATCCATGGAGCCATATTCTTACCTTGTATTTACTTTGCAATTGTAAGGAAAAATCCCTTCAGCTTCTTCATGGGCATCTTCCAAGCCTGGATTACCGCTCTTGGAACAGCATCAAGGTGTGACTCCATGACCCATTGATTTCAATCTTCATATACTTTTTTTTTACTACAATAGGTGTACAGCAAAGAGAAGAAGACTGTGCTATTTTTGCCATTAGCCTTAATTGTTTCAGGTCAGAGCTGCTATTGGAATGAACCCATAACACATCCAATGTCAACCGATTAGAAATTCTGTAGCTCTGGTAAAAATAGAGCTTACTAAGTGCACAAATGATTCAAGGGACACATGTTTTGTTTTTGGGGAAAAAAGGCAATATAAATTATGACAGTTAGCAACAGTTTTTTTTTTTTTTTTTTTTTTTTTCTTTACCAGACTTCATCACTGCAAATTATTTTAAATTATTAGTTTGCTTAATTGTGGTATAGTAAATGGTTGATTTGCATTGCAACCTAGTAGATCCAAATTGAGGGAAGCATACACTTATGGCCTTTATACAATATCACCCAATGGCTATATCGTAACAGTGGCATGATGGTGCAGTTAGTTGGCAAATTGGATAGAATTGTCTAATTGCCTTTTATAATGATTTTGAATCTTGAGGTTAGTGGGTTTTGTGTTCATGTAGGACTTATAAATATATATAAACATATACATAGCCTTAATTACTTTAAGACTGTTAAATTGCAATAATGAAGCTGGTACTATTTGACGTTTTAAATAACTAAAATGATTCTGTTGCCAGTTGCATTAAAATTAAGGCAATGCACAGTACGTGGGCAAACTCCTAATTAAAACTTGACCGTGTCTATAATGCAAACAGACTTGAACAGCAAGTTACTAGTGTGCCCATGTTTTAACACTTCGTATCGAGTAAAATATGCAGTGGCTGGTAACTGTCTTCTTTTAACTGTGGTACAATAGGCTAAAAATAAATGCCAGTTTAGTAATTGGGATAGATATAAATAAAATATCCCTCTAGTTTGTTGACAATTTAACTCTGCCTACAGCGCTGGTACTCTTCCTGTCACCTTCCGCTGTCTGGAGGAGAACCTAGGCATTGACAAGAGAGTAACCCGCTTTGTTCTGCCTGTTGGAGCAACAATTAACATGGATGGCACTGCACTTTATGAAGCTGTAGCTGCTATCTTTATTGCTCAGATGAATGGTATTTACCTGGACCCTGGTCAGATTGTCACAGTCAGGTAGGTTGTACCATTTATTAGTTTGTTACTCACTTCTCGTTCTCGTTTAGGTGTTATTTTAACATACATTTGACACAAAAATTAGCAGTAAAAGTAATAGAAAAAAAGAACAACAGAAACAAATGAGATGCAAATTACGAGGGATCTTCAAAAAGTTTCCGCACTTTTATATTTCGGTTGGAAACAGTGAGGGTGGGAGGAGTAGTGATTGGTCGTGTCTGAGAGAGCTTATAGTCTGGATTTAGTGGCATCTGATTTCTACCTTTTTGGTCAGCACAAGAAAGCTTTAAGGGAAAGAAGATTTTTATGTGATGATAATGTGAAAGCAGCAGTGCATCAGTGGTTACACGCTCAACCAAAAACATTTTTTGCTGATGGCATTTAAAAGTTGGTACGGCACTGGGAAAAATGCATCAGAAAGTGACTGTAGAAAAGTGATGTCATTTGTTTTTGAAATTCTTAATAAATAGAGTTTTAAAAAGTGCTGAAACTTTTTGAAGAACCCTCGTAATGAATGACCAGTAATTTTATGTTTGTTGTTATAAATACCATTGTTTCTTTATTTTTTTTAAAATCTACGCTTATATATAACTTTAAAAAGTACATCACCTTTAACAATTACTATAACAGTTCACAGTCTGAACTCAACAGGGTGCCATGGTGGCTCGCCTCACAGTGAGAAGGTCCTAGGGTCGATTACCTGGTGGAGCAGGGTCTGGGTCCTGAGTTTGCATTCTGACCGGAATCGGCTGATGATGAAATGAAATAAAATTATTTTTACTGCTTTGTGTTTCAGTCTTACAGCTACACTGGCCAGTGTTGGAGCAGCTAGTATTCCCAGTGCAGGACTGGTAACCATGCTGCTTATTCTGACTGCTGTTGGGCTGCCCACACAGGATATTAGTCTGCTGGTAGCTGTTGACTGGCTCCTGTAAGTATTATTGGAAATACATAAGATACATAAATACATAACATACATAGGTTATCTGAGATTATCCCATCCATTTTAGTTTTGTTGGCTGTAAAGCCTAAAGAAAATTATACAATTTGACTTTTAGTGCACTGACTCTAAAAATGTCCATTTTAAATTGACTGCCTGCCAGTTTAACACAAAACTTAAGTGAATGTTTCTAACCCACATTCGCTTTGCTGTTGTGTCCTATTTTTGTTTGTTAGGGATCGTTTCCGTACCTCGGTCAATGTGGTCGGCGACTCCTATGGTGCTGGCATTGTGTATCACCTGTCCAAAGCTGAGCTGGATGCTCTGGATGCCGCGCATGGGAAATCTGATGACATTGAAATGATGACCAAGACGCAGGCCTATTATGATGACCTCAAGAACCATCATGAAAACAACTCAAATCAGTGCGTCATTGCAGCTCAGAATTCAGTCTTAGTAGATGAATGCAAGGTACAACTAATGCTTATAGACATAGAGACTTGTATATAACATCTTCACTGCATGCTAGACCTGCACTCTTTTTCTACCATGTTTTGCATGTATGTACGCTCTTTGCCAATCTGAATATGTATACAGCCATACAAAATACAGTGGTGTACATATTTCAGAAGGCATTTTCCTGGATCAGCAGTTTTTCTTTCATCAACATCATCAAAATTACAAGACTGCAAATACTTGATGTTTAGCAATTTCCAACTACATTTATAGTGTTACAGAATGTGTAAAAAATGATTTTAGCCAAAAATACTCCACTGCTGTTGCCAATTTTGCTGTAAAAATCTAAATGTCTGGAAAAAAAATGCAATTACCATAAATAACATTTTACATAATGCAAATCTGATAAGGTTCTGCTTTCAAAAACCTGATGTCACTGCTTTACTTAAGTAGATTGTGCAAGGGTGCAGCAGGTAGTATTGTTGCTGCATATCTCTTGTTTCCCTTTAATTACTCTGGTTTACTCTTAACTTTCCAAACATACCAATCAATAGAATGGCCACTTTAAATTGGTCTTAGTTCTGATTAAGTATAAACAAGCATGTGGTGTCTTGATGTAAAGTGGTGCCCGGTTAAGGATGTATTTCTTCCTGATACTTCATGTTTTGGAGTAACTAGGGAGTAAATAAAGCAGTAACTGACAAACTGACAAAATCAACAACAATAATTTTCAGTACTGTAGAACAAATAACATCAAGTTATGTAAATGGATCAAGTTTTTTGCCTTGGTTTTTCACTGATTGTTAGTTTTTGTATAATTTCTAAGTCACAATTGGCTTCGTTTAATCAAATAATGTCAGAACCTAAGATAATACCAAAATACAGATGAACAAAATGCTGCTGCTCTGCTGCTGTCATTTGTGCTTGCATGATTTTTATGTTTAAATATTTGATTAACTTAAACTAACCTAATTTAATTAAATAGGCATGTTATTGTAGTGGCTTTGCACAGTAACTCTGTATAGAGCTAATACTGTCACTTACACATCTGTAAGAATTATATGTTTTTTGTTATGTCTTTGTTGTATACTGTCTCATTTTGTGTTTGTCTTGTTATATTATAAGTTGTGTATGACAATATATACCAAATTTTATTTAATGAGTGTTAATGTGGCTTAAACATTATAATGCATGCTGTAATAATGGAAATTTGATTTACTTTACATTACATTTATGTTCACTCGAATGCATTGTTATTTTTGCAGTTGTGCAACTGTTACTTTTTAAATGCACAATTGTCGTTTGAATTTGATTAACTGGTCAATTTATTAGCAAAGGGGGCAATTACCTTTCCACAAGTTAAATGAATGTAGATGAAACTACAATGGTCATAGCAAGCTAAAGATAAATCAGTTTAAGTAATGAGTTTGGTAAAAAAAAAAAAAAAAACTGTCTTAGTAGAAACTTGTTCTATTGCTGTTAAATTTGCTGTTAAAGCTATGTGTTTTCCGATTTATTTAAGCATAAACAAATTAGTTGAAAACTATCCAAATCAGTAGTTTAAACCAACAATCTCAATTTGTTAACATGGATACAGTTAAAGCTAATCATCTTAGTGCCTAGAACATCACAAAATATAAAGGCAAGCCCAATTTCCGGAAAAGTTGGAACATTTAAAAAAATAAATACAAATTATTTGTTTATTCTCTTCTTTCATTCTCTTGAACCTATATTTAACTGTATTTTGTAATATTAAAAAAGTATTTGATGACTGCAACACACTGAGATATGTTTATCATCAACTTTCCTATTCATTACACTTTTAATCTTTTATATATACATAAAAGATTTTATATATATTTATATGTAAGCATTGCTGCCTCCCCATACCAAGACAGATTTTGGCTTTTGCACCTTTAGTTGATAACAGTCTGGATGGCCCTTTTTGTGTTTGGTACAGAAAACTAGCTGAACCATGGACTCATCTGACCACAGCACACATTTCCAGTGTCTTTTAATACTTCTAAGATAAGTTCAGGCCCAGACAACTTGGTGGCGACTATGCACAGAATTAATGTATAGCTTTCTCTAATTATTAACTAATTGACAATTCTCTCACAAAGTTTAACACAGAGTGTTGAGCTCTTTATAGCTGGTAAATCCTTTTATACACAATCATGATTCCCTCACCTGTAACCAATTTACATGCTTAGTGTTAAATTAACTTTTCACTCTTAATTTGTCCCTATCCCAACTTTTTTGAGTGTGCTACAGACATCATGCATGAAATATGCAAAATACAATCAAGTATCTCAGCCAAAACATTAAAAGGCTTTTTTTGTCAGTTAAATAAATGTTCAAGAGGATGAACTAATGACAGAATTTAGTTTTTATTGCATTTTACAAATTGTCCCAGCAAATGGGGCAGTGAGAAGTCATTTAGTTCCATGTATATACCGCATGTATTGCCCCCCTCTGTTTAAAGTGTTTAAACTGGTTTATTTACTTGTTTTTAAATATGTGATTATTTATAAGTTGGTTGCTCAGATTTTGCTGATAATTGTTTACAGGTAACCTCAGCAGCCACAAATGGCTCAAATGTGGAGTACACACTTGTTGAAGAGGAACCACAGAAGAATGATTAATGCGAGACCCTCCTTTGTCCAACCTCAAGCTTTTTTATCTAGTGCATAAAGAGAGGAAGAAGTCACACTGATATGCATACAGAACAGCTGATGGGTTTTCTAGTTTAGAATTGTATTACTGTCATTTGTTTTATCTGAAATAACATACTAATTAAAAAATAGAATCACCTTGTCTGATGCACTAACGTGCCTATGCACTTGCGCAGAAAGCGAGGCTTGGGAGGGTAAAGAAAGAAATAATATAAACTGTTCATGATGATTATAATATATACTATACGCATTTTATTTCTTTTAAGATTTGGTGGTATGTTAATAATAAAGAGAGATGGTTAATGAATGCTTAGAATGACATAAAAGCCAGGTTTTCAGAATGTAGGGACAGAATTTACAGATAAGCCAGCAGTTCAGTTGAACTAAACATAAGACCCAGCCTGTGCAGAGCCAAAACATCTACAGGTTCTATTCTATACTGTAGAGCAAAATCACTCACATTGTTCACAATGTACCTGTACCCTGTTTCCCTGTTTTACCTCACTTCATGACCTCTGACCTATCTAACTGGGTCTGTGATACCCAGTCATCTGCAGGCAGATCTGGGCTTTTGTGCCAAACAGACATACAACAAACAAAACACCCTAAATTCTAAAGATTCAGTCTTACAAATGAGTGTTTTGTCGTTTTGATGGATTTAATTCATACTATTAAGTCACAACATTAAGTTTAAGATTAGCTTCTTACCAGGAAAACATGTTTGAGTGTATTCTGATAATAAGTTTTCTATTATGGACCCTTGGTACAAGAATAGGATATATAATCGCCACAGCACAAAGAACTAAAAGCACAAGCCATGTTGTGACTAACTGATTTTGCCTTCAGAACCTCAAATCATTCCAGTTATAAGAACACAATGATGGGTAGTATTGTTTTTATATGTACATGAGACTAAGGCAGTTATGCACATTACAAGATGGACCAAATAAGAAACAGCCTGAAAAATCACTGCCATTGATGCAATGAACACAACTTTTTAGCCAACTCAAAGCACACTGTCATTTTAAGACAGATCAAGGTCCTGATTAAAGTATTATTTACAACTTAAAAATGTACATTGTTCATTTAAGTATTTAATATGTGTATTTGAATGTTATTTACAAAAGCTTGCCTAACTTGCTTTGGTAAAACACTACTGTATTTAAGAAATGATGTACAATACATTTATCCACAAATATTAAATTAAACATGAACCAAGTAAATGAATAGATCCATAGCACAAATAATTTGCTCTTTCCAATGTACCTTTAATCCAATCTACAGATTGTATTATGTTAGATTCTCAGGCAAATAAAGATGCACTCAGTGTTATCAGGGAACACATTCCTAATGCAGGCAGAAATATACAGAAATATTTTATACTATGCCCTTGGAAAATGCTGGAGAGTAATCACTGTTTACATATGATGTTGGTTTACAGCTTGCAGAATGCCTACTGCCTTTATAGCTTGCACCACTTGTATTGGCTTTTTTTTTACCTAATAAGCAAGTATAATAAATTTAACACTTGAGTTGACTTGTTTTCTTTGTGAAAGCAGATTGAACAGTACAATAATAATAAATAAATAAATAAATAAATAAATAAATAAAAAGAGAAAAGGAAGAAATCTGAAAGAGAACAGAAGTGCACAAATAAGTTAGGCACTTACAGTGTCACAATACAATAGAGTTGTTATAGTGGTACCAGCTCTTTTATTTTCTAAAGTTCTCTGTTCCTAAATGACATTTTGCCTGAAATAAAACTTACCCTCAAGCATAAGACTGTTCTGGTAGACCCACCATGCATGAAGGCCAGTGCTATGGCATATTCACATGTTGACACAGATAGTTTTAGACTTAAGACTTAATTAAGCATTAATGGGTATCACGAATTTGTTTGTAGCTTTTTTTTTTAACTGTTAAAGCCTTCAAAAGCATTAACCACTACATTTTTTCAAAAAGAGGGTTCGTTTATATTCATATTCATCAAATATTTGTAATAATTTTCACTCATTTCACAGTCACTTTAGGAGGAGCATGTGGAAAATGCACAGCTTTGATATTTTACTTCACTGGATTATATGGAAAGAGAATCATTGTAACACCTCTGCATTGTGTTAATACAAATGTTTCCTCATTGTAAGTCAGCTATTCAGTTACAAGGACTGTTGTGAACTATGTGGACATTTTTTCTAAACACGTTTCTTAAAAGCCTGGATTAAAAGTGCCTACATGCACTTTTTGTACATACTATAGGTAAAATATCAGCTTTCTTTGATGTTTGATGTCTTGTGTTTGTGCAAATAATTTGTCATTCTGTAGAAATGCATCATTTATATAACTGATCAATTGATTAGAATAGGAAACATATACATGTGAGTGCATTAAACTGCTTGTTTCTAAACTTAAATAGCTGTACCTAGCTGTCTCACATTAGTGTTCTGTATTCTATATACATACATATATATCTTTTTGGTATCTAATGGAATGTTAATTGTTTGTTTCCTACAGAAAAGATCATGTGTGCACTCATTTTATTATACCTATATAAAGTACCATTCTTCCATGAGGATGTTTGTTCTTGCCCCACCTTGTATGTATGTGAATATTATTATATTATGCAGTGTTTGTACTACATCTCAAGAGTGATATATTAGATGGTCAGCTGTAAGATAAATAAAGCTGCTTTGCAACAGTTTAAGGCCAGGGCAGATTAGGAGTGTCATGTTGAGCAAACTGACAGCATTCCGTAAACTATTTTGCTGCTTCACCTCTGTGGTTTATACTGGATTGTCCACTAAAAATGCTGCTTGTTCAGTCCCGTCTAAAAAACTAGTAGTCTTAGCTGTTTTAATTTATAATATGTTGATATTCAATTTTTGTTTTCTTATCAAAAAATTTATTTTACCCAAAAGATACAAAATATACTTCCTATGTTCCACTGGACTATTTACTTTATTGGGCATTGCTTTTTTTTTCTGTTTAATTTAAAATATTTGAACAACCATTCTCACCCCTAACATGTTGCCCCATCTGTTCTGTTTCTAAATTCCTCTCATTCTATTTTGTGACCTTTATTGTCATTTAATGTAAATAGGAGGGATAAAAAACTGTAAGCAAAGAAATAAAAATGCAAGTACCTGTGGAATAAATGTATGTTCATACATATCAAGTGTTGTACCATTGCTGTACATAGTTATGATAACTAATAAATGTTGATTTCTAACGATCTATGGCCTATCTTTGTTCTACTTACAAGGGTAAGAAAACACTCTTTATAATAAAAAACACATTACTTTTGATAACACATTTATAGTAGATATCAATAAGTAACAAACCATTGTTGTCAAAAGAAAAAAAAAGGTGGCCACTTTTTAGACATTAAGGAACAACAGTGGTGAAATGGCTAAATCGATACCTTATACCTTAACTATATACACTGATCAGCCATAACATTAAAACCATGTCCTTGTTGCTACACTCACTGTCCATTTTATCAGCTCCCCTTACCATATAGGAGCACTTTGTAGTTCTACAATTACTGACTGTAGTCCATCTATTTCTCTACATGCTCTGTTAGCCCCCTTTCATGCTGTTCCTCAATGGTCAGGACTCTCCCAGGACCACTAAAAAGTAGGTATTATTTGGGTGGTGGATCATTCTCAGCAATCCAGTGACAATGACATGGTGGTGGTATGTTAGTGTGTGTTGTGCTGGTATGAGTGGATCAGACACAGCAATGCTGGTGGAGATTTTAAACACCTCACTGTCACTGCTGACTGAGAATAGTCCACCAACCAAAAACATTCAGCCAACAACACCCCATGGGCAGCATCCTGTGACCACTGATGAAGGTCTAGTAGATGATCAACTCAAACAGCAGCAATAGATGAGCGATCGTCTCTGACTTTACATCTACAAGGTGGACCAACTAGGTAGGAGTGTCTAATAGAGTGGACAGTGAGTGGACACGGTATTTAAAAACTCCACCAGCTCTGCTGTGTCTGATCCACTCATACCAGCACAACACACACTAACACATTACCACCATGTCAGTGTCACTGCAGTGCTGAGAATGACTCACCACCCAAATAATACCTGCTCTGTAGTAATCCTGGGAGACTCCTGATCATTGAAGAACAGGGTGTGAAAGCAGGCTTAAAAGGTATGCAGAAAAGCATATCTACATTTAGAACTACTAAGTGCTCCTATATTGTAAGTGGAGTTAATAAAATGGACAAAAGGTGTAGAAACAAGGAGGTGGTTTTAATGTTATGGCTGATCAGTGTATACTGTCAGTAAAAAATTTAATTGTCTGTGTCAAGCTGAGCGTCAATGCATTTTCTCTGGGTATTCCACTTTCCACCCAAAACATGCAGCAGGTAAAGTTGTACATCCCAGTACAGGATGTATTTCTGCTTTGCAGCCAATTGCCCCTGGTGGCTTTGGAACCCAATGAAATTAACATGGCAAGATGTGTGTGGACACCATGTGTTTGATTTAAGACATTTATTTAATAAATATAAAAGTATAATATTATTGACAGCATTCTGCAGAAGTGATAGCTGCTACAGATAAATACCACGTAAAAAGTGCCCCGTCTATTCTCATTTACAGTTGCAAATATTTGTAATACTTGCAAAGTATTTGTAAAATTCTGATGCAATGTGACAAAATGTTTTAAAGTAAGATGAAACTATGATTGTACTTTTTGGACTGAACTATTAAAACAAAACACAGCTACTCAGAAGCATGGGGTGGCAATATTATATTCTGTATGGTGTGGGAACTGGGCAACTGATTAGTGATAATAGATGCTGCCAAGTACACCCAAATTTTTGAGAAGTATATGCAGCTATCTGCTAAAGATAGACAGCATGACAATTAAAGAAATAGTAAATTTAAGTAAATTTAATTAATTTAATTAAAAAAAAAAAGAATACAAGATTATCGTATGATTTCTTCTTATATCACACACCAGTAAAATATGCTATAGATTATTCCACACAGAATGGAGCCTTACATTGAAAGAAAACTGCCATGTGCAGGCAAGTTTAACAAAATAAAGAAGAACATAAGAAATCATAGCAGATAACCCCTGGATTAAGTAAAAAAAGCCCAGAAATTTAAGAACGTCAACATGTGCTCCATTGACTACAGCAAAGCTTTTGACTGTGTTGACCATGCTAAATTATGGAATCTCTTTAAAAATATAAAAATACTAGAGCATTTTATCATTCTGAAGAATTGCTACATTGATTAACAACCCCTCATTCATGACAGAAAATAAAAGAATTGTGAGATAAGCAGGGCTGAAGGAAGATGATCGAAAATTTACGATGGGTGGAAGAAATATCAATAAACTTTAATATGTGGATGACAACACTCAGTTTAGTCTGGGGTTTGAGTGAGAGTTTAGGTTTGATTTGGTGACCACGTGTGTGGCATGGAAAACCCTTGAGAAGGGAGATAAGAGGTGCAGCAACAGTGTTAAGTCCAATAATAGGCCGCTCAGGTGGCGCAGCTGTAAAAACACATGCTGGAACCAGAGCTGGGATCTCGAATACATCATATCGAATCTCAGCTCTGCCTGCCGGCTAGGCTCTCTCTTATGACTGGTGCAATTACGACCTCTGCTGGCTGATTAATGGCGCCTGCACAGAGATGAGAAAAGAGTGCTCTCAGGGTGTGTCTCTCCGTACACAGTGCTGAGCTGCACTCGTCAAAGTGTAGGTGATAAGATGCATACGGCATGCTGCCCAAGTGTCGGAGGGGGTGTGGGTTAGCTTCATTCTCCTCAATCAGAGCAGGGATCAGCATTGGTGGAGAGGAAACATGATGCATTCGGGCAATTGGACGCACTAAAAAGGGAGAAAAAGGGGAGAAAATACATAAAATAAAAATATTAGTTTAAAATAAAATAAATAAAATAAAATAAAAATATAGTTAGTTGCCAATAATAGTTGGCAAAACCCAAGAGTTAAGCCTTTAATGTTTAAGTTAATTATTTATAAACTTTATGGATGGTACACTAGAACTGTTTTGATTAAGAAATATGGATGCTGAGTTGAGACTAGATCAGAAAAGCACTTTGTATTCGCACTATTTTTCTTAGATTACAAAATTTAAAATGTATGAACCTAATTTATTTAAATGACAGACAATTAATCAGAAAGCACTTATTGTTGAAACATGGTGCATAGGTCCTAGGGACCTGGGTTGGGTCTTTGACACAGGTCAATGTCTATAAGGAAGTATTTTTGAGGTTTACAGCCCAGTATGTAGGTGTGTAATGTCTATAGCTAGCAATTTAATTAAAATAATATAATGATCTGAATTTCCTGAATTGTTTTGACTAGTTGAACATATAAAAAGTCTTTGTCACTTTTGTTAGCTGTCTTTGTTTGTATTTAGTGTTTAAAATACTGAATAAGGAAATAGGAAACGATATTATTATTTTACACAAAAATGCTTACATCTTCCACTGTCTGTAAGCTGTGAAAAAAACACCCTTTCCCACCATGACATGGGTGCCATGGCAACTACACTTTCATACTGTTCCAAGAAAGCACACCACCCTCCATTACTCACACTTCCACCTGCCCCCTTCAAACTCTATTAATTATACAGTGTTTGTCAAATTACCCACACAGTTTAATTTTAACCACAAACAACACAGAACTCCACATTTATACAATTGTTTTTATTTCACCTGGGACGTCACAGAATGTTTTTTTTTTTTTAAACAATTATTACTTCATTGTTATAAACACTCATTACACACTCCTACCACTACTGCATGTGCTAATCTTTCTCAACTAATCATGTTTAGGAGTAGATATTGATAAGTCACAGAAGGGGGGGAACTGATTTATGTGCATGAATTAAAAGCTTATGAATTGAAATATGTACAAGATTTTGTAGGCAAATTAAGGTGCATGAGCATTAAAAAAATATTTTAATCAATTCTTTAATTATTGTAAACTGTATGCAATTTAGCATCATGTGGATCAAGTTAAAAAAGTATGAAGTATGAAATGTATGAACTGCTGTTGACCTTACAAGCAAACTGTTAATAATTTGAAAATACAAGACTTGCAAAGCATGCGAATCACATAAAGTTTGTGAATACTTTGTAAGTTCCATTTATTTCTGCATTAAAAGCATTCCTAAATGTTGTCTGATACATAACAAAACTGTAACAGCTCAACATCTCACTCACTTTCTTAAATGCTTATCTAAATAGGCGCCTGGGGGAGGGGGGGTCGTTTGCTGGAGCCTATCCCAGCTTTTCAATGGGCGCAAGGCAGACAGTAACACCCCGGACGGGGTGCCAGTCCGTCGCAGGGCAGAAACACACACACCCATTCACCTACAGGGCAATTCAGATTCTCCAATTCACCTGACTGCATGTTTTTGGACTGTGGGAGGAAACCGGAGCTCCCGGATGAAACCCACGCAGACACGGTGAGAACATGCAAACTCCACTGCCAAGCCTGGGGATTGAAGCCAGGACCTTCTTGCTGTGAGGTGACAGTGCTACCTACCGAGCCACCGTCTATATATTAGTGCAGGGTTCATATAAACAGACCACTCTACTTGCTGCACTGTGTCCCTCAAATGTAATTTTGTATTATATATGAAGGCAGAAGGTGTTTTTGTATTATTAGGAATTACTGCAAATAAAAATCAGACCAATTTGTATGGGTAACTAATGCAGAAATTTAGGTCATTGCAAAGGGTTCCCAAACTTTTCCCTACGAACTAAAATAAAAATGCTGCTGTAATCTCTAAAAAATTCAATGTTAAACACTGCGGTAAGCACTGTGGTATTTACACAAAGCAAAATTATAAATTAAAATAGCAAAATGTTTTATTGTAAGTAAAAAAGGAAAGCGTAAGAATCCATATACATATCCATCCAATGGTAAAAAAAAAAACCTAAATTTACACAAACCTAATACAGGTAACATTTTTAGAAAAACACAGTTGTGGACCTTATTGTTCCTTTCTAATTAGCAGTGCATTCCTCCAGCCACTCTTTCTTGCTGGTTTTCTAACTTGCTAAAGAGAAAATGAAAGCACTATGATGGGTCTGTGCTAGCAGTCTGTGCTGGCCCTTATTTACAACTTTACATCATTTTGCACCTTTCTATCCTTGCAAACCAATAATTCTTTGCATATAATAGTATTCAAATTAAATTAAATTTAAGGGATCTTCTCTTAATTAACAACAGAACAAGAGAATTTGCATTACATTTGTAAAAGTGTCTCAGAATGCCCAGTTTCAATGCTGACAGCAAATAAGTGGCATTTTTTTTCAATTTAATTGCTCTAAATCTTGATTGTGCTTTAAAGTACTTTTCTAGAATCTTTTTGAAAGCTTTGTTTACTCGCCATGTTCATGTTTAGCGTTCACCACCTAACCATTAAACTCAGATGCAGAAAGGGACATCACTAAGAATGGGCTGAAATCCTTCCACTCCATTCCTTACATCACATACAAAATACACTACAGTATATGGCCAAAATATGTGGAGACCTAACCATGAGCTTTTTGGACATCCTATTCCAAAACAGTGGACAATAATAGGAAGTTAGCACTCAGCTTCTGGGAAAGCTCTGAGAAAGCTGTGCAGAAGATTTTGAAGTGTGTATCCTGGATTTTTTCACAGATACAGCAATGTTAAGCTCGGGCACTGATGTTCGATGTAAAGGTCTGGATTGAAATTAATCTTTCAGTTCATCCCAGCAGTGATCAGCGGGTTGAGGTCAGGTCTCTGTGTAGGCCAAGTTTCTCCACAACAAACCCATTTCCTAAACTTTTCCTAAAGGTGGAGCTTAGAAATTGGCTGTGTCTATGCTGAATTTACCATCTGCAGCTCTCACCATGAAGCCAAAACGAAATAATAAAATACAAGGAATCCAGCCTCAGTCTCAAATTTAGAATGTCTCCTTCTACCTGGGGTTCATATATACTTTTCCTTTTAGGTTTATTTATTTGTGCTTTCTATTTTGACAAATATAAAAGGTTTACAATTATTAAGAAATGTATTGTTTTTTGATATATAAAAAGAATGTATTCATCCCATAAATTCCACAGTCATATTTTAGCAACTGCTTGGTGTCTAACAGCTTTTAACCTTCCCATTGTCCCATGGCCCATCTCTCTCTCTCTCTCTCTCTCTCTCTCTCTCTCCCTCACTCTTACCCTCTCCCCATCCTGTCTTGTCTCTCACACTTGCTCATTTTTCTCAGGTGATTCCTCCAGAGTAATGACTGTGAACTCCTCTGTGTTGCCATTCTCTTGGATCTTCTCCTTGTTCATTAGGGTCACCATCTCCTGCTCTCTCTCCTGAGCTTGGGCACTGGTAGCAGCTGCTGCTGTTCCATTGCCTTCACTGCTCTTTGGAGTGATCATTAGAGTCTGGCTCTTCCCACACCACCTGTGTAAACACATCATATCCAATTTAGAAACCATAAAATGTCAGGATCCTTTTCTTATGTTACCTCATTTTTAGCTAATTGAGATGGTCAAACAATATGTGTCCATATATAAAGGAAATAATACCAATCATATAATGTTTATGTAGGGTAAATTAGCTTGATATTATTCATAACCTTTTATTAAATGTGATTTTTTTTCTAGTGATAGGTATTCATGTTGCATACATTTAGTGGGGGCAAAAAGTTTAGGGCCATTAGTAAACATCCTTTTTTACATTGTCCACAAATTCAAGCCATTGATCAGCATTAAAATTTTAGTGGAAATCTGTGAACAATGTCTTTTCACAGCCTGTAATGAGTAGATCACATCCATCTGCTCAAAGTCATCTGAACACATACTTTAATGGAAAGAATATAACTAAAAAAAATGTCCTTTTCTTTTACAAAGGAAGTGCCGTGGTTAATTTAACAAATGTGTATCGTGATTTCCAGTAGTGCCAGATACCAAGAAACTTCTGTTCAAACTATTCAACCTTTCAGTCAGATTGTTCAGTCAAATGCTACTTATATGATCTGTAAAAATCGTTATATTAAAGTGAAAGTCATTTAAATTTGAGGAAAAAGTTGTATTAAAGCAAGTTCTTTAAAAGTCTGAGACATTTGGCCCCAAATGTACAGTATATTTTGATATGAAAAAGCCAAAAGAAATTGCAGCTAATTTGAAATGTAGTATAATTGGTGCTAAAGCTTTACACCCTCTTACATAATTTTACCAGAGCATTATGTGATCTTGTCACAATCACGCCTTTGTGCTTGTTTTTGTGTACACACCCTCTTGTCTCTTTCTGATTTGTCCCTGTATAATCACTCTAGCTGTTCCCCATGTCTGGCTTGATTGGCATGTGTATATATACTCCTGTATTTGTAACCTGCCTTGTTAGTCATTGAATGTTTATAAATGTGAATCATTGGCAGTATCTGTGAATTAGAAGCTTATTCTGGCTCCTGTCTTGTTTTTTTTTTTTTGTCCTGGTTCCTTTTCTGGTTATGTCTGTTTGTCTTTACTAATATTGCCATTGCTGTTGCTCATGTTCTGTATTGGATTATTGTAGTTATTAGCATTTGTGTCTGCATTTCTAGGGACAATCTAGGGATTTGCTGTATGTTTAAAGTTAGATTAGCTAATAGCCATTAGCTTTAGCAATTAACAAAGTGTTAGCTTAGCTCTTGTTCACTCCTGTCCTTGTTCTTAATACTGTGTTTTGTTCTTGTCTTTGTATTTGGTAATAAAGACTGCTGCAAATGTTCCACCCCATCCTTGTGCCCAGCATTACAGATTTATAAAACTGTATTAAAGACAAACCAAGTTTAGAAATCATGCCCCAATAAAATGTGAATTTTGTTACACTGAATAGACATTACTTTTATTTTGGGTGGCTCTTCAAAGAATTTCTTATGAACATAACAACACAAGCCCCCCACCCCCCACCCCACCCTCACACGACAAAGCACAGCATTTCCATCACATTATGGCTAATAAACAAATGAAAATGAAAATTCTACATTGATACTCTGTTGCTAAAATTGCTAGTTAATGAATGTGAGTAACAAAAAGAAAACATGTGTACCTGTATTTTGCTACCAGAGCAGCCAACAGAATAATGGCAATAACAGCAACCACCACCAAAACGATGACCAGCCAATCTGTAGAGAAGATAGATGATATTTACAGTAGGGTGTTAAAAACTGCCATGGTATTTACACATTTTGTGCGGGTTAATATATGCTACTCATATATGTGTATATTGCCAAATGTTTTAGGACACCCTGCTAGCTCTTTGCTCTTTTAGTCCATGTTAGTGCTTTCCTGCACAAATGCTCTTAATAAAATAGGCACAAATTCCCACAGGCTAAATTACATAAAAACACTTTCCTAGAACAGAAAAGGCTGCAGATTGGGTGGGTCCATATTAATGCCCATGGCTTTAAAATAAAGGTCATAAAGTTTACATCACTTTCCTAAGATATATCAGAGAATATTCACTATCTAGTCAAAGAGAAAATTACAACAGATAGTAATAAAAGTACACTTTTCAAAATGTTGCTTACTTTGGCCTACTTACATTTTAGATTTGTGTTCTCACAGGACTAATAATAATAAAATAAAGTATTATTTTATCTTAAATGTCTTTGACATGTTACACCACTGTATCTTAGTAATTTCATTTTGTCATGTACATGGATACATACCTGTAGAGCCACTGCTGGGCGTGTTCTCTGCTGCTGAAGCTGAATCTGATCCCATCCTCAAATTTGGCTGTACAGTGAAGTCTGCCATGAGAAATGACATGCAACAAAAAAAGAAGGCATATACTGTAAATATATATGAAACATGACTTGAAAACGTTGTTGAAAGACACTCAAAAAGAAGCATGTTGAGCAATTAAATCACATAGTAATTATAATTTACATTACTAAATTATTTTTCAGGGATCTGCAAATAGGCCAGTAAAACACATGCACTCAAACAGGCAAAATGAGCATGTGCAAAATGAGACATGGCATTGTTATGCTGTAATAACTATGGGCTTATGACAAAAAAGGTTCCTTTATGGCAGCATATGTCTCATTAAAATGTCATTGTAGGGTTAGGGTCATGCCTCTAATGTCAATGGTACCTATACACAAGTTAACCCTGCCATGGGCACTGATATACCCTCATACCATGACAGACAATTTGACAGACGCTTTTACGCCTTTCACTGATAACTATTCTATTCTATTTTGTAAGAAAAATTGCAGGTTGCATTTCTTGATGCAATAGTGGACTGTGTTTATTGAGAAGAAGTTTTCAGAAGAAGTACTTGCAAGCCCATGTGGCTTTACATATTACAGTAACATGAGAATTTCTCATGCGCTGCAGCCTGGGTGATGGGGAAAGACCTGAATGATTTGCAATCTTGCATTAAGAAATGTTCTTTTTTAAACTAATCAATTCTCTTATGAATTTTAGCACAACACAATGTGCTCTTGGTGGATCATTGTTTTATACATATTTATGATACTCTTATCTGTTGCTAATTTAATTTGCTTATTTAAAATGTTACAAAACGGTGTAACTTAATATTCTATAAATTTTTTATGAATCTACCCCATCCCAAACATTTTTGAGGGTGCAACAGGGTTCAAATTCAAAATATTTACAAAATACAATCCATTTGAGCAGCCAAACATAATTAAAATAAAAACCAATTAATTATTTTATTAACTACTATTAAAACAGTAATTTATTGGCTATAAATAATTTGGTTCCTAACGTTTACTTTAACTGTATAGTCTAGTTTCCAGCAGAGGGAGTGTATGAGCGAGCAATGAGCAATGTTAAATAAAAACAGACACCTGTTACAGCATTAGAAACTTAAAACTGTCTAACAGCAGAGGGGGCTTTGCACTAAAGCTTACTAAAGCAGTTAGAGGGGCATGTACCACCTTAACTTATTTTAAACCGTAACTAAAAAACAAGTAACTTGCAGCCCAAACACCTGCAGTTACTCTTAAGAATGATTGGGTTATTATTGTTGTTGTTTTTGTTGGTATTGTTGTTATAAATTTTAATCTAGCTTGCCACCCTGAGGACAAGAGGACATGGAACTTTCCCAACATGGACATGGAATTTTCCCAAAAAGTAATCTTTTTTATGGAACCTGGTGTTTAAGACCATTGTATTAGTTTCATTTAAATGTGGCATATAACCATAGTTAATACAGTATTATGTGTATTTACAAAAACAGACAGATGTCTTACCACTTTCATTTTTATTTGTAGTCTCTGTGTGCTCTGGTGTGTCATGTGTGTCTTCAGTGTATGGTTTTTCTCTTGGCTCACCCATGCCAGACCCAGTGCTGTCTAGGTTATGCATTACTTTTGTGTTTTCTTCTGTACTTTTATCCATTGTTTCTGGCTGCTCAGTGGTTGACACTGGGCTCTGATCCTCCAAATCGTCAGCTGATCCATGTGCGTCTGTAGAGCTATTTGAAATAGTTTCTTCCTTCTCTACTAAATCAGGATCTTCCAGGTCAGATCCAGTAGTATTGGAAGTATCAGTGTAGAAATCATCTGGTTTATCTGTAGTGGGAATTTGAGCCGAAGCTTCTGTTTGGTTCTTATTATCTGCAGTAAAAAGAGGGTTTTTACTGACTAAAATGGAGCTTAAAACAGTATGATATATATCAATAAAGAACAACTTATTTTGACATTTTTATAATAAATGTATTTAATTACAACTTTGGTTACAAATAGAAAGACAGGCAGGCTCAGTGTGGGTTAACCCAATTAACCAGCTACATTTTCAAAGAATTTCACTAGATTATCTCATTGTCAAAACATAATCCAAGCCATCAAGTCCAAGGAATCTGTCTGTGGATCTTCGTGATCAAAGCACAGATCAAGACACTAAGACACTAACAATATACTTTAGGCTTTTAGTGTTACCAGAAGCATAGTGGCCTTGATCATTTTGAAGTATGAGAAGCTTGGCAGAACCTTGGAGATGGCATCCAGGCAAGAAGGGCCTTAATCAAAGAGGTAAGAAAGAACCTAATGGTTACTCTAAAAGAGCTCATGTGCAACGGTACGAGACCCTGTTTAATGCACAACTATTTCTGCAGCGCTTTTTATATGATAGTGGCAGTATTATGCTATTGGGGTGCTTCTTAGTAGCAAAGACAGAGAAACTGTCATGTGGGAGAGAAAGGACTCAAGTGCGGAGATTGATAAATAATAATTGTATTCAATAAACGGGATAAAACACAAAAACAGAAAACAGAAACAAAAACCAATCAGGAACCCCCAATGGGTGCCGCTGGGCACTGCAGGTAACGAGAACCGAAAAAGAAACAAAAAGGGAGGACGCGAACCCCGGTCACCTGGGCGTGGACCAAGCGCGTAAACCATTACACTATTTTGGCGCCGGCGGGTGGAAATGCGTTAGCGCCAAAGAGCGCTTAGTAGATCCCAAATAGAGCAAGGAATAGAGAAGGAACATAGCTCCGGTGGCGTCAACCGCAAAGACGAGGGGTTAGATCGGCGGCTGCTTCAACGAAGTAGCTACCGGGGAAGCACGCCGATCTGAAAAAAAAAAAAAAGGCAATTAGATTGGTACTATCATAGAAGCGGATTCGAACCGAGAGTGATGGCATCACAGCCGAACGCTTAATGGCATTGCCACTCTCAGATACAGAACCCAATGACAAAAGCGAATTAGAGCACCGCATAACAGGCTTACAACAACCACGCCTTAGCGCGTTGCTAAATAAGCCAACGGTGCGAACACTAAAACGCTAAAATACAAATAAAGGAATTAGGACGCTAGTGTCATGGGAACGGATTCGAACCGGGAATACTGGCGTCACAGCCGAACGCTTAACGGCATTGCCACCCAGCGGTGACCGAACCCAATGACACATGCGGATAAAAGCACTGTTCGACAGACTTACCACAACCACGCCTTAGCGCGTTGCTAAGGAAGCCACCAGTGCAAAAGCTAAGTACTGAAAATCAAAGGAGTAGGATTCGAACCGGGTAATGACGTTATAGCCGAGCGCTTAACGGCATTGCCACCCAGCGGTGACCGAACCCAATGACACATGCGGATAAAAGCACTGTTCGACAGACTTACCACAACCACGCCTTAGCGCGTTGCTAAGGAAGCCACCAGTGCAAAAGCTAAGTACTGAAAATCAAAGGAGTAGGATTCGAACCGGGTAATGACGTTATAGCCGAGCACTTAACGGCATCGCCATCAGGCAGTTGCTGAACCCTCTAAAGATAACGGATTCAAACCGGGTAATGGCGTTATAGCCGAGCGCTTAACGGCATCGCCATCAGGCAGTTGCTGAACCCACAGACACGTGCAAATGTAAGCACCGTTTAACAGGCTGCCACAACCGCAACTTAGCGTGTTGCAATGGAAGCCACCAGTGCTAAGACTAGCGCTAAAAAATAAAGGAGGTGGATTCGAACCGGGTAATGGCGTTACAGCCGAGCGCTTAACGGCATCGCCACCAGGCAGTTACAGAACCCACTAGCACGTGCAAATATAAGCACTGTTTAACAGGCTGCCACAACCGCAACTTAGCGTGTTGCTAAGGAAGCCACCAATGCTAATGCTAACGATAAAAATAAACGCAGCACGAGGGCTGCTCGGCGTCGCACCACACTAACCCTAATAGAGGCAAAAGCAAAAGACTAACTACCTCGACCTTGCGGTCTACACACCCGAATGGCCTTGTGCCACCAGGGGTACCGTCTAGTCCTATCAAAGAGTGTGGGCGAACCGTCATCAGCCCTCACGGACACCGGAGTGCCAAACACAAAAGAAAAGGAAGGCAAAGCAGACAAAAGGTGCGACGCCCACTGCTGTGCAGAGCTGGCTTAAGTAAGCCAGCTCACAGCTGCAGGCGATCAGCCCTAATTGGAAGGCCTATTATTTAAGGCCTTCCTATGCTGAGCTCTGTAAGGCCTGCGACGTCAGGGAAGAGTGGTAAGTTCCACTGACGACGCATACACCTTACAGAAACTAGTAGGATTTAAGGAATGGATAAATGCAGCCAAATACAGGATCCTCCTCCAGGTTGCACACAAACACCTTTCAACACTTCAACTCAAAGCATACAGCCAAAACAACACTCGCATGGCTTCGGAGCACGTTCATGCTCTGGCTTAGCTGACCACTGTTCACTGTTCCAGTTCCCAGATGGATTCTTGTTTTCTTGTGTAAGTATTTAATAGAACACTATCAATTGCAGAGATTTATTTCTTTTTATTTACAAAAGTGTGTACATGACAACACAATATTTAGTATTCTGTATAGCCCTGACCTCAACCCCACTAAAAACCAAACTGTAACGTTGACTGCGAGGCAAGTCCGACATTAGTGCCTGATCGTACCCATGCTCTTTTGACTGAATGGGCACAGATTCACAAAGACACACATCAGAATATTGTCGAATGTCTAACACATTCTTTAAGTGACCGTAAATTAAAAACATTAAAACCACCTCCTTGTTTCTACACTCATTGTCTATTTTTTCAGCTCCACTTACCATATAGGAGCACTTTGTAGTTCTACAATTACTGACTGTAATCCATCTGTTTCTCTGCATGCTTTGTTAGCCCCCTTTCATGCTGTTCTTCAATGATCAGGACCCCCACAGGTCCACCACAGAGCAGGTATTATTTGGGTGGTGGATCATTTTCAGCACTGCAGTGACACTGACATGGTGGTGGTGTGTTAGTGTGTGTTGTGCTGGTATGAGTGGATCAGACACAGCAGCGCTGATGGAGTTTTTAAACACCTCACTGTCACTGCAGGGCTGAAAATAGTCCACCAACCAAAAATATATCCAGCCAACAGCGCCCTGTGGGCAACGTCTTGTGACCACTGATGAAGGTCTAGAAGATGACCAACTCAAACAGCAGCAATAGATGAGTGATCGTCTCTGACGGTATTTAAAAACTCCAGCAGCGCTGCTGTGTCTGATCCACTCATACCAGCACAACACACACTAACACACCACCACCATATCATTGTCACTGCAGTGCTGAGAATGATCCACTACCTAAATAATACCTGCTCTGTGGTGGTCCTGACCATTGAAGAACAGGGTGAAAGCAGGCTAAAAATGTATGTAGAGAAATAGAAGGACTACAGTCAGTAAAGTGGAGCTGATAAAATGGACAGTAAGTGTAGAAACAAGGAGGTGGTTTTAATGTTATGGCTGATCAGTGTACTGTATATCTGTGTGGCAGCATAAACTACGATTAATTAACAAATTTCTTGCTTAGTTTTTGTCCTGTTTGATACACATATTATACACTGCCTGGCCAAAAAATAGGTCACCACCTGGATTTAACTAAGCAAATAGATAAATTTGGATAATTACTGCATGGGTGATTATGTTTCAGCTGGCAACAAGTTATTTAACCCTAACTGATGCAGTGAGTAGCTTCTCATTTATCAAACAACCATGTCGAAAGACACATCCTGTGGTCATGGAAAAAATGTTAATCTGTTTTAGAAGGGTCAAATTATTGGCATGCATCAAGCAGAGAAAACATCTAAGGAGATTGAGGAAACTACTAAAATCGAGTTAAGAACTGTCCAACGCATTTTTAAAAAGTGGAAGGACAGTGGGAAAACATCCGTGGAAGGAATGTGGTCTGAAAAAAATCTTGAATTAATGAACGTTTGGTGAAATCAAATGGTAGAAAAACAACAGTAAAATTCAGGGATATGTTTAATAGTGAAAGCAAGAGCATTTCCACATGCGCAATGCAAAGGGAACTCAGGGGATTGGGACTAAACAGCTGTGGAGCCTTAAGAAAACCACTTGTCAGTGAGGCTAACTGGCAAAAAACGGCATTAATTTGCTAGGGAGCATAAAGATTGGACTCTGGAGCAATGGAAGAAGGTCATGTGGTGTGATGAGTCCAGATTTACCCTGTTCCAGAGTGATGCCATCATGCCTAGTGCCTACCGTACAAGCCTGTGGGGGCAGTGCTATGATCTGGGGTCTCTGCAGTTGGTCAGGTCTAGGTTCAGCAATGTTATGTGCCCAAAGAATGAGGTCAGCTGGCTACCTAAATATACTGAACCACCAGGTTATTCCATCAATGGATTTTTTCCTCCCTGATGGCACGGGCATATTCCAAGATGACAATGCCAGGATTCATCGGGCTCATATTGTGAAAGAGTGGTTCAGGGAGCATGAGACATCATTTTCACACATGGATTGGTCACCACAGAGTCCAGACCTGAACCCCATTTAGAATCTTTGGGATGTGCTGGAGAAGACTTTGCGCAGAGCTCCAAATCTCCCATCATCAATACAAGATCTTGGGGAAAAATTAATGCAACTCTGGACAGAAATAAATGTTGTGACATTGCAGAAGATTGTGGAAACGATGCCACAGCGAATGTGCGCCGTAATCAAAGCTAAAGGCGGTCCAACGAAATATTAGAGTGTGTGTGACCTTTTTTTTGGCCAGGTAGTGTATATATAAGTGCTTTAAGCTTGAATTTCTACATTTAGTTTTAAATTATTCTTAATACAGTTTCAAAATGATTTTTAAAACTGCAGGTTAAGAATTGATGTTTTATAAATGTTCATTAATCTTATGGGGGAGGATCATGACCACTGAGCAAGTTTATAAGATGGTCAGAACAGAGCTACTGAACCACAATTAAGTCCAGCAAGTTATGTAATTACTACAACTACCACTACTACTACTAATAATCATCATCATCATTATCTTACCTGCTGACTCAGCCTGGGACAAGGTATCAGGGTTTATTGCAGATGAACAGTTTTTGTCTGACAGATCTGTGTTAGGAAAGAGAATTGCATTTTGAAATAAGGTTAATACTGCATGAGTGCTTTTAATTATTTGTCATTATTCTGATCACACAGTGGCAGCAATGTCTGTAACCTGTTAACCTATGTATACCAATGAAAGCTTTCCTTACACCTCTTATAGAACACAGTGTATACATGAAAAATTATGGTTAAGTACAAATTCAAGTATTTCAGCATTTGTTCATGTTTATTACCTTTATCATCATAGCAGTATGCATCATGTTTCGCCTCAGGAGCAACAAGACTGAAAACACCTATCTGGCCTGCTGCACACAAACTGTTTGATATATGCCGAGAAATAGAAACATTTCCATCGCTGATCCAGCCGTACCTGTGCACAAATCCCAGTGAAGGGTTATTCATATTTACTGTGATTACAACACTCACACCTCACACTGTACTACAAGTTGCACTATTAATTGTTCATGCACTGATCTGGCATAACATTATGACCACCTCCTTGTTTCTACACTCACTGTCCATTTTATCAGCTCCACTTACCTGGAGAAGCACTTTCTAATTCTACAATTACTGACTGTAGTCCATCTGTTTCTCTACATACCTTTTTAGCCTGCTTTCACCCTGTTCTTTAATGGTCAGGAGTCTCCCAGGACCACCACAGAGTATTATTTGGGTGGTGCATCATTCTCAGCACTGCAGTGACACTGACATGGTGGTGGTGTGTTAGTGTGTGTTGTGCTGGTATGAGTGGATCAGACACAGCAATGCTAATAGAGTTTTTAAACACCTCACTGTCCTTGCTGGACTGAGAATAGTCCACCATTAAAAAAAATATTCAGCCAACAGTGCCCCGTGGGTGGCGTCCTGTGACCACTGATGAAGGTCTAGAAGGTGACCAACACAAACAGCAGCAATAGATGAGCGATCGTCTCTGACTTTACATCTACAAGGTGGACCAACTAGGTTGGAGTGTCTAATAGAGTGGACAGTGTTTGAACACAGTGTTTAAAAACTCCAGCAGCGCTGTTGTGTCTGATCCACTCATACCAGCACAACACACTAACACACCACCACCATGTCAGTGTCACTGCAGTGCTGAGAATGATTCACCACCTAAATAATACCTACTCTGTGGTGGTCCTGATCATTGAAGAACAGGGTGAAAGCATGCTAAAAAAGTATGTAGAGAAACAGGTGGACTACAGTCAGTAATTGTAGAACTACAAAGTGCTCCTATATGGTAAGTGTAGCTGATATAATGGACAGTATATGTTTTCATTGATCATAATGAAGTGGAGGCTGTTGAGCAGTGTTTTTTGGGTGTGTGTTGCAGGCATCAATTGTAAATGTGTTAATATTTACAAAATACAGTGAAAATATAAATAAAGATTTAAGAGAATTAGTGATTCTTACTTTTATTGAATTTTACATAATGTCCAACTAGATAAGATGAACTTAATAAGTCATATATAAATTTTTATCAGAGGCAGCGTGGTATTAAAGCAAATACAGTGGGAGTGGCACTCTGTGGATTTCCTCTCAGTACTTCTGTTTCCCCTCATTTTACATCTACATTTCAGTATTTAACAGAAACACTTTAAAAAAACATGCACAATGTTAATTAGCTGCTCTAAATGTCCCTGGGGTTTAAATGTACGTTTAAGTAATGGACTGGCATTCAGAATCTTTTTGCTTTATGCCCAGTACCCACTGCAACCCTAAAGATAAATGAATATGACAATTATGTATCTAATATATCTAGTAAATATGAATGTCATTACATACACTATATGGCCAACCATGTAAAAACCCTTGGTCAGGGTCGTGGTGGGACTAGTTCCACAGAATCACTGGGCACAATGCAATAACATACCACAGACAGTACCTGACTTTATAAATAGCCAATCATGTCTGTATGAAGATGCCCAACCAGCCACTAGCAGCACTGAGGATTCAAATCCTGGATTCCAACAGTAGTGGGCTAGCACAATTTATCACTGTGCCACCTGAGTGCCTAACATGACAACACGATTATCCAACTATTATTATTTTAATATACAGTAGATACCACTATACACTGGTGGCTGACTTTCTTCAGTGTTTTGTGTAAGTGAACAGAACAAGAACACCAGATTTATTGATTTGCATTTTGGGAAGTTCTTCAGTTCAGTTATGCAAAGAAATAACTTGTTCTCTTTCAGGGGCATAGAATATGGGGAAGGTGTCTTCTTCAGTATTTACACCAACAGATTTATCGCCTGCAGTGTAGATTTTGTTGCATTTAACGACTGGTGGTTTTGCTACTTTTAAACAGGACCTTCTGGTAGACTTCATGGATGCCCTCCCTAAAGTCTGGTAAATACTTAGAATATGAAAATGCTTAGTAAAATTACATTTAAATTAGGTATGCAAAGTTTTTAAACGACCAGTGCTCATACTGGTCAAATTCAAAGATTTAAAGATTGCTTAAGGAAGGAATTTGAATCAATATCCTGTAATTATTTGAACAAAAAAAACAATTTACCTGCAGCTCTCCATACTTTTGTTATGTGCAACAGTCACTTGCTCGAAACTGGCCAGTGTTGCTCCCAGTGCTTCACACAGATCCTTGGCTTCATCAAAAGTCAATGAGTACCTTTCATTGCCCTGAATATGGAAGACGCCTTTAAAGCTGCATCCGCGTAGCTTTACCTCTTAAATATGAAAAAAAACAAAAGAAAATATAAAAATATTAATAATAATAATGAGAATTTCATGTGAATAAATGATTGGAACACACTCTTTATCCAAAAATAAGTTGTGTTCTTTTAATTCAATTCAACTTTATTGTCATTATACAATACAAGGTTGTACAGTATAACAAAACACTGTCAGGCTACGTCTCCAGTGCAGACATAAGAAAGACAATAGACAATAGGGGAGAAGGGATGGGGAGAAAAACATAGACAGCTCTGAGGTAGTGTTAACAGCTTAGGTGCTTGGTGTGCATTGATTGAGGTGTGTCACAGTAGTTATATTTACAAAAGTGTACAGTGCAGGTAGATAAGTGTTCCCAGCTTTTTTTTGTAGTAAACCTGCAAAAGAACAGGTTAGGACGAACAAATAATATTTGTTTATATGTCCTTTAACTTTGAAAGCCGTCAGTAAGCATTTGATAAGACTGGATCTTGGCACTACTTGGCAGAATTATGTGTTACTTTGTTGGTTTTCTGGCAGGTACAAATGTTTTGTTGAATTTGCATATTCTTGATAGGGTTGTGGTCATAAGTTTGTCTGATTTAGCCTGTTAAATTAATATGTAACAGTGCTTTACAGTAGGTTTTTATGTTAGTCACTATGTAACATGGTGCACCATAGCTGGTTTTTAGTTATGCAACATGTAGCATTTATAATAGCTTTAAGTACCTCATGTAAAGCATTTACAGTGTTGAACTGAAACCTACATGCAAGTCTAGAAGATGAGTTAGAATACAGCTGTAAAGAAGGTTCATTACTTAAACTGTGTTTTATGCCTCATAATGTGCTTTTTATATAGTGCGCATATAGTCTTTATTGCCCCTAGCATACATAGAATATAGTTTGTGTTTGCTCCGAAGTACTACACCTGATTATGCTTGATTCTTAATTTTCCTAATTACTCTGACTCAGGATGAATCAGAGCAGGGAAAACACTGATTTTTCTCATGAACTCTTGTGTTAGCGCCAGTGTCTCGCAACTAAATTACTACCAACCAAATTCATGTTCGGTTAAAAATGCATAAAAAGACATCATAAGACAAAATGCACATGATTAAATGATCATAATAGAAACTACAAACAGCATTTGGAGGAAGGAAAATAAACCTCAAATCTTTTTTCACCACCTCAACTATAGGAAGGTGAGGATGAATATGGACTTAAGCTTTTCATTTTTAAGGGCACTCTCCAAGCAGCTTTCTGACTGTAAAGACAGAATCTATCAATCAAAACACAAAATTACATGCTCAACCATTTTGAGTTCTGTTAAAAATTTGGGGTAACTTGATATTTGGGTCCTCTAGTGCTTTATCCTAAAAAAAAAAGGATCTCCGTGAGTCTATCCAAAAACAGTGGGAACACAACCCAGACTCTGCATTTAAAATATGTAGCTAATCCACTTAGCGACATGTTTAGGGGTCATGGGAGGAAACTAAATTGCTCAAAAGAAAAAAACACAGATCTAGGAAGAACGTCAAACTCTACACAGACAGTAACTGGAGATGAGAATTGAACTTCGGAACATAGAACTGTGCAGAACTGACTTTACCTGCCAACGCAGGTTCATTAACAGATTTGGGAAGCGGCAAGTCTTGTTTTACCAAGGTTCTTAAATGCAGTGGGTAAAATGTAAAAAGTCTAATAATATTTTAGAGCACCAAGGTAGTTCAGCTGGTAAAGTGGGTGCCTTACAGCAACATGGTTCTCAAGCATTTGAGTTCCAATGTCAACTTCAGTCTCTGAGGAGTTTCTTATGTACTCCTTATGTTTGCATGGGCTTTTTTCTTCGTGCTCCGGTTTCTTCCTTCTATCTCCAATAAATGCATAAGGTTACTCTGAGTATGTATTTATGTATGTATGTACGTACATATGTATGTATGTATGTAAATATGTATGTACGTATGTATGTATTTACCTATGTATGTATGTATGTATGTATGTATGTATGTACAGTGTATCACAAAAGTGAGTACACCCCTCACATTTCTGCAGATATTTAAGTATATCTTTTTATGGGACAACACTGACAAAATGACACTTTGACACAATGAAAAGTAGTCTGTGTGCAGCTTATATAACAGTGTAAATTTATTCTTCCCTCAAAATAACTCAATATACAGCCATTAATGTCTAATCCACCGGCAACAAAAGTGAGTACACCCCTTAGTGAAAGTTCCTGAAGTGTCAATATTTTGTGTGGCCACCATTATTTCCCAGAACTGCCTTAACTCTCCTGGGCATGGAGTTCACCAGAGCTTCACAGGTTGCCACTGGAATGCTTTTCCACTCCTCCATGACGACATCACGGAGCTGGCGGATATTCGAGACTTTGCGCTCCTCCACCTTCCGCTTGAGGATGCCCCAAAGATGTTCTATTGGGTTTAGGTCTGGAGACATGCTTGGCCAGTCCATCACCTTTACCCTCAGCCTCTTCAATAAAGCAGTGGTTGTCTTAGAGGTGTGTTTGGGGTCATTATCATGCTGGAACACTGCCCTGCGACCCAGTTTCCGGAGGGAGGGGATCATGCTCTGCTTCAGTATTTCACAGTACATATTGGAGTTCATGTGTCCCTCAATGAAATGTAACTCCCCAACACCTGCTGCACTCATGCAGCCCCAGACCATGGCATTCCCACCACCATGCTTGACTGTAGGCATGACACACTTATCTTTGTACTCCTCACCTGATTGCCGCCACACATGCTTGAGACCATCTGAACCAAACAAATTAATCTTGGTCTCATCAGACCATAGGACATGGTTCCAGTAATCCATGTCCTTTGTTGACATGTCTTCAGCAAACTGTTTGCGGGCTTTCTTGTGTAGAGACTTCAGAAGAGGCTTCCTTCTGGGGTGACAGCCATGCAGACCAATTTGATGTAGTGTGCGGCGTATGGTCTGAGCACTGACAGGCTGACCCCCCACCTTTTCAATCTCTGCAGCAATGCTGACAGCACTCCTGCGCCTATCTTTCAAAGACAGCAGTTGGATGTGACGCTGAGCACGTGCACTCAGCTTCTTTGGACGACCAACGCGAGGTCTGTTCTGAGTGGACCCTGCTCTTTTAAAACGCTGGATGATCTTGGCCACTGTGCTGCAGCTCAGTTTCAGGGTGTTGGCCATCTTCATGTAGCGCAACAATTCGTCTTTTAAGATCCTCAGAGAGTTCTTTGCCATGAGGTGCCATGTTGGAACTTTCAGTGACCAGTATGAGAGAGTGTGAGAGCTGTACTACTAAATTGAACACACCTGCTCCCTATGCACACCTGAGACCTAGTAACACTAACAAGTCACATGACATTTTGGAGGGAAAATGACAAGCAGTGCTCAATTTGGACATTTAGGGGTGTAGTCTCTTAGGGGTGTACTCACTTTTGTTGCCGGTGGTTTAGACATTAATGGCTGTATATTGAGTTATTTTGAGGGAAGAATAAATTTACACTGTTATATAAGCTGCACACAGACTACTTTTCATTGTGTCAAAGTGTCATTTTGTCAGTGTTGTCCCATGAAAAGATATACTCAAATATCTGCAGAAATGTGAGGGGTGTACTCACTTTTGTGATACACTGTATGTATGTACGTATGTACGTATGTACATATTTATGTATGTATGTATGTACATACCTGTATGTGTATGTATATACATATGTATGTATGAATGTACTGTATGTATGTACGTATGTATGTACGTATGTATGTACGTATGTGTGTATGTACTGAATGTATGTATGTATGTATGTATGTTTGTATTTTGCCATAAAACAATACTATTATGAGTATCCAGCATGATTCTTAAATCCCTATATTACTCACTTGACATTACCATTCTACACTTAAAACTGACTAAACAAATCATAATATTTTTTTTTTCTTATTTTTTTTCTGGCATAACATAAACTGTGAGCAATGGCAGTAAACACAGAAACTAAAGCTAAATTAGGCAACATATGCATACATTTGATGCCAAACACTGTACCATTTTGTGGTGATAAAATAAAAAGCTGATATTTCAGGTAAAGCTTTCTGTACACTGGTCAGGTTGCATTCCAATATTCATCCATGGTCAAAAAAGTTGTAAATGGAGACAACAAAGTTGCAGATACAAGCAGATAAAAATAGAATAAAATTAATTTGCCAGATGACTGGGTCCAAAGACCCAATCCAGAATAAAGTGACTTTGGCTGATCTCTCTGACAATTTTATCCAAAGCAATGTACTGTATACCTGGTAATAAGTACAGTGCAAGTTAATGAGGGTTAAGGGACTTGTTCAGGGGCCAACAGTGGCAAACTGGCAGTGATAGGGTTTTAACTAGCGACCTTATGATCACTAGTCCAGTGGCTTTACCACTTAGCTATTGCTGTCAGCTTGCTGCCACTGCCCTCACCAGAAGAAGCTTACTAATATGCTTGAGGTAGTGTTTGGCATGTGGAGTCTATACCACCTGAAGTTTCACAGCTGTTTTCTCCTAAAGGTAAGGTATTTCTCAATTTAGATAATCACGTCATCAACTATAATAAATCAACACACTCTAATTTGATGTTAAAAAAAATAATTACAAACAGCACACTGAAAGAGTACTACACTACACCAAGGGAAAGTGCACCAAATCTTTTAGTCAACTCTAGTCTCTGTTTTCAAGCTAAGTGCAATGTGTACATCCTGTAATGCCTTCTGCTTCTGCATCTTCTGTGAAAGTGTTGCTTTATAAGTACACAGGAAATCCTCTTCAATTGTTAGCAAGATGTTGAGAGCTGGTTGCTATAGTAACGTGAGCATACAATATGCATGTATCTGAGCATGTAACATCACTTCCATCAGTGTAATATACACTGAGGAAATGGTTAGAATTATGAGGGGAAAGAGAAGTTAGAATTAGAAACAGTTTTCATTAATGTTTTTCGTGTAGTCATGATACAACAACAATGTTGTAGTTAAGTCAACACCAAGATCCATACCAACAGACCAAAATATATTCATATTATTAAACACTTACTAAGCACTTTATTAGGAACACCTGTCTAGAATATACATTTATGGACCATTTTATAAGCAACACCTACACCACTGTATGTTTATACAAATACTGACAATAGTCAATCTGTTCAATTTGTAACCCCTCCTTACCCCATCTATTAAAGAAAAGGGACCCAAAGGACCCCCACTGACCAGATATTATTTGGGTGGTAGACCATTCTGCACTGCAATAATACTAATAACATAATGTCATGGTAGTATGTTGGACTGAGATGAGTATTATCAGGTGCAGCAGTGTTATGTTCCTAAGATAGCATTCCTCTGTATTATTTGATGCATATTGTCTACAACAGCTGAAAATAACAAACTGGGGGAAAAACAAGACAAAAAGACCCAAATAAAGACAAAAAGGACAATCCAGACCAACATTAGTGAATATACACTGACAAGGCATAACATTATGACCACTGACAGGTGAAGTGAATAACACAGATTATCTCTTCATCACGGCACCTGTTAGTGGTATTAGTGATAATAGGCAGCAAGTGAACAAAGTTATTGTGTTAGAAGCAGGAAAAATGGGTAAGTGTTAGGATTTGAGCGAGTTTGACAAGGGCCAAATTGTGATGGCTAGATGACAGGGTCAGAGCATCTCCAAAACTGCAGCTCTTGTGGGGTGTTCCCGGTCTGCAGTGGTCAGTATCTATCAAAAGTGGTCCAAAGAAGGAACAGTGGTAAACCGACGACAGGGTCATGGGCGACCAAGGCTCGTTGATGCACGTGGGAAGCGAAGGCTGGCCTGTGTGGTTCGATCCAACAGACGAGCTACTGTAGCTCATATTACTGAAGAAGTTAATGCTGGTTCTGATAAAAAGGTGTCAGAATATACAGTGCATCACAGTTTGTTGTGTATGGGGCTGCATAGCCGCAGACCAGTCAGGGTGCCCATGCTGACCCCTGACCACCGCTGAAAGTGCCAACACTGGGCACGTGAGCATCGGAACTGGACCATAAAGCAATGGAGGAAGTGGATGGCCGGGTGCATGTGCATTGCTTACCTGGGGAACACATGGCATTGGGATGCACTATGGGAAGAAGGCAAGCCGGCAGAGGCAGTGTGATCCTTTGGGAATGTTCCAAACCTTGGGTCCTGCCATCCATGTGGATGTTACTTTGACACGTACCACCTACCTAAGTATTGTTGACGACTATGTACACCCTTTCTTGGAAACGGTATTCCCTGATGGCTGTGGCCTCTTTCAGCAGGATAATGCGCCCTGCCACAAAGCAAAAATGGTTCAGGAATAGTTTAAGCAGTACAACAACGAGTTTGAGGTGTTGGCTTGGCCTTCAAATTCCTCAGATCTCAATCCAGTCAAGCATCTGTGAGATGTGCTGGACAAACAAGTCCGATCCATTGAGGCCCCACCTCGCAACTTACAGGAGTTAAAGGATCTGCTGCTAACACCTTGGTGCCAGTTCAGGGGTCTAGTGAAGTCCATGCCTTGATGGGTCAGGGCTGTTTTGGCAGCAAAAAGGAGACCAACACAATAATAGAAAGGTGTTCATAATGTTATTACTGATCGGTGTATGTTATGGTATGTGGGTGCATTAGTGCCCCTGGTATGGGTGAATTGCATATTTGTGAAGGACCACTGACAGAGAGCCATTTATTGGAATGCCTCTGTCCCAACTTTTTTGAGTTTGTTGATGGCAACATTTGTTTATATTTACAAAATACAATTATCAATTAAAACATTAGAAATGTTAAATATAGGTTCAAGAGCACTGAGAAATCACAGTTTCTTATTTTACAAAATGTCCCAACTTTTTTGTTAGTTATGTTTGTAAATGTAACCGTTACATTATTGTCTACATGCAGGTTACAATTTCATATAATGCTCTTACTGGTCATTTTCTTATGTTGCCAGTTCATTTGTTGTGGTTTCCATACCTTTTACTTTCACTACATTTAGTTTAAGACCTGATTCCTATTTGCCAGACCTACATTATAAATGCATTACATTTAAAATAAAATTACTGTCAGTACTTCATTTAGCACAGCTTACCACTAAGTTGGCATGCTAAATACAAACAGTACATACAAGCTAGGTTTTATTTGCGGTCAGATAGAAAAACACAGGACAAGTCATGCATGTTACCATTATTGGCAGGCATACTCTCTGGACCCAGGCCAGACACTCAAAGAGGAAGGTGTGTGACGGTTACTGGCGGTTGGGCAGAAGGTTATTCTAGCTCTCTTTAAAAAAAAACCAGCAGTGGTACACGCACATTGTGTGTTGAAGGAAAAATCTAGCATCTAGGTCTTCAGCACCACTGTGAAGCTTAAAGCCAGCATTTGAGGGGAAAAAAGATTTGTGAATGCTTATCCAAGCTATCTGCATTTACATGCAAAACTGGTAGTCAAGCTGGTTTGTGCAACATATTGTGTCCTGCTAGTTCAAAAGCACTGACTTTTAAAGCACTCACTGCCACCTGATAAAGCTGTTTGGGTAGTAAACAAATAGAAATGAAAAAAGTAGTGTCTATGGAGAGACTAATGAAACATCCAGCTGCTCTGGGTAGAATTTAAATATCAGAAAGGTTAACACATTTTCTGCAATGCAATAAAGAATAAAGAAAGATCTTTGATTTGTTAATTCTCTTGAATCAATCTTAAACTGAAAAAGTAATTAGTTCCATTGTATTTTGTAGCTATGCAACACCCAAGAAGGTTATGACAGAGGCATGTTTAGCACAGTGTTTCATCACTTTTCCTACTAATGAGACTTTTTAGTAGTTTGGGAACTGAGGACACTAATTCTTGCAGTTTTGCAAGTGGAATTTTTCTTAATTCTTGCTTGATACAAGACTTCAGCTGCTCAACAGTCTGTGATTGGAGTTGTCTGATTCTTCTCTTTGTGCTGGACCATACATTTTTAATAAGAGACAGATCTGAACTGCAGGCAGGCCAGTCAAGCACATGCACTCTGTGTCATTCTGCTGTTGTAGTGGTAGAATGAGGCCTGACATTGTCTTGTTGAAATAACCACAGACATCCTGAGAAAAGACATACAAAAGCATCATATCTCTTTAAAATCAAAACATACACCTTTGTATCAATAGTACCTTCATACACATGCAAGTCACCCATGCTGTGGGCACTGATGCAACCCTAGATCATGACAGCAGTTCTTAATCATGGAGAACTCAGTGTAATTTTTTCTGGAAAGCAAGTTAAACCGTGGACTCACTTTTCCACTTTCTTTCAGTCCATCTGAGATGACTTTGCGTCCAGAGAACTTGTATGTTTCTGCATAGAATTTATGTCTGGCTTCCCTTTGTGTAAGAGTTTCTATTCTTGCTCTACACAGACAGGGATTTCTCCATATTCCTTCTCTATATTAGGTATGGTAGATGGTGAAAGACCTACAGTATTTGCAATCTCGCACTGAGATCGACAATTTTCTCATGAAGTTTTGAACACACTGGTGAGCCACAACCCTGTACTCTTGTATCATTACTTACAGACTGAGCCTTTGGTGTATCCTCCTTTTATACCCAATCATGATTCCCTCACATTTTTATCATTTTATCAACTTTTCACTCTTATTCTGCCTCTGTTTTTCAACTTTTTGAGTGTTTTGCAGGCATTAACAGATTCTTCTTGTACTGCATTTTACAAAATGTTCTATCCAACCCAATTATGATACATGTTCACAAGTTACAGGTCAAGACAAACAAAAATTCATCACATTTTATAACTGTCTTAGTGCAGCAGAACATGTATATAAGAGAACAGAATAGAGATGAACATTGCCAGCCTTTGTTTATTTTATTTTTTTTAGAGATTTCGCATATTTCTTTCCAAAGGACTTTAAGATATTAAACTAAACCAGCCAGCTACCAGCTGAACCATGAGCTTATAATGACTACAGACCAGTAAACAATATAAAAACAAATTTAATAAAAAAACAACCACCTTATCAGTACTAATCTGTAAATCTTAAATATACTATATTTTGTGTGTATATTTTACATCATTATAGTCTGTCTAATTTGTATGTACATTTTCTAGCTAGCCACTTGCCATCACTGTTCTGCTTCATATGATGCAAATATGATTGCAAGTGTTAAAGCAACATTATATTTGGGGTTTTGCTTCAAGATTGTGTTTTCTCTGGGTCTTTATAAAACTTTAACGGTATTTTACTTTCAGAACTTCAATTTGCTTTTTGCATTTGCTTACAACATATACATTAAATAAGTAAATTACTGTACCCATAAACTCATTTAAGTAATATTTAATATGAAGAAATGTTTAGACTCAGATATAAAAGAGTTTATATAAAAGATTGGGTGCTCTGCTAGGTTAAGTGCTCAGTCATAGTTGTTCTTAAGGCTGATCCTTCACTGCCACTTATTAGTGTAGACAGAGTGAAACTTGAGATCCCAGTCAGACCTAATTCAGTCATGCAAAGTCACCTGAAGGACTCTTTTTTTCACCTGTCCATTGTTCCTAATGGACACTGGCTTAAACTGAAATAAGCCTCGTAAAATACTGAATTTGCAACTAACACCACTATGTCTAGAAAGACGGGTTGGAGAATGGCAGCTGAGGCCACACAGTAAGGCTTTAATTTGTAAGTTTGACAGCAGTCAGATAGATATAGTGCATCTGAAATATGAGGTAAGATCTGCTGAAATAAAGATAAAGGTAAAAAGAGAGACAGAAAGAGAGTGGGATGGTTAAGGTTAAGAGTTTGAGAGTTTGGGGAACTTTTGTGTCCTGACTCTAAAGGGGTGTGATATGAAGAGGTGGACTGAGGTCTAAAACCAATACAGCTTTTTCTGAGGGTTTTACATACATTACATATATAAAACATGATGGTTAGCAGCAGTTTGTAGCAGATGTAGCAGTATTAGTTTGGAAGATATTATGAATAGTTACATATTTACATTTAAATGCTCAAATTAGTGCCATCACAAAGGGTTCAAGTGAAATGTTAATAGTAACACAAATAGCTTTTATTAGCTACATTCTAAATAATGTGATGTTAATACTGGATTAAATGTCTTATTTAATTAGATCTTATCATCATCACCAGTGATTTGGTGTGAGTTTCTAAATGCTTTCCTTATATTTTATGAGACATAATTCAGTTCATGTTTTTTTCAGTAGATTCTTACTGCCTCAATCCATTGAAATATTTAGCTCACTCTGTTGTCTGTAACAGTGCTATTACTTAAGTAAGGTTTTTACCCACCTCCACTAATTGCCAAATCCACTGCACGTGGCAAAAGTTGGGGTATGGGAGGTAATGCTTGGTCACATAGAACATAGAAAGTGCTCTTTGTGACTCAGGCCAAAACCACATGGTTTCCTTTGCCTTGACATGTGAAACTGCAGGTACTGTGAGGGTTTGATTAAGCAAGTAAACGCATGTAGAGGGGGAACTACAATTTTAAGCAACCCCTAGGTAGGGAATGCTTTTTGACCGGGGTAATTAAAATGGCTAAGCCCCCTGTTTAGGTATTAGCTGGACAAAGGGGTGTAGCTATGGTAAACAAACAAACCCTCTACAAAGCTACAGGTAAAAAGGCTCGTCAGATAGATTTGTGAAAGGGATTCCAGAGAGGGTTGCATTGAAAAGAAGGTCACTGCAAATCATGCAAAGGAAAAGGCAAATGACACTCTTAGGTCTCTTACTGAACTGATTTATTTGAAACCTATTAATGGATAATGGATTGTAAAAAAGGATATTCACAAACTGATCTCAGATGTTAAATTGTCATATATTCATTAGTGGTGTTGGTTTGGCAAGTTAGCCAAGTGTGTGCTGAGCAGCACTGATCTTGGAAACTTGGGTATAATGCTAACCATAGATCACTGATTTTAAGAAATTTGGCATATGTTCCTCCAGTCACAAAACATGCTTACATTTAACAGCCTGCTCTGAATTGCCATTGGTGAGTGAATTTTTAAATGTGTGTTGCCCTGCAATGCCCTGTGTTGGATTAGTGCCCTGTCCAGGGTTTATTTCTCTGTTTTTGCCAGAAACCAAAGATGGAAGCACCAAGGAAATACTTCCTAGTAATTAATCCATTTATATGCAAACCTCCTACTGAAACACAACCCCAAATCAGAAAAAGTTGGGGCAGTATGGAAAATGCAAATAAAATAAAAATGCAGTGTTCCTGACATTTACTTTTACTTTTATTTGATTGCAGACAGGATGAACCTGAGATATTTCATGTTTTGTCTGCTCAACTTCATTTCATTTATCAATAAACCTCCATTCCTGCATTTCAGACCTGCAACACATTCCAAAAAGTTGGGACGGGGGCAATTTAGGGCTAGTAATGAGTTATATAATTATGTGATTCCAAACAGGTGATGTCAACAGGTGATTGTAATCATGGTTTGGTACAAAAGCAGCATCCAGGAAAAGCTGAGTCTTTGATGAGCAAAGATGATCAGAGGATCTCCAGTTTGTCAACAAATGTGTGAGAAAAGTATTAAAATGTTTTAAAACAATATTCCTCAAAGAAAGATGGGAAGAGATTTGCATATTTCTCCCTCTACAGTGCATAATATCATTAAACCATTCAAGGAATCAGGAGGAATTTCACGGACAAAAACAAAAGCTGAAACACTAAATTACTTGGTATCCTCGATGCCAAAACATCAAAAGTGTGGTGAAAAGGAATGGCAACATTACAAAGTGGTAAAAGCTTTACTGTCCCAACTTTTTTTGGAATGTGCTGCAGGCTTAAAATGCAGGAATGGATGTTTATTAATAAATAAAATGAAGTTGACCAGACAAAACATGAAATATCTCAGGTTCATCCTGTCTGCAATGAAAAATAAGTCAAAGTAAATGTAGGAAACTCTGTGTTTTTTTTATTATTTACATTTTCCATGCTGTCCCAACTTTTTCTGATCACTGGTGGTAAATTCAATCAAGTGACTGGTCATCACATTTGGGAATATAAAAGATTTGCATGAGTTGTACCCTAATGACTATCCCCTGGATTCCTCTGGAATTGGGGTACTATACATTTTAGTTTTTACTGAAACAAGATGATCTTAAGCCCCAGGACTGTTAAGAGGGTTGATAGGCATAGGTCTGGAACAGGAAGGTAAATTATACCGCTATGTTGTTTTATAGCTTGGCTCTTGGCTTTAGCCCCTAACTGCTCTATGTGGCAAGAGTCTGACCCTGAACTTCCCTTTTTAAAGAGGAAACATCAATATATGCAGGAAGAAAATGGTTAAGTGATAAAAAAGGTCAAAACTGTCTTTTCTTTTTCTATGTAAATGTCAAACATGTCCCAAAATGCATCTGATAAAGCCAACCTCCCTTCAGTTTTTTTTCTTAATTTGAAAAAGACAGCCTCCTCAGACTTTACAGAGCCAGGGGCATAGCAAGCATTAACCACATGACCTCCACAGCCAGACATCCCATTACAGTGTGTGCTGGGACTACAGGGATGCAAGACAAAAACATAGTCTAATGATGAAAAGCACCTAGTTGTAGCTGTCTCAGTCCTAGAAAATCTATAATAGTAATAGTCTAAAATAGTCAAAGCTAGACCTCAGCCTGGCTGCCTCATGGCATAAAGGATACAGAGCAGTTGGGCATGCATTACCCAGGGGAAATCTCAACACCAAGCTCATTTTCACGTCTCACCTTAAAGGTTATGATCTGTCTGCTAGCTTTATACTTTCTATTTTCCCTCCTTTGTTTCCCATTTTAACTTTTATAAAACATGTTCAGAGCCCTGAACGCACAAACCCCATCTTGAAGCTCTTCTTTGTTTTTACAGTAGCAAAATTTTACAGCTCGCCAGAGGTGTATTCTGGCAGCCAGCCATCCAGCCAGCCATCCAGAGTCTCCCCATATGTCTCGCACAGAGCAGACAGATATTTATATATAATTTACTTTGATTTATTTACTTTCTATCAAAATACACTAGTTGTTAAATCTGTTAGTTTTACATCCAGCTTTTAAAGCCTATATGTTCTTCAGACACACTTTCAGAACCCCTTATTTGGCACAAGAATAAGGAGAAGGAGAAGAAAGAATTAGACTGGCAGCACAGTTGATCAGTTTCCTTTGTCTAGCTCTGTTCTGGATGCATGCTGAAAAAGCTTTGAGGTAAAGAGCCAGCAGCGGCTAAAACAGACGCAGAATAAAACCATAACTAGTGAAAATGATTAAATTATTAAATCACAGATACATGGCAGATACTGAATCATTTTCTAATTTCTAGCTTTTGTCACTCAGTCAGAACGTGCCTCTGCCAGACTCCCTCTCTTACTACAGCTGTCTGATTCTCTCTAGACATGTGTCTGTCTCTGGCTGGTGTGCAGTGAGCTGTCTCCTTTGTCTGCCCCTTCCAGACGAAGCGTGTTTTGCCTTGCCGGCATTCACACACTCACCTCTATATACATTCAGCTAAATAGGCAACAAAGCCTTTTTTTAAGCCTCTGTTAAAACCATTAACCAAGCAGGAAAAAATATGAAATATGTATAAAAATAAGAAGAAAGACCAAACGGTTTCATTTAAACAACTAGATTTTTTTACACAATAAAAAAAAAAAAGTTCTTTAACATTCGTCATCATCTTACCTTGAGAAGAGCCTGCCATGGAAGAGGCTAGCAATCCAGTACTGAGTCCAAGCAGCAAAATCCACATGTTGGCTGAGATTTGAGACTTGAGCACTGTATTCCTTTAGATCCTTTCTGACAAGTAAGGCTGCTTA
The DNA here is from genome assembly GCF_030014385.1 of Trichomycterus rosablanca. NCBI lineage: Eukaryota > Metazoa > Chordata > Actinopteri > Siluriformes > Trichomycteridae > Trichomycterus > Trichomycterus rosablanca. The sequence goes on along the minus strand of NC_085988.1, from coordinate 31,463,053 downwards.
GATTTGGATTAAATGAGTAAGGAAGTAGATGAGTGAGTGAGTAAGTGAGGAAGGAAGCGTAAGTCCGGTACCCTCAGGGAAGCAGATCATGGGTGGCTGCTAGCCTAAGAGACTTTACTCCAACTTTTGAATGGTGAGTGAATGTGTGAGAGAGAAGGTTTCACTATCACTGAGAAGGGTGGTGTGGACATGAACACACCCTCCTGCCCCTCCCTCTCCTCCTCCCACCCTCCCCCTGTCTTTTCCTTTTTCAGTCTCTCATTCTTAGCCTCTCATACTGCCTCAGTTTAGGTCTCCTGTTGCTCCTTGTCAATGCCACTCTCACTGCTCAGTCTCTTCTCTCTATCGCTATTCAGTGTCGAGGTCCTTGACATCAACCTGGTACACATCTGCTCTTTTGTAATTGCCTCCTCCTGAATTGGATTCCATTGATTACTTTAGAGACTGGGTAGACTTACCCCTTCTGTTGAAGTGTGTTAGAAATTGAACTGTCAAACTCCTTCACTTGGATTCCACAATATTTCTCCAAGCAGTAAGTAATCTGTTTAACTATACCATTTCCAATTATGATATACACTCTGACAAAATAATATAATAATAATAATAATAACGCACCACTCAATGAAAGTCTTTTACCTTTTTTTTTTTTTTTGCAAATGTGTGTATTTATAGCCCTTTTCCAACTACCAGCTGACTTTACCAATATATCAGATTTTTTTTTAATTACAATTAAAGTGTAATAATTCTTATGAATGTTATATTATATACACCGATCAGACATAACATTAAAACCACCTCCTTGTTTGTACACTCACTGTCCATTTTATCAGCTCCACTTACCATATAGAAGCACTTTGTAGTTCTAGTAGTCCATCTGTTTCTCTACATACCTTTTTAGCCTGCTTTCACCCTGTTCTTCAATGGTCAGGACCCCCACAGGACCATCACAGAGCAGGTATTATTTAGGTGGTGGATGTCCACTCACTGTCCACTCTATTAGACACTCCTACCTAGTTGGTTCACCTTGTAGATTTAAAGTCAGAGACGATCGCTCAACTATTGCTGCTGTTTGAGTTGGTCATCTTCTAGACCCTCATCAGCGGTCACAAGACGTTGCCCACGGGGCGCTGTTGGCTGGATATTTTTGGTCGATGGACTATTCAGTCCAGCAGTGACAGGGAGGTGTTTAAAAACTGCATCAGTGCTGCTGTGTCTGATCCATTCATACCAGCACAACACACAGTAACACACCACCACCATGTCAGTGTCACTGCAGTGATGAGAATGATCCACCACCCAAATAATACCTACTCTGTAGTGGTCCTGTGGGGGTCCTGACCATTGAAGAACAGCATGAAAGGGGGCTAACAAAGCATGCAGAGAAACAGATGGACTACAGTCAGTAATTGTAGAACTACAAAGTGCTACTATATGGTAAGTGTAGCTGATAAAATGGACAGTGAGTGTAGAAACAAGGAGGTGGTTTTAATGTTATGGCTGATCAGTGTATATAGATATTGCCAGCTCCCACTCCTGAGACTTCACATGACAGCCACTAATCTGGGATGGGGTAAATGTAGCATGTGTTCAGTCACAAGCCAACCATTGGTTCTTCATTAGCTCTGGATTATTTGTTGTCACTGTAAAAAAACACTCCTAAAGTAAAGCAGCATCTTTTCTTGTCAGTAAACATAGTCACCTGTGCCTTGTGTCACTCTACACTGCCTAGTTTGGCTGTCATATGAAGCTTGGAGGCACAGTTGTGTGTGTGGTCTGCCAATCTCTCATTCTTGCCAGGTCTTTTTTTAAAAGGGCTGGAATGTGTCAGCTACAAAGTGTGCTACAGAAAGCTCAAGGCAAATCCCACATACCTGCAAGAATGGAAATAGAACCCATTTGTAAGTATTTAATCAAGGTAGAACAATATTGTGACTTAAAAGTCAGTAACGAAAAAGGGACAGATGCAAATAATAATAATAATAATAATATAATAACAACAACAAAAAACAACAATAATAATGACAAACCAGCTCTCAGAAATAGAACAGAAGGGTAACTGTTAGAACCTGCCAGCTTGACGATGTATAAGCGGATCCCATACCCTAACCCTACCCTATCCAACTGATGCTTCCCGCGCATGAAGTGGTTTTATGGGTGGGTTCGCTCTGGAAAAGTCCCATCGTGCCACTATTGGGGCAATCTACTTTTCCAGCATGGCTGCATTGGAAGGCCCAAAATGCAGCAAGACTGGGGGAAGTTCCCAGAAACCAAAAGAATGCTGACATCCCACATCAGTAAAAAACCAAACCGGACCGAGCACTAAACAATTTCTATGTTTCTTTTCTTTCTATTCTCTTCGGTTTTACAGAACAAATAACACAAGAAACATTTGATTAGTGTCATTTTGATTTATTGGTAAAGGAAGCCAAACTTCCATTTCCATGAAGAGAGCTGGGACAGTCAAGCCAATGCTCATTATTTTTTTTATTTTTTTTTAACCTAGTTACAGCTATTGCTAGCAATTTCCTGACAAAAAGTCTAAACAGTTTACTTTGGTGTCACTTTAAAGCCTCCAGTAAATTGCTTTTTTTGGACAACTCCAACTGAAACGAGTATCATGTTTGTTTTAATAGTGCTCATGCAAATAAACTCAATCAGAAGTAGTGTGGACAGCAAGTTTAAGTGTTGTTAACTTACTGTTTTGTTAACTTACAGTAGTAGCTAAGGCAACCAAGACTCATCGGCATTAGCAAAAGAATTGCACTCGGTGTTTAGAGGATAAAAGCATCCATTCTTCCTATTCCTTTTAAAATTATTATAAGGTATTGAGCAATATGTATGACCTTGGCTTACTGAGAGCCCCATTTTATTAATGGATGACAGAAGTGGTGTAAATGATGAAGGCTTTGAATCAGTATGCTAAAGAAAAGATTAATTACCATGGTATCATTATATATGTTTTAAACTCCTATAAGATATATACACCGATCATCCATAACATTACAACCACCTCCTTGTTTCTACACTCAATGTCCACTTTATCAGCTCCACTTCCCATATAGGAACACTTTGTAGTTCTACAACTACTGACTCTAGTCCATCTGTTTCTCTGCATGCTTTGTTAGCCCCCTTTCATGCTGTTCTTCAATGGTCAGGACTCTCCCAGGACCACTACAGAGTAGGTATTATTTGGGTGGTGGATCATTCTCAGCACTGCAGTGACACTGACATGGTGGTGGTGTTTTAGTGTGTGTTGTGCTGGTATGAGTGGATAAGACACAGCAGCGCTGATGGGGTTTTTAAACACCTCACTGTCACTGCTGGACTGAGAATAGTCCACCAACCAAAAACATCCAGCCAACAGCACCCCGTGGGCAGCGTCCTGTGACCACTGATGAAGGTCTAGAAGATGACCAACTCAAACAGCAGCAATAGATGAGCGATCGTCTCTGACTTTACATCTACAAGGTGGACCAACTAGGTAGGAGTGTCTAATAGAGTGGACAGTGAGTGAACATGTTATTTAAAAAAGCGCTGCTGTGTCTCTCATACCAGCAGAACACACACTAACACACCACCACCATGTCATTGTCACTGCCGTGCCGAGAATCACCCACCACCTAAATAATACCTGCTCTGTAGTGGTCCTGTGGGGGTCCTGACCATTAACAAACAGGGTGAAAACAGGCTAAAAAAGTATGTAGAGAAACAGATGGACTACAGTCAGTAATTGTAGAACTTCAAAGTGCTTCTACAGTGCCTTGCAAAAGTATTCAGCCCCCTTGAACTTTTCAACCTTTTGCCACATTTCAGGCTTCAAACATAACGATATGAAATTGTAATTTTTTGTGAAGAATCAACAACAAGTGGGACACAATCGTGAAGCAGAACGAAATTTATTGGATATTTTAAACTTTTTTTAGAAATAAAAAACTAAAAAGTGGGGCGTGCAATATTATTCAGCCCCTTTACTTTCAGTGCAGCAAACTCACTCCAGAAGTTCAGTGAGGATCTCTGAATGATCCAATGTTGACCTAAATGACTGATGGTGATAAATAGAATCCACCTGTGTGTAATCAAGTCTCCGTATAAATGCACCTGCTCTGTGATAGTCTCAGAGTTCTGTTTAAAGCGCAGAGAGCATCATGAAGACCAAGGAACACACCAGGCAGGTCCGAGATACTGTTGTGGAGAAGTTTAAAGCCGGATTTGGATACAAAAAGATTTCCCAAGCTTTAAACATCTCAAGGAGCACTGTGCAAGCGATCATATTGAAATGGAAGGAGTATCAGACCACTGCAAATCTACCAAGACCCGGCCGTCCCTCTAAACTTTCAGCTCAAACAAGGAGAAGACTGATCAGAGATGCAGCCAAGAGGCCCATGATCACTCTGAATGAACTGCAGAGATCTACAGCTGAGGTGGGAGAATCTGTCCATAGGACAACAATCAGTCGTACACTGCACAAATCTGGTTTTTATGGAAGAGTGGCAAGAAGAAAGCCATTTCTCAAAGATATCTATAAAAAGTCACCTGGGAGACACACCAAGCATGTGGAAGAAGGTGCTCTGGTCAGATGAAACCAAAATCGAACTTTTTGGCCACAACGCAAAACGTTATGTTTGGCATAAAAGCAACACAGCTCATCACCCTGAACACACCATCCCCACTGTCAAACATGGTGGTGGCAGCATCATGGTTTGGGCCTGCTTTTCTTCAGCAGGGACAGGGAAGATGGTTAAAATTGATGGGAAGATGGATGGAGCCAAATACAGGACCATTCTGGAAGAAAACCTGTTGCAGTCTGCAAAAGACCTGAGACTGGGATGGTGATTTATCTTCCAACAAGACAATGATCCAAAACATAAAGCAAAATCTACAATGGAATGGTTCACAAATAAACGTATCCAGGTGTTAGAATGGCCAAGTCAAAGTCCAGACCTGAATCCCATCGAGAATCTGTGGAAAGAGCTGAAAACTGCTGTTCACAAACGCTCTCCATCCAACCTCACTGAGCTCGAACTGTTTTGCAAGGAAGAATGGGCAAAAATTTCAGTATCTCGATGTGCAAAACTAATAGAGACATACCCCAAGCGACTTGCAGCTGTAATCGCAGCAAAAGGTGGCGCTACAAAGTATTAACGCAAGGGGGCTGAATAATATTGCACGCCCCACTTTTCAGTTTTTTATTTCTAAAAAAAGTTTAAAATATCCAATAAATTTCGTTCCACTTCACGATTGTGTCCCACTTGTTGTTGATTCTTCACAAAAAATTACAATTTCATATCTTTATGTTTAAAGCCTGAAATGTGGCAAAAGGTTGAAAAGTTCAAGGGGGCTGAATACTTTTGCAAGGCACTGTATATGGTAAGTGGAACTGATAAAATGCACAGTAAATGTAGAAACAAGAAGGTGGTTTTAATGTTATGGCTGATCAATGTACGTATATATCTACCATAAAGACACATCACACATATATAAGTGGAAAAAAAAATCTCTAACACACTTAGTACTACAAAAAACCACTTTACATCTAATTCAGGGCATAACACTGCATGTGCAAAAGATTATTTGCTTTCCACCTTAGTTTTATGGTAGACCTAAAATTGTAGCACCTATTACATTGTAGTCAAGTCCATCTTATTTCAAAAGAAAACTAATAATCAACAGTATGAGACTGCCATCTATTAAAATGTTTTGACAACTTATTGGCAACAAAAGAAAACAAGACAACAACAAGACAACTCATTTTTTAGGGGGTTTTTACATTATAGGGCACTACATTTAAAATGACTGTTTAAAGCAAAAATAGCAGTGAGTTATTTCACACTGAACTTGCCTTGCCCTTCCTGACCTCCCACTTCATCCTACATGTGAAGTGGTTAAGCAATTTTTTCACAGTGTTTGTTAATAGTTAGATTGTCAGAATTGCACTTGTATGCTGCATTTATAATCAATACTTTTTGTTATACTTTTATTTATTTGTTTTTTGGGCTGACATAAGGGTGGTTACATCCTTGACATCAAATTTAAGTCATTACACACTATTTGTAATAATCCAAACCGTCACAATTATTTAATTAATTTACAATTATTTAATTGAAATGCGCACCTTAATAACTTATATTAATAACTTAATATTGATTTACAGATATATGCTAGTTCCTAAATTGATGTCTGCAACATACTCTAAAAATTAGACTAGGAAGTTTGTGTAATCAAAAACACCTATTTGAAATTGAACACAAATCAAAAATGATTTACAAACCTTGTTAGCCCCCTTTCACCCTGTTCTTCAATGGTCAGGACCCCCACAGCACCACCAAAGAGTAGGTATTATTTAGGTGGTGGATCATTCTCAGCCCTGCAGTGACACTGACATGGTGGTGGTGTGTTAGTATGTGTTGTGCTGGTATGAGTGGATCAGACACAGCAGCGCTGCTGGAGTTTTTGCACTTCTAATTAGTTGGTCCACCTTGTAGATTTAAAGTCAGAAACGATCGCTCATCTATTGCTGCTGTTTAAGTTAATCTTCTAGACCTTCATCAGTGGACACAGGACGCTGCCCACGGGGCGCTGTTGGCTGGATATTTTTTTTGGTTGGTGGACTACTCTGTAGTGGTCCTGGGAGAGTCCTGACCATTGAAGAACAGCATGAAAGGGGGCTAACAAAGCATGTAGAGAAACAGATGGACTACAGTCAGTAATTGTAGAACTACAAAGTGCTTCTATATGGTAAGTGTAGCTGTTAAAATGGACAGTGAGTGTAGAAACCTGATCAGTGTATATTTAAACATAAATAGTATTCTGTATGTTTGTAAATATAGACACATTTAGAATTTTATGCCTGTAGTACACTTGATAAAGTTGGGACAGATGCATGTTTACCACTTTTTTACATTATCTAAAAGCAGTTTTTTAAGCATTTCAAGTTTGTCAGCCAAAACACTATTTCTTTAGACCTTTGTCAATTAAATAAAAGTTCAAAAGAATTAACAAATCACACATTTTTACTGCATCTTACAAATTGTCTTAACTTAAACTGTCCCAACTGCTATGAGCTATGAGTTTAGAGTTTAAAAATTAGTTGAACAAATGAGCTTGAGGTAATGAGTAACTCAGCTGCTGTGCCTACACTCGCAGACCTAACACCTTCACATCTGCTTACTTCCTGTTTCTGAGGTTACCATAGTAATGTGTATTTGTTTGCCATATGTTTATGAGTAACATGATCTTGATGACAGGTGAATGTATTTTTTTATACTGATCATCCTAAACAAGAACTGAACTCACTGGATCTGAATGTATGGGAGCCATTCTAGTTACAGAATCTTTTGTATTATTGTGTTAGTTGTGTGTGTAGTTTTAGGAAGTACTGCATCTTCTCAATCCTGATAGTTTCTCAATCAGTCATCTTCAGTAAACAGTTTAGAAGCATTCAGAAAATTGGGGTTATTCCATTTTACATAAACAAATAAAACATTTTTTTTCTTAATACCAAGTTTAGAGTTTTATTTAATTGAATCATAATACATTTTATAACTGTAATAACACATTTTTGCATAAATGCAACTTTGACAAACATAGGCTTAGTCAAGACACCTAATTTAAGCTTTGTTTATTTAAAGTTGTAGTCATATGAAAATGAACTGCAATTGCACAGCAGATCCTTCACATCTACTTGTGGCTGTAGTCAGCAAATGTGGTCTACCACTACCAAATGTGGTCTACCAAAAACTGTGGTTAAATTTTGTGGACACCAAAAATTGACACTTTTACAATCCATTAGCTGTGAGAAATTTGAATGGAATTTTCAGAAGTTCTGATTTACGGAAATGTGTGGTTTGAAGGTTTATGGGTAAACACACAATTTTTGTTTACATTGTGAAACAAGTTTAGTGTCACCACAAAAGTGATTTAATTACATGTATGTTTCTAATTTTAATGCATATTTAATAACTAAGTATTACTTACATTATTATTGCTATTAGTTAAAGTAGTAATAGTATTGTAATCCTGCTTAGACTTTTTTCCATTCATGGCCTTTAGCATATGTTTTTATCCAAAGCAATATAGTAGAACGAACGGCTTTATTTGTCATATATACATACACGTGTACAGTGCAATTCTTTTTTCCGCATATCTCAGCTTATTTGTAAGCTGGGGTCAGAGCGCAGTCAGCCATTGTTGTGCAATGGCCCAACAGTGGCTGCATAGCATAGCCTGGATTTGAACCAGCAATCTTCCGAATTGATAGCCCAAAGCTCTAACGACTAGGCTACCACTGTCCCATATACGTATATACAATATACACTGATCAGCCATAACATTAAAACACCTCCTTGTTTCTACACTCATTTTATCAGCTCCACTTACCATATAGAAGCACTTTGTAGTTCTACAATTACTGACTGTAGTCCATCTGTTTCTCTGCATGCTTTGTTATCCCCCTCTCATGCTGTTCTTCAATGGTCAGGACTCTCCCAGGACCACCACAGAGCAGGTATTATTTGGGTGGTGGGTCATTCTCAGCACTGCAGTGACACTGACATGGTGGTGGTGTGTTAGTGTGTGTTGTGCTGGAATGAGTGGATCAGACACAACAGTGCTGATGGAGTTCTTAAACACCTCACTGTCACTGCTGGACTGAGAATAGTCCACCAACCAAAAAAATATCCAGCCAACAGCGCCCCATGGGCAGCGTCCTGTGACCACTGATGAAGGTCTAGAAGATGACCAACTCAAACAGCAGCAATAGATGAGTGATCGTCTCTGACTCTACATGTACAAGGTGGACCTGCTAGATAGGAGTGTCTAATAGAGTGGACAGTGATAGGACTGAGGTTGCTCCAGCATGAAGCATTTAGTGGCATTTTTTCTAAATGACTTTTAGCCACTATGTTTTTATAGTAATTCTATAGTAAATAACTGTTTAGTTATTGTGGCACAGAATAAAAAAGCAAGAAAGAAAAAAAAGAAGAAGCATACTATAGTAACATAACATTTGTCAGCTTACTGGCTGTAAGTAAAACCAAAAAAATGGCAGCACCCAGAACCTTAAATGTGCCTCTGAGCATACAAGCTACTTCCCCTAGCTACCGCATCAAAACACAGAAGCTGTGAAACACAGCTATAGAAAATGTGTAATAAAAATAGCTTTTATCAGTTAATAAATTAGATTACTATGATTTTCTGGCTTCTTTTTCACTTGCCAGTGAAGAAAAAAGCAGATGTTAAAACTTCGTCATGAGGATGTGGTTAGAAACCTGTTTTACAGTACGCAAATAGAATGTTTATTAAAAAATCCTATTTGCGCTTGTGGCCAAAGTGTCTTTTTGAAAGCTAATATTTTTACTAACTAAAATGATAAAAAATAATCACACCTTTCACCCAATGAATCAGACCCACTATGACCCTGAATAGGATAAAGTGGTGGTAAAATAGACAACGAATGAATAAATAACTGCTTCGAGCAGTCAGGGCACTTTCGCACACACTTCTTGAGATGATTTTAAAAGCCAGTTTCATTTTCTGCTTGTTTTTGAAGGTTAAATGAAACCTAAATGGATGCAGAGAGAACATGTAGAACTTCTAACAGACAGTGACCAGAAGCAAGGATCCAACCCAAGAACCTCAAGACCCATGTTGCTCTGCAGCACCCATTTTACCAGCTCCACCACAATTTTGCCCTAATATAATAATATTAATAATAATAATAATGCTGCTACCACTACTACTACTAATAGTAATAATAATATGACATTATTATTGTTATATTTAAAATTTTAACCTCATTATGATACTTACATTACTTGAATTTTAAGTAGCAGTAACAGAAGCTTCAGTGGTAACAGTATTCACTTAATTCCCCACACCTTTTACAAGTAGATTAATGATTTGTAGGTGAGAGGACAATAACTAATTTAGATAGCCAAATTTATGTGGACATCTGACCTCCATGAACCTTGCAGAAAAAGGAAAAAAGGGCCTTCCTCAAATTCAGTGTCACAACGTTTAAAGCACATAATTAGAGTAAAATCATTTACCAACTGTTCAAACGCAACATAAGGTAACAAAGCAGGATGTCGTCTGAGGGCAAGAGTCATTCACATTCAAAAGCCATTTCCGTTGCCCTACATGAACTGAGCATTCTCCAGATACCTTGAATCTCTTCAAAATATTATGTACAGTACATGATAACAGTTCTAAATCACTGAAGTATTCCACTATGAAATTTTCCTTTTAATCTGTCAATTCTCAGACACAGTCACAACCCATCTTTGCTTGCAGAGGCTGAGCCTTGATGGATACTCCTTCTATACCCAATCCTGATTGTCAAAACTGTGCAACTTGAATATTCTATTAACTTTTCATGCTTATTTTGTTTGTCCTAACCTTTTCTTTTTATACTGTGTTGCAGTCATCAAATTCAAAACATAAAGTCATTGCACTTTTTGTATTTTAAGTAAAGTACTGTATATAGTGTCTTCCTGTATAGCTGTAATTTGTCATACTACTGTATTTATTTTATTCTACTCTGTTTTATTGTCTATAACTGTATTTACTCTATGCTGAAGCTGCTGTAATACTTGAATGTCCCCCATGGGGATCAATAAAGGAATCTTATCTTATCTTAAAGGTTAAAGGAGAATGAACAAATCACAGATTTTTGTTTTTATTGCATTTTACAAATGTCCCAACCTTTCTGAAAATAAGGATTGGTTGACAGAGATGTTTATATACTACATAGGTTATATACACTGATCAGCCATAACATTAAAATCACCTTCTTGTTTCTACACTCACTGTCCATTTTATCAGCTCCACTTACCAAGCACTTTGTAGTTCTACAATTACTGACTGTAGTCCATCTGTTACTCTGTTTTCACCCTGTTCTTCAATGGTCAGGACTCTCCCAGAACCATTACAGATCAGGTATTATTTAGGTGGTGGATCATTCTCAGCACTGCAGTGACACTGACATGGTGGTGGTGTGTTAGTGTGTGTTGTGCTGGTATGAGTGGATAAGACACAGCAGCACTGATGGAATTTTTAAATACTTCACTGTCACTGCTGGATTGAGAATAGTCCACCAATCAAAAATATCCAGCCAACAGCGCCCCGTGGGCAGAGTCCTGTGGCCACTGATGAAGGTCTAGAAGATGACCAACTCAAACAGCAGCAATAGATGAGCGATCGTCTCTGACTTTACATCTACAAGGTGGACCTACTAGGTAGGAGTGTCTAATAGAGTGGACAGTGAGTGGACACGGTATTTAAAAACTCCAGCAGCGCTGCTGTGTCTGATCCGCTCACACCAGCACCATGTCAGTGTCATTGCAGTGCTGAGAATGATCCACCACCTAAATAATACCTGCTCTGTGGTGGTCCTGTGGGGCAAAAAAAGTATGTAGAAAAACAGTTGGACTACAGACAGTAATTGTAAAACTACAAAGTGTTTCTATATGGTAAGTGGAGCTGATGAAATGAACAGTGAGTGTAGAAACAAGGAGGTGGTTTTAATGTTATGGCTGATCAGTGTAACTATACACATTCCTAAATAGGCAATAAAAATGATCATAGCAAGTTTTTTCGAATAATTACCACAGATGTTTAAAAATCTTTCATACACCTTGACATGCTGTATTTGAATGCAAGATTATTATCCAGATTTCGAAACTCGGCCCATCCCTAGAGAGAAGCGAGGTACAGGGTGTGTGTTAGGAACATGCTACTGTGTTAGCAGTACAGAAAGGTTATGAAATACTGGAAATCTAAACTTTGTAAATAGTCTGTAAAGTATGGGATGTGAATTATCCTAGATCATTTACTTATAATGTCAGATTTAACCATTACATAGTGGAAACTATGAATGAGGAGTAAGAGGCTATTAAGAGCACACAAGGTTGATCAGCATTGCCAGGGGTTGTATCCAAAAATGACATCTTAGACTTGACTCATCAGTAAGTCATCTAGCAGAGCTTTCCGTCAGCACAGTCTTAGGCATGATTTAGGCCGTATGAGCTTTTTTTATTGCCTGGAGACCTGTGGTCATGATCTTGCAGACTAATGGAACTTCCTTTGCATTCCTCCATAACGACATGCTTTTTCCTTTTCAGTCTAAACTACTTAGCACTGCTGCCTTCTCAGGCCGTGTGAGAATCAGACAACTTATACGATGAATAAACTGCAGCATGAGGTGACTTTTTTTCCTCAGAATAAGACAGTAAGGTGCTACTACATGACTGATACACTGTCAGTGTGGTAAAAGGAGGTGGCTGGTGGCAGAAACTGCAGGATTTCCTGTGGTGTAACACATTACCACGGAAAGCCATGGGAACCAATGTGTTTGTACTGGATTACTTCTGTACCAAGGCTGTGGTCTAGTAATATGAAGGCTGCTAGTCAAGCCCCATCTATGCCAAATTACTACTGTTTGGCCCCTGAGCTAGACCCTTTAACCTTAACTGCTTGCTTTGTATTGAGTCATTTTAAGTTGATCTGAATAAAAGTGCCTGCTAAATAACATACAGTAAATATAAAAAATATCACAGCAAGCTAGAATACTTTATTTTCAAATTACAGAGAAAATTAACACTAAAGTACACCGATCAGGCATAACATCACACTTCCTACACTCACTGTCCATTTTATCAGCTCCACTTACCATATAGAAGCACTTTGTAGTTCAATTACTAACTGTTATCCATCTTTTTCTTTACATACCTTTTTAGCCTGCTTTCACCCTGTTCTTCAATGGTCAGGACCCCCACAGGACCACCACAGAGTAGGTATTATTTAGGTGGTGGATAATTCTCAGCACTGCATTGACACTGACATGGTGGTGGTGTGGTAGTGTGTGTTGTGCTGGTATTATTGAATCAGACAAAGCAGCCTCACTGTCCCTGTCCCTGCTGCCCTGTCACTGCTGCACCTCACTGTCCCTGCTGGACTGAGAATAGTCCACCACCAAAAACACACAGCATATTGTGACCACTGATGAAGGTCTAGAAGATGACCAACTGAAACAGCAGCAATAGATGAGTGATCGTCTCTAACTTCACATCTATAAGGGGGACCAACTACATAGGAGTGTCTAATAGAGTGGACAGTGAGTGGTATTTAAAAACTCCAGCAGCACTGCTGTGTCTGATCCACTCATACCAGCACAACACACACTAACCCACCACCACCATGTCAGTGTCACTGCAGTGCTGAGAATCACCCACCACCTAAATAATGCCTGCTTTGTGGTGGTGGTGTGGGGCTCCTGACCATTGAAGAACAGGATGAAAGCAGGCTAAAAAGGTATGTAGAAAAACTGACGGACTACAGTCAGTAATTGTAGAACTACAAAGTGCTCCTTTATGGTAAGTGGAGCTGATAAAATGGACAATGAGTGTAGAAACAAGGAGGTGGATGTTATGGCTGATCAGTGTATAAAGGAAATGTGTCACTAACACTAACATGAATGTTACTCATTGTTTTCATAGCAACAACTAATTTTCTTTCTTTTTTCTTTTTTAAAATTTTTTCCCCTTTTTCTCCCCCTTTAGCGCATCCAATTGTTCAATTTGCGTCGTGCTTCCTCTCTGTCCATGCCGAACCCTGCCCTGACAGAGGAGATCGAAGCTAACCCATATCCCCTCCGAAACATGAGCAGCAGCCGGATGCATTTTTGCCACCCACACATTGATGAGTTTGGCGCCACCCAGCGTTGCATGCGCAGAGACACACCCTAAGGGCACTCTTCCTCATCTCTTGTGCAGGCGCCTCTAATCAGCCGGCAGAGGTCGTAATCGCATTCTGACAGAGAGAGACCCACATCCGGTTCTTTGGCCCACCCCCCAACTGAGCAACCGGCCAATCGTTGCTCATACAGCCGCCAAGCCTCGATCCGGGGAGGCAGAGCTGGATTCGAAACGATGTACTCAGAATCCAGCTCTGGTTGCAGCGTGCCTTTTTACCGCTGTGCCACCTGAGCGGCACAACAACATTTCTTGTTAGCTGACTGTGTGTAATTTATTGTTGAATAGCATTATTATTATAGCATACCAAATATTTTTATTATACACACCTAGTATTCCCATTCTTATGCTTACTAGTATTATTGTTATTAGACCTATTACCATATATGTAAATAGCTATTGTTATAATTATTATACTATCCATAGATATGTAAGTTTACTGAGGTTCTTTTTGCATAATGCTACTATAACTGCATTTCATTGCCTTGTACCTGTACTAAGCAATGACAATAAAATTTAATCTATCTAATCTATCTATTATCTAAGCTTGGTTGTGACCATCAGCTAAACCATCAGAATCCCCCTTTGAAAAAGACACAGACCCAAGTGTAAGCAGTAATTTATTTAGTTCTGTAATCATATACAAATCCATTTTTATACTGTAATTTGATAAAGCTTTTATCTAAAGCAACATACATTTAAAGACAGCAACTAAGGGTTATAAACCTTCCTTTAAAAGCAGAAAATGGCAGAGTGGCAGTTGAACTTTTCACTCTCTCTCATGGTTGATAAACTGTGACCCTAACCACTAAGCACCAAACAGGAAGCATTCTTCAACTCTAGAAACATCTGTTTACATGCTTTTATTGCTCTAATGAGTCAAATGATGGTGTGCCTTACGACACTCCAGCCCTGGCTTTGTATTGCGCATAATGAAATTGAGTGTGGATGCTTGATCATGAAAATCCATAAAGCTGTTGATGGACAGTTTTGTGCTGGCATTTTTTTTACAGGGGCAGCAGAGTGGCTAACTACTTTAATATACAAATTTCAGTAAAAACTAGAGCTTTGTACTAAATAAACAATAAGAGAGAGCCCGGTCTGTTTTTGAGTAAAGTGAAAAGTTCTATTTGAACTAAAAATCCAAGTACATTGCTGTATAACCAAACTTTACAGCACACTCACTACATGAGAATAGTTTAGTCATTTGAACCATTCAGTGGTGGACTTTCTTTTGAGCTTTGGCTAATTGTCATGATGCATATCCCAATTGTGCTTGAGCTTTAGGTCACAAACTGACAGGCGGATATTCTTTAGGATTTAGAGAGCAAAATTCATGGCTTCATCAAATATGACAAGTCGTCCTGCAAAAGAAATGTATTTATTTATTTATTAGGATTTTGACATCATGTTTTACACACCTTGGTTACATTCATGACAGGAACGGTAGTTACTCATTACACAAGATTAATCAGTTTACAAGTTTCAATATCAAACACAGTCATGGACAATTTAGTATCTCCAATTCACCTCACTTGCACGTCTTTGGACTGTGGGAGAAAACCAGAGCTCCCGGAGGAAACCCACACAGACACGGGGAGAACATGCAAACTCAACACAGAAAGGACCTGCACCGCTCCACCTGGGAATCAAACCCAGGACCTTCTTGCTGTGAGGCGACAGTGCTACCCACTGAACCACCGTGGTGCCCCCTGCAGAAAAAAAGCAGCTCTAGACCACACTACCAAAAACTTGATTGACCAACTACATGATTGACTGTTGGTATGTTGTTTTCACGGTGGTTGTGTTAGCTTTACGATGTAACAAGGAGATGTATTATGGAATGGTGTACATTGACCTCAACTAAGGTAAATGAGGCCTGCAGTTCTTTAGAAGTTCATCATGATTCTTTTGTAACATCCTGCGTGAGCTCTCTATGCGTTCTTGGTTGAATTTTGGTAGACCGGCCACTTCTGAGAAGGTTCATCACTGGTCCAATTTTTCTCCATTTGTGGACAATGGTTCTCACTGCGATTTGCTGGAATTCTAGAGCCTCACCACCTGACTGGTAGATTTCAAGGTCTTTGTTTCACATCCTTATTTAAATGTGGCATCATGTACTGCTTTTGACCTTTTTGACTACTTCACATCGCCAGACAATTAAAAGAAGCTTGATGATCTGGATACATACATACACACACAAACACAATTCATTTCCATCAACCCCTTTAGCCTGGTCATGTCTGTGGGGAAGGTCCTTACAGATAAAGGTGTGTATTCATACATGTTCATAATGGGTTTGGACTAGGTTCCTGAAAATGACTTGATGGTCCTGAAAGTTTGGGGAATCTCCTTTCGGATAAAGGCAGAATAACGTATGAAAAAATGAAGTTAATTAAGAAATTATGTTGTAGAAGCATTTGGGAGACCGAATCCACATTAATGCTCATGGTTATGGAAGATGTTTAGTAAGCACATACAGATGTTATTTAAACTGGGGCAGCACAGTAGCACTCAGTAACAGTTAGTGTGTACCAGTCTATCTTCTATGACTTAGTAACTGTGGAGGCTTTCTTGTTTGGATATGCCCAAAACAAGCACCTTCATTTTTAGGGCTTTTCTATCTTTTTGTGTTTTTGTTACTGTACCACCAAACTTTCCAGTTGTTTTGTATAAATATCAATAATCCAAAAATTGTATTTGGAAAGATTAAAGAAATTATTCTCCTGCTGGGAGTGTTTTTCTAACAATACCCAAGATTAATGTTCTTTAAGGCAGCAGACATGTCCAGACCTCTCTCTGGAGCCTCATTCTGATAAAACATGAACCTCTGTTTCTCCCTGTAGCCCTTTTTAAGTGAGCTCAGGCCATGCATGGACAGGAGAAATTTCTCTTACTTTTAATCTCAGCGGATCAGTTTGCTTTACTCATGTGATGTTTGTGTGGACTGTATCAGGAAACAGTAGCCCAATTCATTCTTACTTTCCTTAAATTCTGAATTATAAATGCAAAAAAGTACGTTTACCCCAACTTGCTTTCTGTGAGTATGGGAATGGATCCAAGGACAAGATTTTTGCATTTTCTCCATTTTCCCCCCGATTTTAGTGCGTCCAATTTATACCCACTTGCGTTATGCTTCCTCTCCACTGTAGCTGACCCCCGCCCCAATTGAGGAGAGCGAGACTGTCACACGCCACCTCCGACACGTGTGCAGTAGCGGACTGCATCTTTTTTTTACCTGCACAAGGTGAGTTCATATGCCGATCAGCTTTGTGCACGGAGAGCCACACCCTGATCAGCATTATTCCCCGACTCTGTGCAGACGCCATCAACCAGCCATCAGAGGTCGAAATTCACTCAGTTATGAGGAGTCCCTGTCCAATCGTTGTTCATGCAGCCACCCAGTCTGATGGCAGAGCTGAGATTCAATACGATGTATTAGTAAGGTTATATTTTTCAAATAAATAGTCATACATAGCCATAATGCAATGTACTAGCATTACCTACATAAAACCATGATTATTTTATTTTCAGTGTGAATCAGGAGTCTGATACAGAAATTGTACTTGTGTCTAACTATAAAATGTGTCTTCATTTATAATCAGTAAGCTAGCTGGTTTGTCAACATGACTGAAATAAACACAGGCTGTGTCTTGTATAATTAAAATAATAAGGACACTATTAGCAATAAACTAATTTGACATACTATTTAGTATAATAGTATGTGCTTAAAGACAGTCAAAATTGTACAACATGGAATTAAAACTCCGTAATTATGAGTAAAACATCTTAATTTAGTTAGATATTACATTTCGCTCACTTACTCACATTCTCAACCACTTATCCAATTAGGGTCGCGGGGGGACACCAGTCCATCGCAGGGCAGACACACATACACACACACCCATTCACCTATAGGGCAATTCAGTGTCTCCAATAAACCTGACTGCGTGTTTTTGGACTGTGGGAGGAAACCGGAGCTCCCGGAGGAAACCCACGCAGACACGGCGAGAACATGCAACTCCGCACAGAAAGGACTCGGGCCGCCCCGCCCCACCTGGGGATCAAACCCAGGAGCTTCTTGCTGTGAGGCGACAGTGCTACCCACCGTGCCACTCTATTAAAATTCATGTAATTCATTAAAATGTTAGTAAATACATAATGAACCAGCAACATAAACTGCTTAAGGTTTAAAGATACCCTGTTATATGTTTATACATATAAGATATTTTTATTGCTTTGGTTAAATTTGCCCAGTCTGATTTAGACACAAATCTAATTGAAGCATTGGAGACACTTTCATTATTGCCTAAATCTGGCAACCCTAGTTAATTTTTTTCAGATGCTTTGATTTAGGACTATGGTCAGATTTTGGACTGGATCTGCCTTTAAGAAGTTCTATGTATACATGCCAGTCAATCAGAAACAAGCATAGCTACTTATGATGGTAAAATGGTCCCTGGAAATATGACAATAATAATAGTAGTGAGAGTTGATGACGCATCATTTCAGATATAGTCAGTGTATGCAGGCTTGGTTACAGACCTTAAAATAATACAACTGGCAACTATGAAATTTAGTAAACAGATTTACTAGAGATCCATGAGGATTCGTAGTGGCAAATTTGATTTTCCACTAGCTTCCCCTCCAACTGTTATTTTAATGAGATATATCTATATCCCCCCATGCTTTTCTACCAAAAGCACAGCATGTCAAACTGACTCTAGGGCAGACAAAATGTCAAATTCTGCTTTGCTGTGTTAATGCTTTTATTCGTAAAAGCTTTTCACAAGATTTTATGAAAACCTCATTCAACAGAATTAGCATTGGCCTTAATGTCTAGTATGTTTTTAAATTCAGGCTAGTCTGGAATTAGTGATCTCACTACGGGAGGGTAACACAGTGTTTAATTACTTACTTTCTCCTAGCCTACATAATGAATACATAATGAGCTTTAATATCACTTTCTAAGTCAATTATCAGTCATTCATTAGTGATTAACAAGACCATTTATTTTGCATGTTCCTAACCACCGATAACAGCCTTTATTTCAAATAATGATAATAATAACAAATCTTTAAAAAAGTGATGGTAGTTGCAGTTTAATGTCTATTATTTTAACATATTAATGGTTTTTACCATTCAGCTGCTGTGGATGATACACCAACATCTGGTTGGTAGAATGGTTTTTTAATTGAGTTTTTTTCCTCACACAAAAGAACTCATTTTCCAGTGGCATGCTGCTTCCTCATCTGCATATGAATCTGTGTTGTAACAGGCACATAGACAGTCTAAAGGTACTCCCAAACACAGCACGATTATGGTAGTGAGAAGTACACCGATCAGCCATAACATTAAAACCACCTCCTTGTTTCTACACTCTGTCCATTTCATCAGCTCCACTTACCATATAGGAGCACTTTGTAGTTCTACAATTACTGACTGTAGTCCATCTATTGCTCTACATACCTTTTTAGCCTGCTTTCACCCTGTTCTTCAATGGTACAGGACCACCTCAGAGTAGGTATTATTTAGGTGGTGGAACATTCTCAGCACTGCAGTGACACTGACATGGTGGTGGTGTGTTAGTGTGTGTTGTGCTGGTATGAGTGGATCAGACACAGCAATGCTGATTAATTTTTAAAATAATCATGTCCACTCACTGTCCACTCTATTAGACACTCTTAGTAGGTTCACCTTGCAGATGTAAAGTCAGAGACGATCGCTCATCTGTTGCTGCTGTTTGAGTTGGTCATCTTCTAGATCAGGGGTCAGCAACCTATGGCACGCGTGCCAAAGCTGGCACTTGAAGCACGTTTGTCTGGCACTCTGATTGGTAAGAGTAAAAAAAATTTATTTCATGCTTAGTTGGATCCGTCCTTACCCCCTTTGCCATAAGCTCACTCCCGACACCTTGATTAACCTTAACAACCATAAATTACTCCACCTTAACCGCCTCCACCTATGGCCAGTTAAGGTTGAGTAATTTATGCTAGTTAAGGTTAATCAAGGTGTCAAAAGTGAGTCAGCTTTCAGTTTCGTGCAAAACTTGGTATAGCATGGCTGCTAAACGCCCAAAAGTGGATGTTCGTTCAATTCAACAAGACCTCAAGTGTGCACTGCCATTTTGAGACAAAGCACCAAAGCTCATTTAAGGATGATGCTGACAAAATGGAATCAATCAAACGAGCAATTTCAAGGTACAAGAAACAGACAAGTGTTCTTCAGAAATTTAAGCCAGTAAGTTCACCTCATACACACCACAGATGGATCATCTTTGCAGAGAGTCAGGGACAAGGATCACACTGACATGTAAGATTAATTAACTGATTAATTGGTTTATGTCACATACATAGCAACAGTTTGTGTTATATGACGTATTCCATGGCACACTTAGTACTTCATCTTCAACCTATTTTTTTCAATCGGCACAGAGTACAAAAAAGGTTGCTGACCCCTGTTCTAGATCTTCATCAGTGGTCACAGGATGCTGCCCACAGGGTGCTGTTGGCTGGATATTTTTGGTTGGTGGACTATTCTTAGTCCAGCAGTGACAGTGAGGTGTCTAAAAACACATCAGCACTGCTGTGTCTGATCCACTCATACATGGCAGTGTCACTGCAGTGCTGAGAATTATCCACCACCCAAATAATACCTGCTCTGTGGTGGTCCTGTGGTGGTTCTGACCCTTGAAGAACAGGGTGAAAGCAGGCTAAAAAAGTTTGTAGAGAAAAAGATGGACTACAGTCAGTAAGTGTAAAACTACAAAGTGCTTCTATATATGGTAAGATAGATGGTAAGGAGCTGATAAAATGGACAGTGTGTGTAGAAACAAGGAGGTGCTTTTAATGTTATGGCTGATCAGTGTATATTGTAGACATTACAATCCACTATATAGTGCAGCCCATAGTCTTACAGAGTCGCAATAAGAAATGACCTGAATTCCTGCAGTAACCACAAGCCGTTGCTTAATGGTGAAGGTACTGGACTAGTAATCAGAAGGTCGCTGGTTCAAGCCTCACCACTGCCAGGTTGCTGCTGTTGGGCCCTTAACCCTCAATTGCTCAGACTGTATACTGTAACTGTAATGTCACTCTGCTAAATGCCAAAAATGTAATGTAAATGTTAAACAATTTGGTAGGATTAGGTCATAATGACAGATTTGAACACATTCTGCCAAAACTAATATTCCCACATAAATATTTCCACACAGCAAAGGCCTTGAGGAGAGTGGTTAGGGCAGCAGAAAAGACCATAGGGGCCAGACTCCCACCCATTGAGGATCTGGCTCAAAAGCACCTCTTGTCGAAAGTCAGGAGCATCATTAGTGACTCCACTCACCCCTGTCACAGACTGTTTACCCTTTTGCCCTCGGGTAAAAGGTACAGTAGTCTACGCTGCAACACGAACCATTTTAGAAGTAGTTTCTACCCGACTGCCATCAGACTTCTGAACAGAACAAATTAACCCAAATCTGATAAATATTTCATCTATGGGTATAACATGTGCAATATCCTTATATCTTAACATGCAGTAACGAAATGTGCAATAACAAAATGTGCAATAATTATCATTATGTATAACCACTGTGAATTTTTCTGTATGTGCAATACTTAACTACAATGTGCAATTTTCGTAATGTCAGTATTATCATTATTATTATTTAACTTTTGATGTACCTTTTTAATCCTACATCTTTTTCTTCATTACTATTCTATATATATATTTTATTTTTTAAACCTGTGGTGTTTTTAACGTGAACCAATGCACGTAATTTTTTTTTTCTGTACACTCTGGTGTACAGTAAAATGACAATAAAGTAAATCTTGAATCTTGAATACCAATAAACTGTAGCTTTTTTTTTAAAGCATTTGTTGGCTGATTTATCTTTACTCGGTAATGTATAATTCAATTAACATTAATGAGGTGTGTCTGAACATTTGACTGGTAGTGTACTTCAATTCATTTACGCTTGTCAAACACTATA
The DNA here is from genome assembly GCF_030014385.1 of Trichomycterus rosablanca. NCBI lineage: Eukaryota > Metazoa > Chordata > Actinopteri > Siluriformes > Trichomycteridae > Trichomycterus > Trichomycterus rosablanca. Next base: position 31,441,318 of record NC_085988.1, on the reverse strand, counting down.
GGACATTCATGAAACAACTAATTGATAGACAGTATTACAAAACAGTGGTCATTAATGTCCTTATGGGCCTTGCATAGGGGCAAAGTCATCCTGGAACACAAAATAGCTTTTCTCAGACTGTTGAAAGTATATAATTTCACTTATATAATTGAGTTTATCCACCTGTAAGCAATGTGGGTGAACTCAATTATTAGATCAATTTTAAGCCATGTTATTATGTAAATCATAAGTGCTATCAGTGCAAATGAACAGTTAATGATCTTATCCATTAACCTATTACTTATGAAATCTTCACACTAATATACAGATGTACAGCTAGATATATACATGATTTTAACATGTTTTAGTTTGAAGGCTTCAACTCACTCGTGTTTTTGTGGTTAAGCAGGGCGCGGCTGTGCTCTAAAAAGGAAATGGGTGATGTTTCAAAAAATGAGTGACATGGTGCAACAGCCCAAATGACATCATCAAGATTGGCCATTTTAGAGCTGCAGTTTTAAATCCAGTCCTATTGTTAAGAAAGGGATCTCCTTTTTTTTCTTCCTCCATGCACTCTCCATCCCTGTGGTTACTAGGAGACAGAGATGGGGTGCATGGGGAAACGGAGGAGCATTTGGGTATACTGTAGAAGGCAGCTGTGAAAAGCAAACACACACACACACCTTCACCCCAGCGTATCTAATACACTCCCACTGCTATGCAGTGCGCTCTCATCTTCAAAAGCAGACACACATCCCTTTTGAAACTGAAGCAACGGTACAAAGCTGAAACAAAATGTTCCATTTGTGCTACTGATCCATTGTGCTTTAGTGGCACCTGCAGTGCATGGCCACTGAGACCTCCATTCATTACATTATTCAATTTACATAACTGCAAGTTTAACCAGTGAATTTCTAACACAACATTACTGGTAGAGAAGTTCTTGTTTTATTTGCTAGACTGTTTGGTGTATGACAAACATTCTCAATCACAAGTTTTTGGATAATTTCCAAATTGTTAATCATTGTTCATTCTCAGCTGTTGTGTAAATCCCATCATAAAGCACCAAGCAATCTGAAATTGAAAAAGGTCTATTTGAAGATCTATTTGAATGCTGCTCACGTAGTGTTGTAAGACAACTAGACGTGTGGAAAGCACTGACTGCCTGCCACTTCTGTGGTGTGTGCTGGCAGCAAGTTGTGTCCCTTGGAAGGATTTTAAATTGAGGACAAAAACCTACTGCAAAAGTGTAGTAGAACACATGTTGGGGAGGGTGATATGGCAAAAACATATTTAATGCTTCAATAGAATATGAAACCAGAGGGAATAAGATAATGGGAATAGGTAACACTACATTAATATGAAGGAGGGCCAAACCCTTCCCTTAGAACAGCATTAATCCTTCTATAAATGCTGACATTAAACCCCTGGATAGTGGTGGGATGTTAAACCAATTCCCCAAAAGACCACCATCTGTTTTTTTATTTTATTTTAATGTAGTTTAGGCATTTTCTCCCCTTTTTCTCCCTTTTAGGGGGTCCAATTGCGTCATCAATTGCTTCCTCTCCACCAATGCCGATCCCTGCTCTGATTGAGGAGAACGAAGCTAACCCACGCCCCCTCCGACACGTGGGCAGCATGCCGTATGCATCTTATCACTTGCACTTTGATGAGTGCAGTGCAGCTCAGCGTTGTGTACGGAGAGACACACCCTGAGAGCACTCTTTTCTCATCTCTGTGCAGGCGCCATCAATCAGCCAGCAGAGGTCATAATTGCCATGGGAGAGAGAACCCATCCGGCTTAGTCCTGCCCATATCTAAACAACAGGCCAATCGTTGTTCATTTGGCCGCTCAACCTTAGCCGGCAGGCAGAACTGAGATTCGATACGATGTATTCGAGATCCCAGCTCTGGTTTCAGATTGTGTTTTTACCGCTGTGCCACGTGAGCGGCACATCTGTTTTTTTTAACATTATCATCATGGAATATGGGCAACATAACCAAGAAAGAAGAATTTCACTATAAGATTTTAAAACTGGCTCATGTTTTTCCTATTTTTGCCAGACCATGTGATTCAATTATTGATGTTCTGAACTTATGCTGTTCACAAGAACATAGGCTATACCATTAAGGATTTTCTTTGCATTTCTTTGCTTACCCTAAATATTTATTTAGATGTAGAAAATATTTGAAAAAGTGGAGTTATTACACCATATTACTTTCCATTGCTCAGAAATCCAGGTTTTACATATTCTAAGCAGCTAAATTAAGCATCTTGCTGCAATGGAAACTCTTTGCCAATGCTGGACATGGATTTGAACTTGTTTGATTTTAAATGTTAGTACGCTTAAGACACTTTTTATTACATAAATTTTTATTGTAGCTGATGTACTGTTAGCTGTCTTGTGTTGCCTGGAAATCTTATTCATTAAAGCTGATTACATGCTGTTAATTGACAATTGACCAATATTTAAACAAGTCAGAAGGATGATCAAATAGTTACAATTACATCTTTTAAAGCTGTTTTATACATTTATTAGAAGTGTTTTTACAAGCCATTTGAATGAATGGATTATTACAAAAGCAAGACTTTCTGACAAATCTTGGTGGCACAACACATTACTTGTGTAATTATTATTATTTTATTTATATATTTGCTTTATGCATTTTCTCCCCTTTTTCTCCTTTAGCACGTCCAATTGCCAGACTGCGTCAGGCTTTTCTCTCCACCAATGCCGATCCCTGCTCTGATTGAGGAGAACAAAGCTAACCCACGCCCCCTCTGACACGTGGGCAGCATGCCATATGCATTTTATCACCTACACTTTGATGCGTGCAGTGCAGCTCAGCGTTGTGTATGGAGAGACACACCCTGAGAGCACTCTTTTCTCATCTCTGTGCAGGCGCCATCAATCAGCCAGCAGAGGTCATAATTGCATTAGTTATGAGAGAGAGACCCCATTCGGCTTGGTCCTGCCCATATCTGAACAACAGGCCAATCGTTGTTCATGTGGCCGCTCAGCCTTAGCCGGCAGGCAGAGCTGAGATTCGATACGATGTATTCGAGATCCCAGCTCTTGTTCCAGCGTGTGTTTTTACCGCTGCGCCACCTGAGCGGCGTGTTATTTTTTTCCTTAACTTGACACCCATCTGTATAGTCATTGTATCCAACACTAAATGCCTACTGTAAAAGTGGACATCATTTAAAAGTACATGTACCAAAAATGCCAATTAAGTGCCAAAAGTGACCTACAAGTGACCTAATATTATTAACCCTATCTCCCAAATATACAGGCTGACCAAATAATAAATATAACTAATAAAGAAATGGTATAGACCTGGCACATAGGTACAGTCAACCAGGGTACCTTTACTTAATTTAGGTAGATTTTAAGAAGAAGTAAACGTTGGTAAATCCTGACATAGGTAGTATAAACAACTAAAGCCATGCTATACTACTTTACAGGCCACTATAATTTAAACAGTATTTACCAACACGGCATTGTAAAAATAAAACCAGTCCCACACACACTTTCTCTTTCCTTTTTACACTGCCTTAATCCATTCATTCTCTAAGCCAGGACCATGCGCTTAGGCTGCTCCAGGTTGGAACGAAATTTGTCTAGAAAGCGGGAGGCCAGTTCATCATCCACTAGACGCCCGTCACTGGATAGAGTGACTGTCATGAGGTGGCGGGTACACAGGCCATCGTCTGCCAATAAGAGCTCATTTCTGGAGCTTCCCACTGCCAGGATACATGCCTGAGGAGGGTTGATCACAGCACTGAAGCCGCTGATGCCAAACATACCCAAGTTGGAGATACTGTGAGAACACAGAGAAACCATTATCAGACAGGACAGTGTCTATACAAACTTAACCTCAATTACAAGCAAGTAATAAGTTCAATTTTAAGAAGTGTCAAGATTGTAGGTAGTTTCTGTGCCACTTCTGATTAACTCCAGTTTTTGTGCTTTTACAAACAGAAACTAGACATTTAAAACTTCAAAGCTGCAGATATCACTAACAAGAACCAAATGCATGTAATTTGATGCATAGCTTCCAGAAACAATAGAATCCCTTTATTTGTCATTTATTCATATACAGACATACAGTACAATGAAATTATATCTTCGCATATCCCAGCTTGTTTGGTAGCTGGGGTCAGAGCGCAGGGTCAGCCATTATACGGCACCCCTGAAGATAAGATTAAGATAAGATAAGATTCCTTTATTGATCCCCATGGGGGAAATTCGAGAACATTCGAGGCAGAAGCAGAGATGGTTAACGGCCTTGCTCACGTGGCTGAATGGCAGAGCTGAGATTCAAACTCTCAAACCAAAGCTCTAGCTGCTAGGCTACCACTGTTCCAAATGCTGTATAGTCTGCATATGTGCCCATGCTAACTCCTGTTTACCTTTAAAAGCACCTACGATAGGCAAGCTGGTGTCACAAGTAAACAATAAAGTAATGGAAGGTTGCCTGGTCTGATGGGTGGATTGGTGGTACACAGCATTTCTGTGGTCTCACCATGTTTTGTAAAGCCAAGTTTGGGAGTCTGACTAGACATTATTTTATTGCTTTGATAGTTTTATTTGGGTTATTGCTCAAGAAAAAAGGAGCAGGTTTGAATCCCAAATCTGTACTAAGCACTGTTTATTTTTCTAGCAATCCTGAACAAACTGTCAATCCATGCTACCGAGACGCATTTACAATACTTGACGGCATAATACATAGACTCACTGAGAACTTTACTTTGTGCATCTGGTATGTATGGTCATTGACCATTTTATAAGCTCCATATGCTGCTCTGTAAAGTTTGTCACCTCCCTGTACCCCACTTATCAATCAAAAGAGATTGCCTTAGGTCCCTTACTGACAAGATGATGTTTGGGGGAGGACTATTCTCAGCATTGCAATTTCTAACATGGTAATGACACAGCAGTGTGTTGTACTGGTGTGAGGTGCAGCATGATTTTAAAAATACTGCTTAAACTTATTGGCCTCTTTATTAGGAACACATACCTTGTAAGCACTTAGGTGTACACTTCGAGACTAGAGCTATTTTCTTTTATTGACACAAAAAGTGTGTGTATCTCTAATATTTTATCAGTGAACACTGGGTGCTGCTGGCTTTATATTTTTGATCAAAGCACTCTTTCTCACTCTGGGATACAAGATTTGTAAAAGTTCCAACAACTCTGCTATACTTGATACACTTTAACAGTGTAATGTAATGCTTACGTATGTTGTATGTGTCACTGCAGTGCTGAAAATAGTCATCCACCCAAATGGGGGGTTCCCTTTTGACTGATTAATAGAGTACAGGTGGGTGACAAAATGTACAGAGGAACATATGGGCTATAGTAAGTGAATGTATACCCACAAAGTTCAGTTATGTGGTAGGGGTTGCTTATAAAGGTCAGCGTAGCTAATAAAGTGTGTGGTAAACAAATATAATAACCAAACTTCACAACAGCAGACCTTGTTACTTTTTAGTGAAGTTGTACAGGTGATGTGCAGAGTGACTGACTAACTCTTAAATGTTATTGACCTTTTTCTTGTGATTTGACACATGTATATATTATAGATGTATGGGGCAGTTTTAGTCTAGTGGTTAAGGTACTGGACTAGTAATCAAAAGGTAATGGGTTCAAGCTCCACCACTGCCAGGTTGCCACTGTTGGGCCCTTGAGCAAGGCCCTTAACCCTCAATTGCTTAGACAATTTATTGTCACAGTACTGTAGGTCACTTTGGATAAAAGCTTCTGCTAAATGCTGAAAATGTAAATGTAAAATGTAATGTATGTATTTTTCATGACAAATCCGATTGTTGAAGATATAAAAGAAATAAAAACAAACTTACAAAAACCTCATTTTTAATCACCTCCATAGGAAATTGCAAAAAGTAGGCATGTGATTCAAAAGCACAGGAAGCAGAAGTGATGTCATATAGTTGGGATTTCTGAACTATCTTTATAACAGAGTTCATTTATTCCCAAATGACCCTATTAAGTCTTTAATAACATTAAAAATGACAGCCTGAGACTTTAGTGGAAATGAATAAGTTATTACAAGTATCATTTATTATCCTCAATTTCGCACACACTCCATTCACAGACACAAGAGAGAAGGAATTAAATATGCATAGTCTTGTGCTGTTTTTAGAGCTTACTCAAGACAGGGCAGTGCCTTGACTTTACCAACCTAACAGTGTAGGTAACATCATGCCACCAAGGAAAATATCAGACAGAAAAACAGAATTGACAAACTGTCCATGTGTGTAATAAATCATAGCTAACAATAACTAACAAGGCATTTTATTAAATCTGAACCAAACCAAAGCTGTTATTAGGTTGTATTTACCTGAAGGATCCTCCCTGATATTCCTCTGGTAACAGCTTTCCTGCTCTTGCTTTCTGAGCCAACATCTGCAACAAAAGAAAGAAAAAATATGGTAGTCAAATAGCTCTGGTATCAAATTTCCAGTGGCACAATGTCTAGCGGGGAAAAGGGGGGAGATTTGGTTCGGCTGTGGGTGGATGAGGCCCGATGATGGATTGGTGTCCTGGCCGGGGAATGTAACTGCATTGCGCCCAGTAAATTTGGGGAATTTACAGTCACACTGCAACCCTAACCAGGATAAAGCAGTGTAAATGTAATAAATAAAATAAAATAAAATATATGAAATGATAAAAATAAAATAAAACAATTTCAATTTCAATTTGCATAGAGACTATAAGCTTATTTATACTAGAAGTATGTGGACACTTGACCATAAGCTTGTACAATGTTTATATATATATACAGTGTATCACAAAAGTGAGTACACCCCTCACATTTCTGCAGATATTTAAGTATATCTTTTCATGGGACAACACTGACAAAATGACACTTTGACACAATGAAAAGTAGTCTGTGTGCAGCTTATATAACAGTGTAAATTTATTCTTCCCTCAAAATAACTCAATATACAGCCATTAATGTCTAAACCACCGGCAACAAAAGTGAGTACACCCCTTAGTGAAAGTTCCTGAAGTGTCAATATTTTGTGTGGCCATCATTATTTCCCAGAACTGCCTTAACTCTCCTGGGCATGGAGTTTACCAGAGCTTCACAGGTTGCCACTGGAATGCTTTTCCACTCCTCCATGACGACATCACGGAGCTGGCGGATATTCGAGACTTTGCGCTCCTCCACCTTCCGCTTGAGGATGCCCCAAAGATGTTCTATTGGGTTTAGGTCTGGAGACATGCTTCGCCAGTCCATCACCTTTACCCTCAGCCACTTCAATAAAGCAGTGGTCGTCTTAGAGGTGTGTTTGGGGTCATTATCATGCTGGAACATTGCCCTGCGACCCAGTTTCCGGAGGGAGGGGATCATGCTCTGCTTCAGTATTTCACAGTACATAATGAAGTTCATGTGTCCCTCAATGAAATGTAACTCCCCAACACCTGCTGCACTCATGCAGCCCCAGACCATGGCATTCCCACCACCATGCTTGACTGTAGGCATGACACACTTATCTTTGTACTCCTCACCTGATTGCCGCCACACATGCTTGAGACCATCTGAACCAAACTAATTAATCTTGGTCTCATCAGACCATAGGACATGGTTCCAGTAATCCATGTCCTTTGTTGACATGTCTTCAGCAAACTGTTTGCGGGCTTTCTTGTGTAGAGACTTCAGAAGAGGTTTCCTTCTGGGGTGACAGCCATGCAGACCAATTTGATGTAGTGTGCGGCGTATGGTCTGAGCACTGACAGGCTGACCCCCCACCTTTTCAATCTCTGCAGCAATGCTGACAGCACTCCTGCGCCTATCTTTCAAAGACAGCAGTTGGATGTGACGCTGAGCACATGCACTCAGCTTCTTTGGACGACCAACGCGAGGTCTGTTCTGAGTGGACCCTGCTCTTTTAAAACGCTGGATGATCTTGGCCACTGTGCTGCAGCTCAGTTTCAGGGTGTTGGCAATCTTCTTGTAGCCTTGGCCATCTTCATGTAGCGCAACAATTCGTCTTTTAAGATCCTCAAGAGAGTTCTTTGCCATGAGGTGCCATGTTGGAACTTTCAGTGACCAGTATGAGAGAGTGTGAGAGCTGTACTACTAAATTGAACACACCTGCTCCCTATGCACACCTGAGACCTAGTAACACTAACGAGTCACATGACATTTTGGAGGGAAAATGACGAGCAGTGCTCAATTTGGACATTTAGGTGTGTAGTCTCTTAGGGGTGTACTCACTTTTGTTGCCGGTGGTTTAGACATTAATGGCTGTATATTAAGTTATTTTGAGGGAAGAATAAATTTACACTGTTATATAAGCTGCACACAGACTACTTTTCATTGTGTCAAAGTGTCATTTTGTCAGTGTTGTCCCATGAAAAGATATACTTAAATATCTGCAGAAATGTGAGGGGTGTACTCACTTTTGTGATACACTGTATATACAGTGTATCACAAAAGTGAGTACACCCCTCACATTTCTGCAAATATTTCATTATATCTTTTCATGGGACAACACTATAGACATGAAACTTGGATATAACTTAGAGTAGTCAGTATACAGCTTGTATAGCAGTGTAGATTTACTGTCTTCTGAAAATAACTCAACACACAGCCATTAATGTCTAAATAGCTGGCAACATAAGTGAGTACACCCCACAGTGAACATGTCCAAATTGTGCCCAAATGTGTCGTTGTCCCTCCCTGGTGTCATGTGTCAAGGTCCCAGGTGTAAATGGGGAGCAGGGCTGTTAAATTTGGTGTTTTGGGTACAATTCTCTCATACTGGCCACTGGATATTCAACATGGCACCTCATGGCAAAGAACTCTCTGAGGATGTGAGAAATAGTATTGTTGCTCTCCACAAAGATGGCCTGGGCTATAAGAAGATTGCTAACACCCTGAAACTGAGCTACAGCATGGTGGCCAAGGTCATACAGCGGTTTTCCAGGACAGGTTCCACTCGGAACAGGCTTCGCCAGGGTTGACCAAAGAAGTTGAGTCCACGTGTTCGGCGTCATATCCAGAGGTTGGCTTTAAAAAATAGACACATGAGTGCTGCCAGCATTGCTGCAGAGGTTGAAGACGTGGGAGGTCAGCCTGTCAGTGCTCAGACCATACGCCGCACACTGCATCAACTCGGCCTGCATTGTCGTCATCCCAGAAGGAAGCTGACGCACAAGAAAGCCCGCAAACAGTTTGCTGAAGACAAGCAGTCCAAGAACATGGATTACTGGAATGCCCTGTGGTCTGACGAGACCAAGATAAACTTGTTTGGCTCAGATGGTGTCCAGCATGTGTGGCGGCGCCCTGGTGAGAAGTACCAAGACAACTGTATCTTGCCTACAGTCAAGCATGGTGGTGGTAGCATCATGGTCTTGGGCTGCATGAGTGTTGCTGGCACTGGGGAGCTGCAGTTCATTGAGGGAAACATGAATTCCAACATGTACTGTGACATTCTATAACAGAGCATGATCCCCTCCCTTCAAAAACTGGGCCTCATGGCAGTTTTCCAATAGGATAACGACCCCAAACACAACCTCCAAGATGACAACTGCCTTGCTGAGGAAGCTGAAGGTAAAGGTGATGGACTAAACCCAATTGAGCACCTGTGGCGCATCCTCAAGTGGAAGGTGAAGGAGTTCAAGGTGTCTAACATCCACCAGCTCCGTGATGTCATCATGGAGGAGTGGAAGAGGATTCCAGTAGCAACCTGTGCAGCTCTGGTGAATTCCATGCCCAGGACGGTTAAGGCAGTGCTGGATAATAATGGTGGTCACACAAAATATTGACACTTTGGGCACAATTTGGACATGTTCACTGTGGGGTGTACTCACTTATGTTGCCAGCCATTTACACATTAATGGCTGTGTGTTGAGTTATTTTCAGAAGACAGTAAATCTACACTGCTATACAAGTTGTACACTGACTACTCTAAGTTATATCCAAGTTTCATGTCTATAGTGTTTTCCCATGAAAAGATATAATAAAATATTTGCAGAAATGTGAGGGGTGTACTCACTTTTGTGATACACTGTATATATATATATATATATATATATATATATATATATGTTGTTCATGCATTTTCTCCCCTTTATCTCCCTTTTAGGTTGTCCTATTTCCAGATTGCGTCATGCTTCCTCAATAGACTCAATACGATTGTATTCAAGATCCCAGCTTTGGTTGCAGCGTGTGTTTTTACCACTGCGCCACCTGAACAGCCTTGTTAAAAATGTTCTTTCCCGATTCGTAGCTTTAACAGCCTCCACTTTTCTGGGAAAGCTTTGACGAAGACATTTGTCAAAAGGGATTTATGCCCATTTAGTCAAAACGGCATTTGTGAAGTCAGGCCCTGATGCTGAATGAAAAGGCCTGGCTCACAATCAGTGTTTCCAGTCATTCCAAAGATGTTCAGAAGTTTTCACATTGTGTGTATTTCTAAAAAATGTTGATGTGTTTGGGCAATTGAAGCAGACTACATAATTTAACCAAAAGTACAAAACTCTCTCACCACAGGAAAATTAGTTATGGGAATTGCCAGGTACTGCTTAGCAAGCCTGCTGAGTTTGTTTTGCCAACAAAACAACAGATTTTTATCGGCTAAGAATAGGCACCTAAATAAAAGTTTTTACCCCCATTTGCTCTACATTCACAAAATCATTCAGAGCACTAGGTATGGCACCACAGTATAAATGTGACAAACATCAAACCTGATGTTTATACATTTGGGAAACAAATTAAGACTGATTTGTTAAGCAATGTCATTAAGGCAAATGTCTCAGGCTGCTTTGTTTTCAAAGTGAAAGTCAACATCCTCTTTAATGACTAAACTTGGAACTTCGAACATCAACACAGTTGTGGTCAACATTACTGGCACCTTTGACTGTTTAGTACAAAAAAGCCAATATCTTCGAAAATAAGTGGATATGAACCAAATCTGTATCATTAAAGTTTTTCATTAATCATTAAAATGACACTAACAGGTGTAAAGGCGCCCTTCCCTAATATCTGGTTGAACAACCTTTGGCAGAAGTGAAGTCCATGTGTGCTTTGGGTCATTATCCTGCTGTAGGACCCAATTTATTTAACTCAAACCTAGTTTTCTTAAATTTGGGAACACATGTCACTCTAAAATTCTCTGATAAAATTCTGATTTTACTGTCCCTGTAACACATTTAAGGTATCCACTCCCAAAAGCAGCAAAGCAGCCCCACAACATTATGAATCCTTGACCATGTTTTACTGTATTTAGGGTGAATTTTTCTTTATAGGCTTAATTTTGCCATCTGGAAACATAACACTGGTATTCACTGCCACAGAGCTCTAGTTTGTTTACATTTGTCCAAAGAAGAAGGACTGTGGTTTATCTTTGTAAGTATTGGCAATGTTTAGTTGCTCTTTTTTTGCTTTTCTTTAAGCAGTGGGGTCTGCAGTGAACAGTGAGTCCTGTTTTGTTAAGGGTCAGACGTATGGTACGGGTAAAACCATTACTAAACATCTCCAAATCAGCCTGAAGTTATTTAGATGTTTCATGTGGTTTCTTTATTAAACTTCAAACCATCTTTCAGTGTTTTCTCATCAATTTTCCTCTTTCCACCACATCTTGGAAAGTCTTAACTGTTTCATGAATAGTAAACATCATGATAACATTTTGAACTGTTGAGGCCAGGATGCCAAAATCTTGATACCCTTTAGACTGCTTGTGCTTGGTGATAATTGAATTTCTGGTCTGCTCAGACAGCTCTCTAGTCTTTGCCAAAGTAAACCAGCAACATAGCCAACAATCATGAGCTTATTAAAATGATGTGAGCACTGGCAAGTTGGGGACAGTCTAATTTCTAATTAATCACAGGTTAGTCTGATGAAGTCCATTGTTTCAAACTGAAGAAGCGGTGGCATTAATTGTGTCCTGGCATTGTTTTCAATTTTGTCTCTTTTTTGTCCTGGCCAATTTTTATTTTGTTATTTTTGCATGCTGTTTCACACAGTCTATTTCTGAAGATATTCTATATGGTGTACTTTTTTTTAAATATATTTTTTGTTTATGTATTTTCTCCCCCTTTTTTAGCGCGTCCAATTGCCAGATTGCATCATGCTTCCACTCCACCAACGCCAATCCCTGCTCTGATTGAGGAGAACGAAGCTAGTAGTCCACCAACCAAAAATATCCAGCCAACAGCGCCACGTGGGCAGCGTCCTGTGACCACTCATGAAGGTCTAGAAGAGGACCAACTCAAACAGCAGCAATAGATGAGCGATCGTCTCTGACTTTACATCTACAAGGTGGACCAACTAGGTAGGAACGTTTAATAGTGTGGACAGTGAGTGGACACGGTATTTAAAAACTCCAGCAGCGCTGCTGTGTCTGATCCACTCGTACCAGCACAACACACACTAACACACCACCACCATGTCAGTGTCACTGCAGTGCTGAGAATGATCCACCACCTAAATAATACCTGCTCTGTGGTGGTCCTGACCATTAAAGAACAGGGAGAAAGCAGGCTAAAAAAGCATGCAGAGGAACAGATGGACTACAGTCAGTAATTGTAGAACTACAAAGTGCTTCTATATGGTAAGTGGAGCTGATAAAATGGACAGTGAGTGTAGAAACAAGGAGGTGGTTTTAATGTTATGGTTGATCAGTGTTTTTGATATCTGTATAACCTATACAGCCCTTCAACCGCATATTCTTTCATGTTCAATGCTCACTGAGCCTAGACTAAAGTCAGCCAATGCAGCTCAGTAGTGCTGTGATCTTCTGTCCTCACAACAGCTGCTTTTCATTAGTGAAATCAAAACCTAAATGACTGCTACCCACAGTAAACTAAAGCTAATGAAAACTGCACTGCTGTCCACATCTGTTTGTTCTTATACAGCAGTATTAGCATATGACCGATGCATTACTCATATTGCACATGAAACAGAACTGTGCTTCAGTCAAGTGCTTTTAAATAATACATTATGAGAGGTCACCCAAAACACTGACAAAGACTTAGCACAGAGTAAGCCAATCGCATGCCCTATCGTTACCATGGCAGCAATTGGGGGTAAGAAAAAAGGCTTGCCAATCAATCTGATTCCACTAATTATAGAGAGAAGACTTAGTTAAGTGAAGCACACCTGTACTTCAGATCATTATTCAGACATGCCTCAAGGCTCTTCCTCAGCATTCAGAACAGATCATACAAAATTACAATTTTAATATCCGATACACAAATCTCAAACAAACTGTAAAATGAGTCATGATTATTTTCACAGCAGAGACAAAAAAATCTCAGGTCTTATTTTGCGGTCAGCATGCGGTCCGTCCTGTCCTTTCGCTTTGCCTCATTAACGTAAAAAAAAAAAAGCACTGTTGCCATGGTGACAGTTACCTTAGCATTGGAGGCGATCTCCTGCACGCCTTTGTTGGCTGCGTCCTTGATGATGGGGGTGATAAGGCCACGCTCGGTCGCCACAGCAATAGAGATGTGGATGGAGTCCAGCGCCTGCGGTCCCTCACCAGACCAGGTCACGTTGACCTCGGGCATTTCCTGTTTGAGAGATCAGAAGTTATATATAACAAATGCAGTTCAGTTCTGAACAATATCTATAGCAGACAGGTTTACCTGTTTTGATTTTTTAATGGTCAGTGACCTTTATTGGTAAAGATGGGAAAAAAACTTTTTTTTTTTTTTTTTCCCCTGATAACATCAATGTTTACTTCTTTTCTGAGATTAATTTTAGCACTGTCTCTCACATATATTTTTTATGAACAATTGTATTATTGTTTTTAAACTTATATGTTGTCATACATGTTATCATGAACACATGATAACATCCCCGTCTCTCATTTATTCAATGCTGTCTGACCTCCAAACATACCACTGATTTTCACTACCTCCTTTATCTTGGTCAGTGTTGCAATAGGTCTGGTTCTACATAGAAACACTGGGTGCAAAGCAAAAACACAATCTAGACAGGGCGTCAATGCACTGAAAGTAAACAGATTTACTTACTTACTTACAATACAGTGTAAGCAATTCCCCTTCTTTATGTATTGGGAGGTAGTGGAAACCGGAGTACACTGACTGTAACCAAAGGTGACAATCAAACTCAGGTCACAATTGGCCATGTCACAATATTTTCTTTGATGTTAATTGCAAAGTGTAAATATAGGCTTAGCCTAGCATTCAAAAAAATGGGTCAGTGATTTTCCATGAGAAAAGATTTAGTTTTCCAAACTTTCAAAAAGAACAAAAGCTCATAATAAATCTTAATTCTTTTAGTATAAAAATATTTTAAAAAAAAGTTAAATTACTGCATTTCATTGGCTCTGTACTTGTACTCTGCACAATGAAGTTGAATTTAATCTAATCTAAAAGTGTTTCCAGTATTAAACTAACCAATCAGGGCAAGGTGTTGGTGTACGTGCCAGCCAATTATATTTAAATGCATTAATGTATGCATGTTGTAGGTGTTCAAGTTCGAGTACATTTAATGTTGTTTGTCATTCTGTGCGTAAAATAGAATGCCTTTATTTGTCATATATACATATACACGTGTACAGTACGACTGCTAAGGTTTGAACCTTGAATCTCACTCATAGTGGGCTAGAAGTCTTTACCACTGTGCCACCCAAGTGCCAAGGATTAACCAAAAAATATATATATAGTTATTAAAATTTAAATACTTAAAAATCTCTCATAAGTGTGTGAAAACCTTCTACTTTAGCTGTATAACTATAATAAGTCAGTCCAAGTAGCCTACTGCAGTTAATGGTGTAAGAGTTCAGAACTAACTGTTGATATAAAAACATTTGTTTTACTTTCATTTTATTATGGGATTTTATTATGGGATTTTATTATTACTATGGCAACTAGTAGCTACTAAGCTACTTTTTAAGTTTTGGGACCTTGTCATCCTCTTAGTTTTAATAGTGTGTGATTAATGCTCACTTTAAATATGTCATGCTCTAAAAATGATTTTTGTTTATGATATATCTAAAAATCTGTTTTTAACGCAATTTTATTGGTAATAAATCCCTTTGTGTTTATGGAGTCCTGACAATTTAGGAAACATAATCAAACCCTTATAAAGGTAAACAATCATACCTTTTAATTACAAAGTTATAAGCAGCTCTAATCTACACTAAGGTTTACTCTAGTGAGGATCTTGTTGACTTAGGCCATGCTTTTTTAAGTTAACATAAATCTTAAGCTCATATCAAAGGCTCAAGTTTGAGGCTAAGTATGACAGATTTTTTTTTTTTTCCCACTAACCCCGAGATTTTTGCCTGCCGTCTGAGAGGATGCAGCTGACAAGTTACAATTCTGCTGAATAAAAGAAAACACAGTTCCTTTGAGCTTCATCTCCTGGCTAAACGTTTAGTGTTGTGACACTCATCAGTGAGTGTGCAGGCAGTGGATGACAAGAGGGAGCTCCAAACAATAGTCTGACAATCAGACATTAATTGTGATTCCTCTCTTCCCTCTTTTTTTAAGTTTTCAAAAGCCAGTATGTTCATGGTGGCATACATCCTGCTAATTTCCTTTTTACTCAGAGTAACAGATGGAAAGAAAGGGGAAGGAAACTTGGTTAAAATGGATTCTATTTATAGGCATGTCATGAGTTACTTGCCATGGCAGAGGCTGATTAAACTACAGTTAAACCTTTAGGGCAAGGAGATCTGCAACTGTGTGACACTAATTGTCTATACATACAGTGTTTTCAGAAAGTATTCAGAGCCTGTGACTTTCTGACCCGCTTTTCAGGCACTTTGTTTTGTGGATTTGATTTTGAATTTATATGATTAGCAGTTTTACCCATCAATCTACACTTTATTTATTTATTTTAATTATTTATTTATTAGGATTTTAACGTCATGTTTTACACACTTTGGTTACATTCATGTCAAAAACGGTAGTTATTGGTTACACAAGATTCATCAGTTCACAAGTTTAACGTCAAACACAGTCATGGACAATTTTGTATCTCCAATTCACCTCACTTGCATGTCTGTGGGAGGAAACCGGAGCTCCTGGAGGAAACCCACGCAGACATGGGGGGGAACATGAAAACTCCACACCTGGGAATCGAACCCAAGAGCTGTGAGGCGACAGTGCTACCCACTGAGCCACCATGCCACCCTAAGAAATGAATAAAAACATAAATTATGGTGGAAGAATCTGCTGTTGTTGTTAGCCCTTTTAATAAAGACTATTTTTTTTTTTGTCTGTTGTACTCCTGCATTATCCTATTTAGGGTCTCGGTGGGTCCGATTCATTGGACGAAAGGCAGGAAACACCGCGGGCAACTCCAACACAGAAAGGACCCGGACCGCCCAACCTGGGGATCAAACCCAGGACCTTTTTGCTGTGAGGCGACAGTGCTACCCACAATTTACATTGCATATGTTATGATAAATATAATCTTTTACCCCTGCAATATGTAAATTAAAAAGAGAGAATATACTGTATAACCACACTCACTCAAGTAGTTTAAATTATTTTGCCAAGTTCAGATTGATAGATAATACTTGATAGATAGTACTTTATAAGAACATGTTCTACATGTATATAATATTAATAAATTAAAAATGAAAATAAGACTTACTTTAAGTGTAACAGCAGCGGCTTTGATAATGAAGTCATTGACAGAGACCTTGATCTCCTCTGAAAAGAGAGAGAGATGAAAAATAGCAAACATGAAAAAGCAGCGAGCATGACTGATAAATCGGTTCTGTGATCTCCATTCCTGTGATCTACTGAACTACAATCAGTCCAACATTTAATATATACTCATATTTAATATTATTTTGTATAACAATGTTTTATATATAGTCGTATATAATATATATGACTGTGAAATGTGTAATTGCATCAAATAATTAATTGCCATGAACATCATTGGGGTTCTAATGTCTATATACTGAACAGTGAATTCAGAAAGTATTTAGACCAATGGACTTATATACACACTATATTGTGTTGTGGATCTGATTTTTAGTGGTTAAAACTGCCATTTATATCCATTAGTATTTTTATAATACAGTGGTACCTTGAAACTCAACGTCAATAGGTTCTGGGAGTGGCATTAAGTTTAAAAGGCGTGGAGTTTCAAGGTATTTTTTTCCCATAAGGATGTTTGGGAAACCTGCTAATGCGTTCCATGGTCCCATGGATATATTGCATATTGCATATATTGCATATTGAATATATTTTAGGCTAATGTACAATAATGGGGTTGTTTTTGACACTTCTACACTTAAAAATAACATAAATATAATATAAAAAAACACCAAAATAAAAAGCTGATTCTTACTATTTTTCCCTGAGCTGTAACACAAGTTTAAAAGTGAAACTGAGAAAAATCCAGATAAACACAGATAGATGTGGACGCTTACAGAGTGAATCTGATTCACAAATACAGATTCGTCTCATATTCACACTTTGATGACGTTTTACCGCACTGCTCAAGCCGAGCCCAGCGACTGTTCATTGTTAATTTGAAATTAAATAAATACATTGACACGTTGAGTTTAAGGGAAACGTTGAGTTTAAGGGTACAAATTTCTCAACAAAGGGCGTTGAGTTTCAAAGATTTTGAGTTTAGGGGACGTTGAGTTTTAAGGTACCACTGTAATTATTTTCAATAACGATTTTCACCCTAAATGTCATTTATAACCAAATTGTATTATCCAAATCTGCACAAGTGGTTACAGAATTAAGCCAGCATTTTCTGGCAGCTCAGAATGCATTTAACTCTACTATATTTAATAATTAATGAGTATCCCACCACTAATGCTGGACAAAAATGCAATACTTCTTAAGGCTTTAAATAAATGGCAAGCAGTTTCCAACAAAATAAAAAGTGTTTAAGGACTCACAGGTACTTGAGGATGAGTATTAAATAATAAATGTGGGAGCTGTGGTGTGTTATAACAAACAGCAGAGTGTTTCCTGGCTGATGCATGTACTCTCACCTTTAGCTAACTGTTTGCGTAGTTTCATCACAGCACCCAGGTCACAGTCCACAGAGGCATAAGCATGGGGTATGGTGGTTTTGGACTGTGTTAACCTCTGTGCGATCACTCTTCTTACATTGGAGGCTGGGATCTCCGTGAAGGTGCCCTACAAATGCCACCAGACAGATCAATTGATATAAATACTAAAACATCAGGTTTCAGAGATACCCTTTCAGGGATGCTGTACAGTAAGCTATTGACTGACTGGTTAACGGCAGAATACCAGAGGATATGTTATAACTTGGTGATGTCATTGCACTGGGTTCTTCCACTGTTAACTTAAGGTGCATTATTGATCCAGCTGTCACATTGCTGCTTATTTTGCTGTCTTTTATTAAAATATCAGGACAGTCAAACTGATTGATGAATAAATGTATTTCTAGCTGCAGTTCTTTTGATGGTAAAAACTAATTATGTAGCATTATTAAAGTCAACAGAAAAAAAAATATTTTAAAACAAACATTATTTTGCTGCTGTGTGTGCCACATTATAGCAGACATACAGACATTATAGCACTTCTTAAGACATATTTGGTTGAGTTTGGAGTATTTTTACTAGATCTTACCTAGCTCATTTAATTTCATTCTCATTTAGGGCATTTAGCAGATGCTTTTATTCAAAATATCCTACAATTGTGACAATACCATTAGAGCAATTAATGGTTAAGGGCCTTGCTTATGGGGCAAAAACTGACAACATGGCTATGGTGGGAAAACCCTCTAATTGGCAGCAACCTTCTGATTGGCGGCAACATTCTGATTATTAGTCTAGTTTGGTAACCGCTGACCTAACACTGCTCTATTTTAACATTGACTGACAGTACAAATCTGACTTTGCTGACTTGCCACTTTTCCTTTTAGACTACACAATCCCCAAAAAGGTAAGTACTGCTGGTTTAATCTATTATTTAGGAAATAAAATCAACCCAAATAAACATACAGCTATATAAACATAATGACTAAGGTAGAATATTTCAGTGAGAAATGTAGAAAAGTAATCAAAAGATCGCTGGTTTAAGCCCCACCACTGCCAGGTTGCCACTGTTGGTCCCTTGAGCAAAGCCCTTAACCTTCAATTGCTTACACAATATATACTATCACAGTACTGCAAGTCGCTTTGGATTAAAGCATTTGCTAAATGACAAAAATGTAAATTTAATTAAGTAAATGTCATAAACATGATCATACATGCACAAAAACACCACATTACAGCAATACATTTGCTGCTCTTTTCCACAATCAGCTAGTGCTCATAGAAGTCATTTAAGTAGATACATAAACACAAAACAAAATCAAATGAATGCATTTGATTATTCAAAATAATTTACTAAAAAATCATCTATATTGCATGTAGTTAAATGTTATCTTATTTCATGCCACACTGAGTTAGAGGTGGCACGGTGGCTAAGTGGGTAGCACTGTCGCCTCACAGCAAGAAGGTCCTGGGTTCGATCCCCAGGTGGGGAGGACCGGGTCCTTTCTGTGTGGAGTTTGCACGTTTTCTCCGTGTCTGCGAGGGTTTCCTCCGGGTGCTCCGGTTTCCTCCCACAGTCCAAAGACATGCAAGTGAGGTGAATTGGAGGCACAAAATTGTCCATGACTGTGTTCGATATAACCTTGTGAATTGATGAATCTTGTATAATGAATAACTACTTGTTCTGTCATGAATGTAACCAAAGAGTGTAAAACATGACGCTAAAATCCAAATGAACAAACAACACTGAGTTAGACTGGAATACAGGTGCTGAAACTCAAATGTAAATGTGCTGTTTTTGGAAGTTCCTAATCTGGCAATTTTTCAAGTCCACTTGTTTTAAGCTGTTACACTGTTATATAACTTGTTTTAAGCAGTTGACATTATTAATTCATTTCCTGATTTAGATATTTAAACACTATTCACAGAGATTTAGTTAACAATGGTTAAGCCCATTAGTAGTGCATACAGTATTAGGTGGATTAGGAGTGGATTAGGAGAAAGTGACAGTAGAGAGAGTGTAAGTAATTACAGTCTGAACACTGATGCTGGTTTAAGAACAAGCCTGGGGCATCATATTGGTGTTCCCAGTCCCTCAAACTACTAAAGCAATATTAGGAACCTAAACCACTTTTTGATCCCAACATTAATGTACTGTACTTGTTTTTCTCAAGGCACCTCAACCTGTCAAAACCAGTAAGCCAAAAAAAAAAAAAAAAGTTACACCTCCACTTCAATTAAAATGTTATACAGCTCCTGGAGATTTTGAAACTCTGATAGTCATACTTTGCCCATGGCTTATTCTCTAATGTTACTGTAAAAAGAAATTGGATAACTGGGGGATAAAACAAACAGAGCATTTATTTTCTGCCCAACTGCATTGTTTTTTCTGCCAAGATTTCTCACTAGTTTAAACATGCTTTTCCAATCTGAACATCATTTCTTAAGAGCTGGCAGATTATTTATCTGCCCGGTGGTGAACCATAAAGCAGAATGATCGGATAGGCTATAGAGGTAAAAGGCATTTCATAAAAAAAAAAACACACAATTTAAAAGCTTCATTTCTTTGTCAACACAGTTTTTTTTATATATACCAACCCAAAATTATGGAATCACCACACTTTAAGGATGTTCATCAAGGTTTTTTTTAGTTTGCAGCAAATAAACAACTCACAAATATGACTTTTTTTAAAATGTTTTTTTTGTATTTTGTTTACTCATTTACTCCCCATTTTCTCCCGACTTTTAGCGTGTCCAATTGCCCGATTGCATCATGCTTCCTCTCCACTAATGCCGATCCCCGATCTGATTTGAGGAAAACAAAGCTTACCCATGCCCCCTCCAACACGTGGGCAGTAGCCGTATGCATCTTTTCACCTGCACTAGGCGAGTGCTAATGCGGATCAGCCCTGTGTATGGAGAGACACACACCCTGATCAACGCTGCCCCCTGTGCAGGCGCCATCATTCAGCCAGCATCAGTTACGAAGAGACCCTATCCGGCTTACTACTACCCCACCCCTATATGAACAACAGGCTAATGTGGCCGCTCTGCCCAGCCAGATGGCAGAGCTGAGATTCAAGATCCCAGCTCCGGTGTGCTAGCGTGTGTTTTTGAAATATGTTTTTAACATAATATATATACATATATAATTAGTTTATTTTTTTTGCATTTTTTAAATATAAACCAGCACAATTGTTTAAATGCTAATCAGTCTGCAGTAATGAGGGAGTGTTTACACACATTGACAAGCTGCTGGCTGATTAAAATAAACTATGCCTTTAGCAATGGTCAATAGAAACACTGAAAAGAAGGATAAAACTCATAGAATAAGAAAATCCATCACAGAGCATGGCAAATGATGTTGGTTGCTCCCAGTCAGCTGTGTCTAAAAATTGGTGCATGTTTAATATTAGGTTATTAAAGGAAAACATATAACTGACCAAGAAAGATTGTGATGACAGAAATCTCAAAACCATATGTCTTAAAGTATAAAATGCATGACATAACTGTAAAAATCAACCGAATTAAATGGGAATGATGTCTAAAAATGCTATTTAAACATCAGTACCAACACAAACAGAAGAAAACAAGGTTGCTTTGAGCTAAAGAGAAGCAATCATGGGAGTGTGGATGATTAAATGAAAGTGATACTCCAAGTGATGAGTCACAAATCAATACCGGCTAAAGAGATGATGCTGAAACATATGAAACATATAAAGATGTCTGTCTAAATAAATACATTTTAGTCTGATTATGATGGTAATCCTTATCTCAACAGTCAATGCACAGAAATAAACTGAAAGTTTTGACACTTTTTACATCCCACTGACAGAAAATAGCTTGATGGTGAATAAATTATTATTCTGGATGATAATGCAGTTATACTATATAACTTGATAATTATATGATAATACAGAGCAAAACAAGCTAAAACCTTTTAAAAGGTCAAGATTTTTATCTGATTACATTTGAGGCATTAAGCAGACACTTTTATTCAAAGCGTTTAATTGTGACCAATTACAGTACAAGCAATTAAGGGTTACGGACCTTGCTCAGTGGCCCAATACTGGCATCTTGATGGTGGCAGGAATTGAACCAGCAACCTTCTACTTACCAGTCCAGTGTCTTAACTGCTGCTACCACTGCCTACCATTAAAAAGTAATGGAATTTTTGAAAAACTGGTCCATGACATAGCTCCATCCAGCACCTGATCTGTCAACTGCTATTTAAGATAGCTGGAACCAGCTGTAGTTGTAGCATAGCGGTTAAGGTACTGGACTAGTAATTAAAAGGTCGCTGGTTCAAGCCCCACCACTGCCAGGTTGCAACTGCTGGGCCCTTGAGCAAGGCCGTAAACCCTCAATTGCCTAGACAATGGGTGTGTTCGAAAAGCTAGTGCGCTCTCTACATAGACAGCATTTTACGTCATCCTACGCGCGCTCCCGAGAAGGAGGCTGTTCGAAATCCTAGATGCCTTAATATCCTCACTACTAAGGCATCTTAACATTTCAATGTTATTTTGACTCAAGAACAAGTGAGCATCGGAAGCGTCCTTAGTGATCAAGGCAATCCCAGCATTCAGCATAAAATGCTCTTCTCTCACAGAAAAATAAAAGAAACATGGCTGACGGGGCGGAGAAACGAATGGAGTTATTTTCAAACGTAAATAAATTATTACTGATTTTTATAATTGTATAAACCTGTACAAGTGTTTTTATTTGCAAGTTCGGGCTTGTCAGCAAATGTAACCGTTTTTGGTACACGAAGGGAGATAGGAGGGAGAAGAGAGTTAGTTGACATGCTAGCGTGCTGTGCCACCCCATCCCATTGATTTGAATGACAAGATGCTAAATGCGAAACCCGATGGAATCGCTGTCTAAGTAGCGCGTTCGAATAACCTGACTTATAAGTCATTGACTTATTAGAATCCTCTCTACTGAGGCAGCTGCCTATGTAGGCAGTAAGACAGCAAGGCAGCTCCCTAGGTTTTTGAACACACCCAATATACTGTCACAGTAATGTAAATCGCTTTGAATAAAAGCGTCTGCTGAATGCCAAAAATGTAAATGTAAAACCAGAATGAAGTAGTGTTTTTTTTTTTCATTCCATGCATTAAAGAATTCAGGCAGTCATATGAGCCTGAGGAGGATCATCAAAGTACAATTTTTTTTGGGTTGACAATGCCATATTATTTTTGTTGATCTAAAAAATATATGCCAATAATTCAAAAATTTTCATTTAATTTGTTTGAGGTATGTTTGATATAGCCACAATGTATAGCTATTAACCAAAAATAACCATAACTGTGATTTGTTAATTTGCTACAAAGTGAAAAAGTTAGGTGAATATCCCCCAGATGTAATGCCTCCGTCATTGCTTTTGAGGGTTGCATGTTTGTTGGGTCTGCATGGCCTATAGATTCCTGTGTTTTTTCTTATTATTAGGATAGGAAAACACTTACCGGAGCTCCAGGTTTGCCTGGCACAGAGATGGCTGGGTGGAGAGGCCGACCTGACATTGAAGCTGCTGGAGGTGAAGCAGACGGGATAGAAGTAGGAGTAGCAACAGGGGTAGGAGCAGGAGGGGGTGTAAACACTGGAGCTTCTCGCTGACCTCCATCTCCCTTTTTCAGCAGGTTCAGAGCATCCCTGCATGAGAAAGCAAAAGCATATAAATACATAAAAAATGTTTACCAGTGGAAAAGAAATTACATTTATATATAATGTTTCTTATACCACCAAATAAAAGAAGTGTTTGCTAGTAGGGTTTTGATATAACTAATCTTTAAAAGCAGATATGCTAAAGTATTACTGTACAAATAAAAACAACAAAAGTTCACATCCACTTGTAATGGTTATGTATGATATAGCAGTCTTTGAATTTCAATACTTTCTGCAGCTGTTCTATTTCTGTAACTGAATGATCAAAACTAGACTGGGTCCCTTCATTCAAGTTTATTGTAGATTGTCTCTAGATCAAAAAATAAGCATTCTGCATTTTTTAATATTTTTTTTTATAAATAAATGAAATTATTTTCTATAAGCTTTAAAGTGCTGTTTTGTGAGTGGTTGTAAGTCCATTGTGAAGTCCAAGCTTGGTTGAAATTATGGCAGACCTGATTTTCTTTTAGTGATTCCTTAATTAAATCTGACCAACCAGGACTAATTGACAGGAAAAGCTGAGTTTTCTTCTTGACTTGGCATGAGACCACTGTTTCATTTACTTTTGATGAATGCAGTCAAACTAGCCTAATTTCTATGGTTACAAAATAGCCACCAGCTTTAGTCAATACTAATCCCTAGCATAATATCTGGAATGCTACTATAGAACAATGAGGGGAAAGTTTGCAAAGACCACTTTTGAGATAAGGATAATGTTCTGTAAACTGATTATGTTAATTAAAGATTTAGGGCTGTTTTGCTGCTTCAGGGACTGAACAGTTTGCAATAATTAAGTTGACAATTAATTAGTATGACTTTGCACCACTAAGTACTTATACACCAATCAACCATAACATTAAACCACCTCCTTGTTTCTACACTCAATGTCCATTTTATCAGCTCCACTTACCACATAGAAGCACTTTGTTAGTGTGTGTTGTGCTCAGACACAGCAGCACTGCTGGAGTTTTTAAACACCTCACTGTCACTACTGGACTGAGAATAGTCTACCAACCAAAAACATCCAGCCAACAGCACCCCGTGGGCAGCGTCCTGTGACCACTGATGAAGGTCTAGAAGATGACCAACTCAAACAGCAGCAATAGATGAGCGATCTTTACATCTACAAGGTGGACCAACTAGGTAGGAGTGTCTAATAGCGTGGACAGTGAGTGGACACGGTATATAAAAACTCCAGCAACGCTGCTGTGTCTGATCAACTCATACCAGCACAACACACACTAACACACCACCACCATGTCAGTGTCACTGCAGTGCTGAGAATGATTCACCACCTAAATAATACCTACTCTGTGGTGGTCCTGTGAGAGTCCTGACCATTGAAGAACAGGGTGAGAGCATGCAGAGAATCAGATGGACTACAGTCAGTAACTGTTGAACTACAAAGTGCTTCTATATGGTCTATATGGAGCTGATAAAATAAACAGAGTGTAGAAAAAAGGAGGTGGTTTTAATGTTATGGCTGATCGGTGTATATAACTATCTTGCCTTCTGTTTTGCAGAATATTTGGGCAGATGGTTGCCTGGCATATGTAAAAACGGATAGTTCCGGTCCTAAGCCGGTTCGAAGCCGTTGTAAAATCCCCGATAAACGCACACCTATGACCACCTCACATCATTCCATATTAATACGCCACTGAAAAGAAAAAGTTAATGTTATTTTCGCCCTCATGTTGCCTAGCAACACTGTTAATCGAACTACCTTGCGTCGCGGAAGAATGCTTTATTGTAAGTTTATACACAATAAATACATTTATGATTAAACATTGTTGTATTTATTGTATTTTATGTTGACCGCCGTTTTATAAAAGCAATAAGCCACTCGAGACCGTACGTTACTGCTATGATTTTAGAACGGGAAAGAAGTTTTAGAGGAAGCACGTCATTCCCGTGCTAAAATCACAGTAACGCACGGCCTCTCGTGGCTTATTGCTTTAATAAATAAAATACAAAAAGAAACATACAACTGAAACAAAGTCAGCAGCAACGACTATTATATTGTTAATAAGTGCATGTGTTGGTGCAAATGTTTATTATTACGACCAGCTCAGCCAGTAGTTACATTTTTAGTGGAAACAGGTGCATGGCAGGAAGTGAGATGAACCCAAGGTTACCCAGGGGAAAGATCAGCATACAAGCGAGATTTAAAGGTAAAGCAACACTTTCTACAGTTTTACCCACTCCCTCACACTAGAACATTCTGCAACTAAAGCTAGCGTCAGTCACCCCGGGGTCTAATAAATTCAAGAGATTCCCCATTTTAACAGAGAAAAGGAATCTTCTGGTGTCCAGAGAAGAGACACAAAATGTCTGAATAAAACAAGGAACACTAGTCAAATTACCTTTCCGCCATTAACTAAGGGAGTTTATATAAAAAAATAAATATAGGGATGATGCCTATACAGTGACCCATGATCCAAAAAAACAAGAATCAATTAAAAATGTAACAGTTTTTCAGCCACAGTGAAAAACAAGAGGAAAGTATAATTAAATAACCAATAAAAAAATAGATTAAGGAGCTTAGATTTTTTTATATAAACAAATAGTATTTAACAAAAAGCCCCTTAAAGATAACAGTGGCTGTTTTAAGTGTTAAAATCAGATTCCTGATAAGGTCTTACAAAAGTGTTCGCCAGCTGTGAGGGAGGTTGAACACTAAGCTGTGTCTCCCATTTCATGCAACCCATCTGTCAAGCAGCTGGAAGCACACCAATCAACACTAAATTATAATCCCATACAAGTTCAGCTCTGACAGACAGTTCTTTATAATGGCTTGGTTGTGATGTATTGTAATGTATGGAAGCCAAATGTTGGTGATTTTCAGCCTGATTTTTCAGCTGGAATTAGAAACAGCCAACAGGAGTGAGAGAAACCACCAAATAATAAATAAATCAAATAATAAATAAACAATAAGGACATTGAATGGGGCATATTGAAGAATTTAAAGTATAACTAGAGCATATGGTTAAACTTGTATCAGTCTGCACACACAGTAAATAGGAACTGGTGTGTCCCAAATACAACACTATCAGGCACCCCTGACCAGAATAAAGTGGTGGTACATGCTTGAAAGGGTTAACTAACATTTTACATTTACATTACAAAAATGTGTCAGCCAGCAAAATCTAATTTAAAAGCTTTGTTTTTGACATGTGGAGCAAAAGGAAAAGAAAACGCCTGGCCCTACTGTGAATACAAACGAATGAACAGAGGCGGTATTCTTATGAGACGTATCTGAACATTGCTGCTGTTTCCATATTAGTTTTGGGAACATGTGCTTCACCAGCAGCTGTCACCATCACTTAACCTTAAACCTGACAGTCACCACTCACTGTTCAAATTCAACGTGCGAGACAGAAACATATAATATGTTTTAAAAAGTCTGAGTATTATGTTTAACATTTAACAGGTGGAAAGACTATACATACTTGCAGTAACAGGAGGCAAATGGATAAACTCAACTACTCATCTCCATTCAAACAGGCAGTCCCTTAAGTGTAATTAAAAATACACAGAAGGAAAAAGCACAGTTATCTAGCATTGTTCTTTTTCCTGCAAAGAATTCCTCTGTGACTTCACCAGTCTGTCTGGAATTGTATGCACTGGTAACTTAGTGGTTAAGATACTGACAAGTAATTGGAAAGCCACTGATTCAAGCTCCACCACAACCAAATTGCTACCGTTAACCCACAACTGCTTGCACTGCATCGTCCACAGTTTTGAGTAGCTAGGGATGACAGTGTGTGCTAAATGCTGCAAATGCACCTGTTTAAGAGTGCCACTATTAGCTTACATTAACTCTATCACATAACAGAACTTATGATTGCATTAGACATTTGCACATTGCCAAACCTTTGTCTACAAATGTACAGATGCGTGCATCTACACAAAACCCTTGACTTTTTTTAAATCCATGTAGCATAATTTTATTTGTAAATGCTTCATTGCACCTTCATTTCTATTCTGTTCTATTCTGTTCACTTTAAAAAAACACCTTTGACATTTTAATTTATGAATGCATTGGAAAACTTATAGTAGTGATGTTCTAACAATTTAAGTTATGACAAAAAAATTATTTGTTGGTTCAGTAAACCTTCTTCCATTGCTCTGATGTCTAGTTCCAATGCCTGTGTGTAGTTGTAATGATGGACAGGAGTAGGCATGTGAACTCTGGTCTGTTACTATGCAGTCTCATACACAAAAGAGTTTAATGCACAGTGCTTAGAACAGAATGCCTTAATCTGTCATATACACAGATACAGGTGTACAGTACAATGAAATTCTTTATTCACATATCTCAGCTTGTTTGGAAGCTGTGGTCAGAGCACAGGGTCAGCCATTGCCCTGCACCCCTGGGGCAAAGAGGGTTAGGGCCTTGTTCAAGGGCCCAACAGTGGCTGCATGGCAGAGCTGGGATTCGAACTCTTAACCTTTTAATTGATAGCCTAGTGGTTAGGGGCGGCACAGTGGCTAAGTGGGTAGCACTCTCGCCTCACAGCCAGAAGGTCCTGGTTCGATCCCCAGGTGGGGCGGTCCGTGTCCTTTCTGTGTGGAGTTTGCATGTCCTCCCCGTGTCTGCGTGGGTTTCCTCCGGGAGCTCCGGTTTCCTCCCACCGTCCAAAGACATGCAGGTGAGGTGAATTGGAGACACTAAATTGTCCTTTACTGTGTTTAATATAACCTTGTGAACTGATGAACCTTGTGTAATGAGTAACTACCGTTCCTGTCATGAATGTAACCAAAGTGTAAAACATGACGTTAAAATCCTAATAAACAAACAAACAAACCTAGTGGTTAGAGCTTTGGACTACCACTGTCCCTTTGCAACGCATTCACCTCATCACATGCATTGAACTGATCTGCAATCTGAGCCACCGTAGCTCTTTAGTTGACCTGTACCAGACACCACAGCCTTCATATCCTCCGACGACTATGAGCCTTTGCCGCTCAACAGCCTGTTGGCTTGTCACATCTCAGACCACGGTCCTTGGGAACTTACCATAATCTATAGGCATCCCTTGTTGATATTTCAACTCAGTCATATGGCCAAAACAATTTAACCTTTTTTAGAATGCTGATCATATCTGCTGCATGCAACATGTGACAAGAAACTACCATAAGCCCAACATTTCATATATCCCTGATTGTGACGTGCACTAAATGGGTATCACCATGCACAATCTTTGGGGAAGGGGGTGGTAGGGGTTAATATTTTGGCTCATCAGTGTACACAGGTATGTAAAGCAACTTAAATAGTTACACTGTCAATCACCAGCAAGTGCATATGAACATTTAACTTAAACTGTAGATCTTTTAAATCTAAAGCAACCTGAATACAAACCAATCAGAGTGGCATGAGAGATTGTTTATGAAGATGGCAGTATTAACATGATTAGGGTTTGCGAGCAGAGGTTTGTTTCTAGCAGGGCTGTATTGGTCAGGTATGTTGCTTCCTCTAAACAAAACCAAGACCTCTCTCTTAATATACAGTGTATCACAAAAGTAAGTACACCCCTCACATTTCTGCAGATATTTAAGTATATCTTTTCATGGGACAACACTGACAAAATGACACTTTGACACAATGAAAAGTAGTCTGTGTGCAGCTTATATAACAGTGTAAATTTATTCTTCCCTCAAAATAACTCAATATACAGCCATTAATGTCTAAACCACCGGCAACAAAAGTGAGTACACCCCTTAGTGAAAGTTCCTGAAGTGTCAATATTTTGTGTGGCCACCATTATTTCCCAGAACTGCCTTAACTCTCCTGGGCATGGAGTTTACCAGAGCTTCACAGGTTGCCACTGGAATGCTTTTCCACTCCTCCATGACGACATCACGGAGCTGGCGGATATTCGAGACTTTGCGCTCCTCCACCTTCCGCTTGAGGATGCCCCAAAGATGTTCTATTGGGTTTAGGTCTGGAGACATGCTTGGCCAGTCCATCACCTTTACCCTCAGCCTCTTCAATAAAGCAGTGGTCGTCTTAGAGGTGTGTTTGGGGTCATTATCATGCTGGAACACTGCCCTGCGACCCAGTTTCCGGAGGGAGGGGATCATGCTCTGCTTCAGTATTTCACAGTACATATTGGAGTTCATGTGTCCCTCAATGAAATGTAACTCCCCAACACCTGCTGCACTCATGCAGCCCCAGACCATGGCATTCCCACCACCATGCTTGACTGTAGGCATGACACACTTATCTTTGTACTCCTCACCTGATTGCCGCCACACATGCTTGAGACCATCTGAACCAAACAAATTAATCTTGGTCTCATCAGACCATAGGACATGGTTCCAGTAATCCATGTCCTTTGTTGACATGTCTTCAGCAAACTGTTTGCGGGCTTTCTTGTGTAGAGACTTCAGAAGAGGCTTCCTTCTGGGGTGACAGCCATGCAGACCAATTTGATGTAGTGTGCGGCGTATGGTCTGAGCACTGACAGGCTGACCCCCCACCTTTTCAATCTCTGCAGCAATGCTGACAGCACTCCTGCGCCTATCTTTCAAAGACAGCAGTTGGATGTGACGCTGAGCACGTGCACTCAGCTTCTTTGGACGACCGACGTGAGGTCTGTTCTGAGTGGACCCTGCTCTTTTAAAACGCTGGATGATCTTGGCCACTGTGCTGCAGCTCAGTTTCAGGGTGTTGGCAATGTTCTTGTAGCCTTGGCCATCTTCATGTAGCGCAACAATTCGTCTTTTAAGATCCTCAGAGAGTTCTTTGCCATGAGGTGCCATGTTGGAACTTTCAGTGACCAGTATGAGAGAGTGTGAGAGCTGTACTACTAAATTGAACACACCTGCTCCCTATGCACACCTGAGACCTAGTAACACTAACGAGTCACATGACATTTTGGAGGGAAAATGACAAGCAGTGCTCAATTTGGACATTTAGGGGTGTAGTCTCTTAGGGGTGTACTCACTTTTGTTGCCGGTGGTTTAGACATTAATGGCTGTATATTGAGTTATTTTGAGGGAAGAATAAATGTACACTGTTATATAAGCTGCACACAGACTACTTTTCATTGTGTCAAAGTGTCATTTTGTCAGTGTTGTCCCATGAAAAGATATACTTAAATATCTGCAGAAATGTGAGGGGTGTACTCACTTTTGTGATACACTGTACATTAGACATTTCATGGTCTGACAGCTGGCCCTATTTACTTAGTCCACACATACACAACTGTTCCTTCAACACCACCCTTTACTTATTGTATATTGTCTGTTTAAAATGGTGGGAAATTCCAATCCACAGGTTGCAATCACAATATACAGCGAGCACACGCCCAAGCATGTTGGGGGTGGGGGATTGCCTTCTTTGCTGTACAGCAGCCTCTGTCCTTCTGAGAAAACTTTTTAACTAGGTAGTGGTACAGGTAACGGGATATGTGGCTATTTTACCACAAGAGGAATAGACCTACAGAGATTGTTCAGTTAAACCAACAAACAAGTCAGTTAAATCAACAGAAACAGTCCCAGACTATTACTTATCCTCTAGCAAACTATTCTAGAGTGCCAGAGGGTAAAATGTGATTTATACGCTCTAAAATCTCACAAGACATTATCCCCTTTATCACAGCAATCATTAACAACTCCTAAACATCTGGCCCCATCCTACCTGATCTGCAGTCTCTGATACAGAAGCATTCTCTTGCCCACTCTTTCGAGTTGATAACTTTTTCAGCATGTGGATAGCTCTTACCTCTAAGGGCATTTCTACCAGGTGTCAAAAAAAGCAGATTTGTATCCTTGGACTGTTGACTACTTAAACTAGAGTGGGAAATGTGAAAGTACTTTTGTAGGTTGCTCTGGATAAGACAGTGTAAAGAATGCTGAAGCTAAATGCCAAAATGTAAATGTAAAATCCAAAACAGGTCACTTTGTTAAAGTTCAGCTATAAAATCCAAAATAGGTCAGGTTGGCATCGTTCCAGCCAACAATTTGAGCTTTGTATAGAGAAGCTAATATGCGGCTAACTGGTAATTAAAACTCTTTATCTGTGTGCTGTGAATTGTTCCAGAAGCAAGTCTGGAAGCCCTTTACACTGAACTCTAAAGTACCACTTCTTCACTGTCAGGAGATTGCATGGCCTTATGCTTATGTTTATGTCGACTATAAAAAAATAGAGCTTATATAGTTGCTTTATTAATTAAAATTAATTTCAACATACTTTTGACCATGCAGTGTAAATTTAAACAACTGATGAACTTATAGTTGCAATCAGAAATATTCAACCCCTAAAGGAAATAAGCTAAACTTTTCGTTAACTTTTAGCTACTAGTCTACTGCTAGTGTGTATGACCTAAAGTTGGGTTACAACATGATTAAACCATAGGGACTCAACAAACCACGCCTAATTTGCTTCAGCTGCAATGTGTTATATAAACACCACCCAAAGATGTGTTCAGAAAACTAGAGGTTTTTCAAAATAATGTTTTTTTATCAAAATTGCTTAAAAGTACAGTAGACTTATGAATTTAATTGGTTCCGAGGGGCTGTTCTTAAGTCAAAATGTTCGTAAGTTAAACCTATTTTTCCCATAAGAAATAATGTAAATAGAATTAATCCGTGCCAGACCTTCCAAACCCCTTACCTAACCTTTCTAATGTCTTAAATGGTCTTTTTAGTTATAAATACAAGTATATTTTCCCTTAAATCTTAAATTATAGAATAGACATTACTGTAATAAACAATAATAAACAACAATACACAGTAGTACTGTACATAAAAAAACACCACATTTCAGTACAGTACGTGTGCTGTACCATACACCATAATAAATTCTTTTTGGGGCCATTTTAATATAGAATTTTACAAAATATAAAGAAAACACCGTCCGCTGTCTGAATGTTCACTTACTGTGTGTGTATATATTTATATATATATATATATATATGAGAGAGAGAGAGACGGTCTGAGTCAACTTGTTTGTGACGTCACGTGTTTCGCAAATTTCGGTTCGTAATCCAAAATTTGAACGTACGTTAAGTTGAAAAAGATCGCTCGTAACCCAACTCAAGTGTCTACTTTACCAATAAATATTCTTTCTCTGTTTACTGAAACATCTTTTTTTATTTTTATTTAATTCTGTTTATTATTTCCAATTGCAACTGTATATAAGGACACATGAAAAAAAAAAAAAAGAGTATAAAGCTATAGTGCAAATTTGATGCAGTCTGAAGGGCTTTTGCAAAGCTCAGGATATGTGCAAACCTGCATGCATTGCTCACTTTCAGTCTACCTTTTGTGTTTTTATTAGTTCAAGTTCAAGTTACAAGAGTTAAGTTAGCATTGAACTGTGTCATCAGGGTTTTACCGCATGGTTTCAGGTCACATCCTCAGTGATCATGCTAGAGCATGTCTTTGTGTAAGCCTATTGAAAGGTTTTGTTCTGGACATCAGGTGTGGTACACAGGAACTTGATGTACTCGTTATTTCTTCCAAAGCTGTTTATTTAGTCAATTATATGAAGTGAGGTCCAGCAAACCACAGCTTTTCTGTTAGCATTTTGTTCTTATCAACAAAAGCAAAATGTTTTTTTTGTTTATAAATTATACAATTGTAGATATATAGATAGATAGAACTTTATTGTCATTGCTCAGTACAGGTACAAGGCAATGAAACGTAGTATACAAGTCTAGCTGTGAAAAACTGTACAGTTGCAATCAGAAATTTTCACCTTAAAAGGTATTATGGTGAAGTGTAGATCATTTAATTAATTAATTTATTAGGATTTTAACGTCATGTTTTACACACTTTGGTTACATTCATGACCGAAACGGTGGTTACTTGTAAAACAAGATTCATCAGTTCACAAGTTTAATGTCAAACACAGTCATGGACAATTTAGTATCTCCAATTCATCTCACTTGTATGTCTTTGGACTGTGGGAGGAAACTGGAGCTCCAGAACGAAACCCAAGCAGACATGGGGAGAACATGCAAACTCCACACAGAAAGGACCCGAACCGCCCCACCCGGGGATCGAACCCAGAACCTTCTTGCTGTGAGGCGACAGTGCTACCCTCGTAGCCACCGTGCCGCCCTCACGAATTTAATTAAAATATACAACAAGAAGAAGTAAACAAACAAATATGATGACACATACGAGCAATTTTGATAAGTCTACAGTTTTGAGTTTCAATAAAAGACAGCTACTTGACAAATATCTCTGTCCACTATTATTCAACCCTTAGCTTCAGTACTTGAAGTACTTCAAAACATCCTTTTGTCTTGGTAACCTCTAATAACAAATTCTGGTAATTGCTACAAACTTCTGACTCCTCTCTTGTGGAATCTTTTCTCTTTCTCCCCAAGCAAAATATTTTAAACTGGAGAAAGAGGCCAGCAAAAAAAAAAGCCACTCCAGGATTTTCCAGGACTCATTATTTAACCAAGCTTTGGTTGACTTGGATGTGTGCTTGGAATTATCGTCTTGCTGGAAAGTCTGCTTATCACAAAGGTAGAATTACCACAGAAGGCATAACATTACTCTTCAAAACGTCTTGGTATTTCTGTGAATCCACAATGCCAGTCACATTGGGGCTGGACGTTATGGCTAAACAAACTCATCTCGATATGCTTTTGAGAAGTGGCGATATACAATACGATATAATGTAAACTTAAAGTACAATAGCAGGCCACTGCCTGTATTTTACCTTATATTGTTTATAAATTATCTTAAAAACACACAATATTGTAGTTCTGATAAATTCTGACTAATTACAGTGTTTATATTTTGTATTATTACAGGCTGTATTTGTATTCATATTGACAATATTTATATTAAACAAACCAGCAAAATCTCACAATCACATTTATGTTGTCCGTTTTACTTCAAATGAATAAGCATCAAAAAAATCCTGAAAACGTTTAATATTTGATAATGCTTTGCTATCATTGCAAAATGAAATCACACGGTAAACAGCAGCACTGCAACCCAGATCAACCACACAGCAGTATAAAATCATAACCGCAGCTTACCTTGGAGGACATCTTGTATATTTCCAGAATATTTCCAGAATATAAAAATCCAAATTTAACTGTGTTTATACACCTAACTAATGAAAACCGTCTTAGATCATTTAACTTAATTTATTCTCTCGGCTGTCGCGGTTTAAAGCTGAAGCTGGTAATTAGTTCACTTATCTGTCAATTATACAAGAACCAATGAAGAGAGAGTTTCCGCCCAAAATATGAATTCGGAAGCTCTGATTGGTTTATACATCTGAATCTCTTGAACCAGAGTTGTTTTGCCCACAGAGAGAGCAAAACGAATGAATCTTTACCATAGATAAGAGCACAGTTTTCTGATTCGATTCCAATGAATAATTCATCTGAAAAGAGTCGTTTCTGACTCATTGACTCAGTGATTTAGTTTCCATGCTCATACGCAAAGGAAAGCGTTCCGCTTAGCGCTTTTGTGTTTTAAACGTTCTTAAATGGTAACCTGTGTATTCTATGCACACTCAATATATCAAATATGGTCATTTTCAACATCGTGTAAAAAGTAATATCGAATATATCGATATTTACGATATACCGCCCAGCCCTAAGTCACATGATCAAGATTGCCAGTCATACTGTAGAAAAACATCCCCAAATCATTGACCCACCTCCATGCTTGACCAGGGGGATAGCATTTTTCTGGCCATTGACATTTATTTACATCCATGTTTGCATTGTTTCAGGTGAAGATACTGCTCATTGAGTAAGTCATTCTTAGTCTCTCTCTTTCTCTGTTACATTTAACACATTGTCAATATGTGTTTTACAGTAATTGTTTGTTTGTTTGTTTATTATGATTTTAATGTCATGTTTCACACTTTGGTTACATTCATGACAGAAACGGAAGTTACTAATTACACAAGGTTCATCAGTTCACAAGGTTATATCGAACACAGTCATGGACAATTTAGTATCTCCAATTCACCTCACTTGCATGTCTTTGGGAGGAAACCAGAGCTCCCGGAGGAAACCCACAAGACATGGGGAGAACATCCACACAGAAAGGATCCGGACCACCTCACCTGGGGATCAAACCCAGGACCTTCTGGCTGTGAGGCAACAGTGCTGCCCACTTAGCCACCGTGCTGCCCTTATAGTAATTGTAGTTTGGCAAATTTTGCATATGGGGGCCTCCTTTTCCCTTATCAGATACGAATGCGTAAATTGAGTGTGTCCGATACGGCATCTCGTATATAACGTTTGTTCTGTACGTTTTTCCAGAAAGGTAGTTTGCTTAATATTTATATTAGAACAAATTTCATGCAGCTTATTGTTGGCTAGTGAGTTCCATTCTGATTGCCATCTGCCAGCTACAATCGCCGCTGATACTCGAGTCTCTGTTTTAGAGCCATCCGTATAGATAGCCCAGTGCATTGGAAACTTTCCTCTAACCATAATGAATCTTTGGGGTCGAACAAAGGCGTGTCTGGGCTATGCTATTCCAGATTTACTGCGTTTAGATGAGGTATGACACGACAGCTGAAAGGTGGGATGCCATTTGGTTTGCTGTCATACAGAGCAGGGTATGGTGGATTAAAACTGGAGCTCCCAGAGGAAACCCACGTAGACACAGAAGACAACATGCAAACTCCACACCTGGGAATCAAACCCAAGTGCTGTAAGGTGACAGTGCTACCCATTGAGCCACTGTGCCACCCTAGGAAATGAGTAAATACATAAATTATGGTGAAGGATCTGCTGTTGTTGTTAGCCCTCTCAAAAAAGACTATGAACAGTAGCTAACAGAACTTAACCATTTATTTACTCATTTATTTGTTGTCTGTTGTACCCCTGTGCTATTCTGTTACGGGTCGCACTGGGTCCAATTTATTGGGCAAAAGGCAGAAAACACCCTGGGCAGGTTGCCAGTCCATCACAGTGCAAGCAAACACACACACACACACACACACACACACTTAGAGCAATTTCTAGTAGCTCCAACTGGCCTGACTGCACCCGGAGAAAATCCATGCTGACACAGGGAGAACGTGCAAACTCCACAGAGAAAGAACCTTGGCTGCCATTTAGTAAACAGATGGTAAATACACATTAAAATGTATGGTGAAATTCACATTTACAGTAAAGGGTAATTTCACACAAAATAACCTTACAAAATGTGTAAAAGCTTATGTACATGTACACACACACACAGAGTTTCGCTGAGGAGAAGCATGAAGACTGGGTTGTCATAGTAACCCATGTTGCTAATGAGATTAGCCGGTGGGAATTCTGGTTAATACAGCAGGCCTTCCATTACACTCCCAGAGCCAGAGAAAAGGCATTAAAAACACTCAGAGCTCCCATTGTACACATCTTACCTAAGCTCACCTCATGCTTTTTAAAAATATTCTATTAGTTTCCTAGTCACATCCAATTACCCAGATGTATCTCTCCTCTGCTGAGGCAGACCCCTACCCTAGCCAAGGAGGGCTGTACCTAACACATGCCCAGTTGCCAACTGCTTCTTTTCACCTACACGAGCCAAGTCCACACATGGAGAAACATGCACTGATCTCCATTCTCCACTATCCATAATCGCTGTGAAGGTGCTATTGACAAGCCAGCAGAAGCCGTAATTGCAGCAGTGATGAGGAATCCCTTCAGACCTTTTACCTGGCAGATCATGTCTAAGGCAGACGATAGCTAACCGTGTCTGCATGTGGGCACCTGGCTGGTCAATAGCAGAGCTGAGAATTTAAAAACAC
The DNA here is from genome assembly GCF_030014385.1 of Trichomycterus rosablanca. NCBI lineage: Eukaryota > Metazoa > Chordata > Actinopteri > Siluriformes > Trichomycteridae > Trichomycterus > Trichomycterus rosablanca. Next base: position 31,403,945 of record NC_085988.1, on the reverse strand, counting down.
AAGCTTGAAATCTCACCACTGGTATACACTGATCAGCCATAACATTAAAACCACCTCCTTGTTTCTACACTCACTGTCCATTTTATCAGCTCCGCGTACCATATAGAAGCACTTTGTAGTTCTACAATTACTGACTGTAGTCCATCTGTTTCTCTACATGCTTTGTTAGCCCCCTTTCATACTGTTCTTCAATGATCAGAACCCCCACAGGACCACTACAGAGCAGGTATTATTTGGGTGGTGGATCATTCTCAGCACTGCAGTGACACTGACTGGTGTTGTGCTGGTATGAGTGGATAAGACACAGCAATGCTGCTGAAGTTTTTAAACACCTCACTGTCACTGCTGGACTGAGAATAGTCCACCAACCAAAAATATATCCAGTCAACAGCGCCCCGTGGGCAGCGTCCTTTGACCACTGATGAAGGTCTAGAAGATGACCAACTCAAACAGCAGCAATAGATGAGCGATCGTCTCTGACTTTACATCTACAAGGTGGACCAACTAGGTAGGAGTGTCTAATAGAGTGGACAGTGAGTTGACACGGTATTTAAAAACTCCAGCAGCGCTGCTGTGTCTGATCCACTCATACCAGCACAACACACACTAACACACCACCACCATGTCAGTGTCACTGCAGTGCTGAGAATCATCCACCACCTAAATAATACCTGCTCTGTGGTGGTCCTGTGGGGGTCCTGATCATTGAAGAACAGGGTGAAAGGAGCTAACAAAGCATGCAGAGAAACAGATGGACTACAGTCAGTAATTGTAGAACTACAAAGTGCTTTTATATGGTAAATGGAGCTGATAAAATGTACAGTGAGTGTAGAAACAAGGAGGTGGTTTTAATGTTATGGCTGATCGGTGTATATTACAGATGTGCCATCCGAGAACCTCAGCTCACTTAGAACAGAGTATAAAAAAAATTTTTCTTCACATATCCCAGCTTGTTTGGAAGCTGGGTCAGAGTTGGGGTCAGAACATTGTACAGCGCCCCTGGAGACAAGAGGGTTAAGGGCCTTGCTTAAGGGCCCAACAGTGGCAACTTGGTAGAGCAAAGACTCAAACCCCCAACCTTTTGATTGACAGCCCAAAGCTCTACCCACTAGGCTACCACTGTCACACCATTGTTTATACAACATCTTTCTGCTTCAACCAAGCACATCTGAGACTAGGTCACTACATCACCATCATTATTTCAAATCCCATCTCTCTTACTGTGTTTACATTTGTGTGACTGTTTGTGTATGCAGGTTTTATTACACTCACTCTTTAGTGATTAGCCCTCGTGGCCCAGTGCCTACAGCTAAGTGGGGGTCCAAGCCATGTGTGGACAGAATGTGGCGGGCCGCAGGACTCAGCCGCAATCTGAAAATTAAACACACCAGGACTTCATTAATATACAGATATAAAAGGTATAAAAGTACCACATTTTTACAAAAGTACACCGAGTTCATTCTGATCACAGAATCTGACTGAGCTGTTTGAGTTGATCAAAATGTTCATGGTAGATGTAGATGAAATCCAGACTGAACATGCTTGGTGAAGCCTCTGATTTCATTGTTACCATAAGGTGCACTGTTGAGTGTAACAAGTATAAATGAAAAAAAGATTTTCTGCACTAATAAGTTAAAATACTAATAGGTTAAAACTGATTTTTATCAGTTATTTTGTCATTATAAAATCATTAAAAACATCATCTGTCATATGTTGTTATTAAACAAAATACAAGCAGTGGCAGTTGTGTCATATGTGACTTTGCTGGGAGATATCAGCCCCCATCATCATATGAACCCCATTTCCAAAAAGGTTGGTATATTTAGTACAATGCAATACCACAAGTATATGCGAGGGTTGTTCAAAAAGTTTCCGCACTTTTATATATATTTTTTAAACTCTATTTATTAAGAATTAAAACAAAACAAAACATGACTTTTCATTAGTCACCTTACAATGAATTTTTCCAGCATCGTACCAACTTTAATGCCATCAGCAAAAAAAAAACATTTTTGCAAAAAAAGATTGGGGTTGAGCGTGTAGCCACTAATGCACCGCTGCTTTCACATCATCATCACATGAAAATCTTCTTCCCCTTTTGGAAGATCCCTCATAGTATTTGTTAATTGTTTTAAACATTTATTCAACTGACAAGTGCAAATATGTGACTTTTATTGTTTTGGCTTACAACTACAAATTTGATGTCTGCAACACACTCAAGAAAACTTGGGACGGGGCAAAATAAGTGTTTAAAAACTATTTAATTAAATATTCTACAATAAGCAGCTGAATTGGTAATAGAGAAGGGTATCATGCATATGCCTAAAAAGAGGATCATCCAAAGGCTTTGCCATTTCAAGCAAACTTGGTGCCAAACTTTGTGAGAGAACTTCATAAATAGAGAAGTATTGGAACACTGATAAAACCTTCCAGGAGCTGCCTGACTACAGAAATTTTACTAAGAAAGCATTGACGACTCATCCAGGAAATCACCAGAATCATGAGACTGCCTTAATTAAGGTCAATGCACACGATTCAACAATAAGAAAAACCCTGGGTAAAAATGGCAACCATGGGAGAGTTGAAAACTGCTAGTGTTAAATAAACCTATTAGTGCTACTTTGCACTGGACTCCCATTATCCCACCTAAACCTATACTGCATCTTAATAAATGCAAAAAGCAATTTATACATACGTTACTACAGGTGGTGCAGCACTAGAGGGCAGGGTTACAGGAGCTACAGGGAGCGGAGTCGCAGCAGGTGGGGCAGGAGCTGAAGCAGGCTGGGAGGAGATCAGAGGAGGGATTTCCACTTGTTTCCAGTCTTGGCCTTCTTCAACCATTAGAGCAATCAGAGTCCCTAAACGCACATTCTTACTCCCCTCCTCTATCTGAAAAGAGAGAGAGAGAGAGAGAGAGAGAGAGATGGAAAAAATAGAAACAGAGGAATTCCTTTAGATTTCTGTCTTCATACATTTCATCCATAGTATTCTGTCTTCTTTTATAGTCAAAGAAACAACATGTATATAAATGCTGGTGAATATTATTCACTTAACCTTTTCCCCTGGAATAATGAGCGTATAAAAGAAGGCAGGATTGAAAAACTATTTTTGACAAGCTGCCTGGCTTTTGACTCATCATCAGGGTGCAACTCTAAACAAATCACGACTAAGAACAAACAAGACATTGTTCTCAATCTGATCACAATGTCCACTCATCATCAGTCATAAACACAACCATGTGTCTTCTGGTGTTGAGTAAAAGCTGCCATCTTAGACCAGCTCATTTTTCTACCAGCTTTATAAAAATGCCAATGCATAAAATGAACATTTTTCCTCTAAACTATTAAAGAGAAATAGTATCATAATGTAAAACTTGCCATTTAAAACACACAGCAGGTGGTATTTCCTGTGATTAACTTTTATTTTTTAAAATAGTTATCACATAAAAATACCACATGTTAGGTAACAGAGTAAGCACAGGGCAGCACAGTGGTATGAGAGGTAGTGTGGGTGCCACACAGCTCTGAGCACCTGGACTTAACGCTTTGCTTTCTGGTTATGGTCAAGTTTGTTTGTTTTCTTTGGGTCAAAAAAAAAAAAAAAGAAAAAAAAAAAAGAACAAATACAGCAACTATGTTTATTTGTTGCTGTGCAGGACCATTGCTGGGGTTTGTGGCTAGTTTTATCTTTTTTATCTTTAACTTGTGCCATTCTGTCTGAACCAATCGCAAAATCACATATTGTATTTGCTTATTTTTGTGGCTCTTTGAGTCATTTTTGTGGCTCTTTGAGTCATACAAAACTGGCAGACTGCATCATGCAGCTCAGCAGAGCAGACAGGTTCTAACTGTCACTGCGAACAGTAGAGGTAGCTATCTATTCTATTAGGGCAATTTAAACACTTTTACAAGTTTAAACTCACATCCACATGGTTATGTTAGCTTAATTTTGGTGATTTGTTTGATTTACTTGATTTTTTTGTTGTTGTTTACCTTATAAACTTTTATTAGCCGTTTGCTAGTGGCAGCTTATCTCCGCTAGCTCAGCTGTAATTATAGCTAAAATATCTTTTCACAATTTATTTTAAAAAATGTGCATTTTACATTTAATAAACCTACATCATTAAGAGAAATTGTTAATATCTTGTTTATATCACATCTGCTAGCTTCTATATGTCAGACACCCAATTTCCAGCTTTTATAATATGGCTAAAGACATGCCCGCCCACCCACCATTTACATTTCACTGTTAAAGTTGTAAATAATTTCCTAAACAGATACTGAATTATGTTTATACTAAACAGTGTTTACTCACAAACGTTGTGTGATGTACAGGGGTTGGACAAAATAACTGAAACACCTGGTTTTAGACCACAATAATTTATTAGTATGGTGTAGGGCCTCCTTTTGCGGCCAATACAGCGTCAATTCGTCTTGGAAATGACATATACAAGTCCTGCACAGTGGTCAGAGGGATTTTAAGCCATTCTTCTTGCAGGATAGTGGCCAGGTCACTACGTGATGCTGGTGGAGGAAAACGTTTCCTGACTCGCTTCTCCAAAACACCCCAAAGTGGCTCAATAATATTTAGATCTGGTGACTGTGCAGGCCATGGGAGATGTTCAACTTCACTTTCATGTTCATCAAACCAATCTTTCACCAGTCTTGCTGTGTGTATTGGTGCATTGTCATCCTGATACACGGCACCACCATTGGATGCACATGGTCCTCCAGAATGGTTCGGTAGTCCTTGGCAGTGACGCGCCCATCTAGCACAAGTATTGGGCCAAGGGAATGCCATGATATGGCAGCCCAAACCATCACTGATCCACCCCCATGCTTCACTCTGGGCATGCAACAGTCTGGGTGGTACGCTTCTTTGGGGCTTCTCCACACCGTAACTCTCCCGGATGTGGGGAAAACAGTAAAGGTGGACTCATCAGAGAACAATACATGTTTCACATTGTCCACAGCTCAAGATTTGCACTCCTTGCACCATTGAAACCGACGTTTGGCATTGGCACGAGTGACCAAAGGTTTGGCTAAAGCAGCCCGGCCGTGTATATTGACCCTGTGGAGCTCCCGACGGACAGTTCTGGTGGAAACAGGAGAGTTGAGGTGCACATTTAATTCTGCCGTGATTTGGGCAGCCGTGGTTTTATGTTTTTTGGATACAATCCGGGTTAGCACCCGAACATCCCTTTCAGACAGCTTCCTCTTGCGTCCACAGTTAATCCTGTTGGATGTGGTTTGTCCTTCCTGGTGGTATGCTGACATTACCCTGGATACCGTGGCTCTTGATACATCACAAAGACTTGCTGTCTTGGTCACAGATGCGCCAGCAAGACGTGCACCAACAATTTGTCCTCTTTTGAACTCTGGTATGTCACCCATAATGTTTTGTGCATTGCAATATTTTGAGCAAAACTGTGCTCTTACCCTGCTAATTGAACCTTCACACTCTGCTCTTACTGGTGCAATGTGCAATTAATGAAGATTGGCCACCAGACTGGTCCAATTTAGCCATGAAACCTCCCACACTAAAATGACAGGTGTTTCAGTTATTTTGTCCAACCCCTGTACCTCGTAGAAGAGACTCAAGTTACATTCACAAATGCCACTTCAAAAAAAAAAAAAGTCTTATGTTAACCATGTGCAGATGCAAAATCAAGTTCCCTGGGATCAGAGACATCTGGAATGCATCAGCACACAGAGGAAACATGTATTGTGGTCTGACGAATCGGTATTCCAAATGTTTTTTGGAAGAAATGGATGCTGTGTGCTCCAGACCAAAGATGAAAAGGACCTTCCAGAGTGTTATAAGCTGTTATAATCAGTCCAAAAACCAGGGTCATGCTATTGGCTTGTGTCAGTGCCCTTGGCAAAGATACTTTACACATCTGAGATTTCAGCATTAATGCAGAAATGTACATTGAGATTTTAGAGCAACATTGAGGTTTTGATGCCTTTAAGACAACATCTTTTTAAGGAAGGTGCAAGCATTTTTCAACAAGACAGTGCATAACCATGTGCTGCACACATTACAAAAGGGTACAAGTACAGAACAGGCCTGCCAGATAGAATGTAATTTTAAAAAGAAAAACACAACAATGACAACTCAGTACTGCTGCACACCTTAGACAAACAACACCTTGAACATCATCACTTGGTATCCTTGGTGCCAAAATATCTTTTACGTGTTGTGAGGAAAAAATGGCAATATTACAAAGTGGTAAATGCTTCACCATGCCAACTTTTTTTGGAATGTGTTGCAGGCCTGAAATGCAGGAATGGTGTATATTTACATCCCCAAATCATTAAAAGTTGGGACAGTATGGAAAATGCAAATGAAATAAAAATGCAGTGTTCCCTACATTTACTTTGACTTTTATTTGATTGCAGACAGTTTGAACCTGAGATATTTCATGTTTTAGGCCTGCATTTCAGGCCTGCAACACATTCCAAAAAAAGTTGGGACGTGGCAATTTAGGGCTAGTAATGAGGTGAAAAAACTAAATAATGATGTGATTCCAAACAGGTGATGTGAACAGGTGATTGTAATCATGGTTTAGTACAAAAGCAGCATCCAGGAAAGGCTGAGTCTTTAATGAGCAAAGATGATCAGAGGATCTCCAGTTTGTCAACAAATGTGAGAGAAAATGATTGAAATGTTTAAAAACAATGAACCTCAAAAAATGGTTGGAAGGGATTTGCATATTTCTCCCTATACAGTGAATACTATCATTAAACAATTCAGGAATCGGGAGAGATTTCAGTGCGTAAAGGCCAAGGACACAAACTTAAGCTGAATGCCCGTGATCTTTGATCTCTCAGATGGCACTACATCAGAAACCACCATTTAACAATACCTGATATAACCACATTGGCAAGGGATTTGGGGTTGTACAAACAAAATAAAGTTGACCAGAAATTAAATAGCTTGGGTTCATTCTGTCTTCAATGAAAAGTCAAAGCAATTGTAAAACACTGTTTTTTAACTTGCATTTTCCATACTGTTCCAAATTTCTCTAATTTTGGTATATTATAGGTATATTACCTGTACCATACAAAAGAGCCTTGTGGGTGCTGAAAATGTGGAATATTAGGGCACTCTATATACAGAATTCTTTACCAGTCTTTGTAAAAGACCCAACATTACAGAACGTAATAAAAGGATATGTGATTGTCTTTTGTTCTTTTCCAGTCATGTGATGGAGAAATCAGGCAAGCAATTGCAGCAAGCACTGACAATTCTGAAAGTGCTTGGTAAACAGAAACTGTGCTACACAATACAGAAAATCCAGAGACTTCTGGGAGGCTGGTAATAACACATACAAACAAACACTGCCTACATAAATCACTATCAATAAACAGCAATTAGGAAAAGGTATTTACAGAAACCTGGCTTCTTTTGTTTCTCCAGAGCTGTAAACCTTCTGCTCCTAGCAACTTAAGATTATGGTGAGTTTCACCATCCTCTTTTCTCAGATCACAGATGGTTAGGCTTAATTGGGATCTGGAAAAATAAAGAGCTTAACACTGCCATCACTTGGACAAAATGGGCAACCGCACAACACAAAGCTTTGTTGTTTTTCATTCAATCGAAAGTCATATGCTTGTATCTAAGGCATTTTAAAAATGGTTTATGATTAATTTGTCAGTAAATAACAATAATAAAATGCATTACCTGGATAATTAATTTCACTACTATGAAAAAGTTGCACAACCCAAAAATAAATAAATGTGTTCACTATTAAAATGTGTTTTAAGACATTTTGAAGACCCTGTAATATATTAGATAGCACCGTTTTACTACTACTACTATTATTACTATTAATATTATTATTATTATTATTATTATTATGCATTAGTTTAAATGAAAGAAACTGGAGAAAACGGCAGTGTAAACATTTTGTACAAATGGCCTAAAATTGTACTAATATCTTAATTGAATACATTTTTTACAATTTAGTATTTTATCATACATTATTCTTAGTTTTTAAGGGTCACATGGGGTTCAGATTTTCAGCAAAACCCCACCATAATAAATTTGCAAGGGAATCAAATAGAATAACATGGCACAATATGAAGACTTTCATGGAATTAAACGATCCTTTAAATCGTTAACATTATATGCATTTTAATTAAATAACTAAACCAACAAAAATTCTGGTAATTAAAAATTATGCAACTGCTTATAAAAATATGTTAATATAAAGAAAATATTTTAGAGCAATGTAATGCTTATTATATTAAATTAATTTAATACAATCAATAGCAGTCTTAAATTACAGAACCACAAATACATTTCCAAGCGGCAAGTTAAACCCTGATATATGTGTATTAATAAACTGAACAGAACATTCACTATCCCACTTTCAATCAGCTAACACACCAAGATCAGATATAGATCCCAGGGGGTTTTGTTTCTTACTCCTGGCTTATAAATATACACAAGCATCATTGATGAGGTCAGAGGAATGGCAAAGATCACTAGGATTGAACCAAAGATCCTGGTGCTTGTTACTAGGCAGAGAGGCTTTGAGTTGGTCCCCTGGGGGCTAATAGCAAGCACCACTGCATGCCTTTGATTTCTGTGAATAATTTATAGACATAAAATGTGTAAAAGATTGAAAATGCCTTAAGGGCAAAATAACATTAAAACCACCTCCTTGTTTCTACACTCACTGTCCATTTTATCAGCTCCACTTAGCATATAGGAGCACTGTAGTTCTACAATTACTGACTGTAGTCCATCTGTTTCTCTACATATCTTTTTAGCCTGCTTTCACCCTGTTCTTCAATGGTTAGGACCCCCACAGGACCACTACAGAGCAGGTATTATTTAGGTGGTGGATCATTCTCAGCACTGCAGTGACACTGACATGGTGGTGGTGTGTTAGTGTGTGTTGTGCTGGTACGAGTGGATCAGACACAGCAGCACTGCTGGAGTTTTTAAATACTGTGTCCACTCACTGTCCACTCTATTAGACACTCCTACCTAGTTGGTCCACGTTGTAGATGTAAAGTCAGAGATGATCGCTCATCTATTGCTGCTGTTTGAGTTGGTCATCTTCTAGACATTCATCAGTGGTCACAGGACGCTGCCTATGGGGCGCTGTTGGCTGGATATTTTTGATTGGTGGAGTATTCTCAGTCCAGCAGTGACAGTGAGGTGTTTAAAAACTCCATCAGCACTGCTGTGTCTTATCCACTCATACCAGCACAACACACACTAACACACCACCACCATGTCAGTGTCACTGCAGTGCTGAGAACGATCCACCACCCAAATAATACCTACTCTGTAGTGGTCCTGTGGGGGTCCTGACCATTGAAGGACAGCATGAAAGGGGGCTAACAAAGCATGCAGAGAAACAGATGGACTACAGTCAGTAATTGTAGAACTACAAAGTGCTTCTACATGGTAAGTGAAACCTTAAAATGGACAATGTGTGTAGAAACAAGGAGGTGGTTTTAATGTTATGGCTGATCGGTGTATACACAAACACATAAAAAGTGTGTGTGGGGTGGGGGTCCAATCCATTCCACATGAAAAACTACACACTATGTAAATATGTTATTGGGAATCCAATTCAGCTCTGGAACATAATCCCATCTTCCAGTTTATTATAATATGTTGTCACTTTTTCCCCAAGTCAGTAGTTCCGAGCATGTGATTGATTATAGGGACAAGGTTGCATAAACTATATGCAGTGTTACTAAGGTGGGTAAATGTCTCTTTATATTGCTACTCTCATGGTCACCTCCAATCCAATAACCAAGTGTGAATGATGATTATAGTGGGACTCTTAGATAAATAACCCCTGAAATAATTTTCTGACTAGGTAAAAAAGACTAATACATCATTAATAAATACAACATACTTTTCCTAAACTATAAAGAGAGATGTGAATGTATACACACACACACACACATTTGTGTAGCTAAAGTGAGCAGTCTGATGTTTTGCTGGATAGCAGCGGTTATCCAATTCAAACTATTTTCTCTTCAAGATCTAAGCCCACCAACCCCCAAAGGCCTGGACAGTTGCCATGGAAACTCCCTTGCAGAGGAAGCTACAGCAGATGTGTGTAGGAGAGAAATGGCATGCTCAGTGGTCTAAAGGTCATTTTTCTTAAACCGTGATGTGTTAATGTGACTTCATTACAGACTAATCAGAGTGCACATGCTCCTATAGAATGAAAATGTGATAGTGATACAAAGAGTGCAAGTCTAGAACAGATAAAAGACAGAGCTCACAGCATTAAAAAAATGCTGTAAACAATGTCAGATTATTAAGCAAAAAAACAACACATTAGATGACTGACTTGACAGGCAGTAAACACAGTGTGTTTAGGGTTATTGTAATGGTCCCACCTGCCAAGGAGATGAAGAAGGATAGAGGGGGTGTTAATAATTACAGAAGCATGTCCTTCCATATTGCCATTCCATTTATGGCTGACAGAGGGGGCATGGGGGCACAGATAATGTGTAGGTCCCTGCACCTTAAGTTTTAATTTACCACACAGTTTATTGAACTCAGAGTTTTCCCTGAGGCCACCTGCTTTCTATTAAAACCCTGATGCCAGGCACATTTCAGTCCAGTTTACCTCTGCAAAAGATGCCAGTAATCTCTTTACCTTTTCCAACATCACTGGCATTGGGGCATCTTTCCGCCCTCTGGGCCAGCTCTCTTATCAAGGCCTTTCTAGAGCAGACGCAACGTTTGGACCCACGCTGGACTTAACCAGCATCAGGCAGTCATGCTTACTCTGCGCTATTCTTTTGCGGGCTGCAGATGTTTTTGTTTCTTTCATTTAGGGCTGAAACGATTCCTGGAGATACTCGAGTAATTCGATCACTAAAATCATCGATGCAAATTTTTCGCATCGAGGCATCGTTTAATCCATACAACTATATACAGCTCACAGTGTTTCGCACGGACGACTTTAACTTTTGCCCAACGCGTTCACGCTGTGGGCAGGTGACGTGAAGAAGCCAAGGGCTGCATCCCAAATCACATACACACAGTACTTAAACCGCGTACTTTTCACGTACAGTTAAAAAAAAATACTACGTGTTTGGACACACTCGCCGCTGTGATTTGAGACGCAGCCGAGATTTGATAGTGCGGACTGCAGAATGGAGAGAGAGAGAGAGAAAATATCGAGGGGCGAACAGAGGAGACCGGAGAAAACCATAGAAAGTTTAAGATCATTTTAAGCTGGAAAAAACGAAACCTCAGAACAACATCCACAGCATCAGAGCGTCTTGTTGATACGCTTACTGTTCTTCATTACAACCACCACAGGCTTTTTTGAAGGCTTAAGCAAACACACACGTACACAAACGCCAAATCTACCTCATCTAGGAGATACAATCCTGACAGAGCCTCTTACAAACGCCACAAAGCCTCCTAACAAAATATTAAAGCTTAATGTTCTGCGTGAGCTGTAGCTGAAACTTAGTTCTGAAGGTTGCACAAATTAGAGGCAATATTTATGTATTATTGTTTATTATTATTTATGCCTTAGTTTCAGGTTGCCTGTATACATTGTAGGGATGTCCCGATCACGTTTTTTTGTTCCCGATCCCGATCCCGATCTTTAATTTTGATCCCGATCCGATACCGATTCTCAAACCGATACTTGTATTTTCTAGATATTGTCTAGATAAGAACTAGATAATACTGTTCACACAGTGCACACTTCAAGTACATTACAGTTATTCAAATTAATCCAATGTATATGTTTAACAACTGAATAGCTCTGCAGTGCTGTAGGAAAACAATTGCCTGCATCCAAGCTATTGCTTAATGTTCTTTTACAAAATAAAAGTAAACAAACCTAGTGCAGCATTGTAGTAAAAATGAAGTGAGATAATTACAGTTTCACTTTGAACTTTATATTCAAAGAACATAATTCTGTTTAATGCAGTGATACACTAAAAATGAACAAAAATCTCCACTCACAAGTGGTGTAGCAGCTTAAATTGAATATAAAAAAACAAATAAGTTACTTAACAGCATTACAGTAAAACCTGAATACCAAAATAAAATGGAAAGTCACTCTTTTGTTATGAAGGAAAGCCAGTTCTTAAAGTGCTTGTATTGTGACAATGGTTTGATGGACGGGTCTACGCAAAGTGAGTGTGTTTTGACCCTTTGGGGCTTCCATAGTGCATGGGATAGCGTGCTCGGCTCTGGCTGTCCGCTATTCGGAACAGAATAAGTTAATAAAGTGTTTTGCTCCCGACAATTTGTGAATATACCGTGTATTTTATTTCTTTATTAAGCGAGTGCATCACTACAACGCCCGGTTACATAACTAAGCCAATCAGAGAGCTTGATACTGAGATGTCGTTCAGTCTTGTAACACGTAAACTCGTAAAAGCTGTATGTTATGGTCCTGAAGTTTTCCTACTCAGATTAAAAGTTATTGTTTTGTAAACCGGAGTGATCCTCGACTCACACACCATATAAACAGTAAAATTCTACAGTAATGAACGCAGCTCTTGGACTTGTTTCACTTTCCAATTTAAAGTATTTCCACACAGCGGACATGCTGACGTAAAACAAAAGATCGGGTTATGATCGGCATTAGTAAAGCCGATTTCCGATCAGTTAAAAATGCCTTCATCGGCCCCGATCCCGATCTGTGAGATCGGATCGGGACATCCCTAATACATTGTAAAAGTAATTTGATTTATTTTTGATGTCTTTGTTTTTGCATTACAAAAATGTTTTTTTTTTAAACTGTACTGTGTGCAGAGAATAAAAATGTACAGTTTGTTTTAGGAGACACATCTTATTTAATCTCATATGTATTTATTTTTGCTCTTTATTAAAGCAAAAGTATTTCTTATCATATTACTCGATTAATCGCTGGAATAATCAATAGAATACTCGATTACAAAAATAATCGATAGTTGCAGCCCTACTTTCATTTGTTACTTTGTTTTGTTACTTTGCCCAATTATTGTATTTTCATTAACCCCTATTGTTTGTGGATTTTTAGCTACTGTATTGTTCTACAATGGTTGCTCAGTTACAGTTTATGCTGAGACATAGAAAGATCCCTTTCCCTCAAATGAATCTACTTTGGAATCAGATCTACCAAGCTAAGCACTGTGCTATACAGTTAAAAAATACCACACCATTTGTTTTAGCCACACATATCGGTTTCAGATAGTTGTACATATAGTATTACCAGTGAATAACACTGAAATTAGATTTCACTGTTAAAAAAATGGATGCTCAGACTGAATTTAACTACGTTATTGGAGGCAAAGGAATTCCCAACAAAGAGGCATAACACTACATTTCATTTTCTCTTAAAAAAAAAAGCCACCACATTACACTGGGCAAAAAAAGATGAAAAGCAGCCAGCATGCTTATTAAAGCAGAGTTCTGCAGCTCTAGTTCAGAGCAGTTTTAACGAGGGGGACACCAACTAGTGAAGACAACACTTCTTAAGACATGTGCATGACACACTGACACACACACACACACACACACACACACACACACACACACACACCTTCAAGGACTGCCTCAAAATGAGATTAGGAGCAGAGCTTTGGTGGGAGGACTCAGGAGATTGAAGTCAATAAAGTAAAATCAGTTTCATCTTTCTTCATTCACTCAACAACCACCTAATATTTGCTTCCCCTCCAGAGGATTTCTAATCTATCTCTCTTTCTCTCTCTCTCTCTCTCATGCACTCACCATAATTTTAGCCAGGATTCCGTCATCATTGGATTCCATGGTAACCACAGCCTTGTCTGTCTCAATTTCGCAGAGAGCATCGCCAGCTGCCACCGCCTCACCTGTTCACAGACATACGCATTCAAAACTCAATAACAAAAGCCCTGCTGTAATGAAGACTTAATAACATTGCTGTTTATCACATTTACATTTCAATATCATTTCCTACATAATGTGCTTTAAAACAAGAATGATTCACACTTCACAAAATTATTGCCTGGTGCTACCGCCTTGGCTGCTGATCTAATTCTACAAAATTTGGGACACTCAGTAAAACACAGGAAGAGGAAAAATCTGTGATTTGTTAATTATCTTGAATCTTTATGTAACTCAGAAAAAAAGAAATAAAAAAATCCAATGTTTTCACTAGAAAGCTTCATTGTTTTTTGTGAATACATAGAAAAACATTCAGAATTTGATGACTGCAATACACTCCGAAAGAAAGTTGGGACAGGGCAAAATAAAAGTAAAAGGTTTAGAAAATATTTAAGTTACAGCATTCCTCAATTTATTTTTATTTATTTGTTAGGATTTTAACTTCATGTTTTACACACTTTGGTTACATTCATGACTGAAACGGTAGTTACTTGTTACACAAGATTCATCAGTACACAGGTTTAACGTCAATCGCAGTCATGGACAATTTTTGTGTTTCTCCAACTAACCTGACTGCATGTCTTTGGACTGTGGGAGGAAACCCACGCAGACTGCTCAACCTGGGAATCGAACCCAGGACCTTCTTGCTGTGGGGCAACAGTGCTACCCACTGAGCCACTGTGCCGCCCTGCATTCCACAATAAGCAGATGAATTGGTAACGAGAGGGAATCATGATCCACCAAAGGATCAGTCTTTACAAGCGATTTTAAGTCATAACTCAAAACTTTGCGCCAACTTCAAAAGAGAATTGCTAATCAGTTAAAAAAGAACATTTCTCAATGTTCTTTTAGTCTTTCATCATCTACTTTTCATAATATTATTAAAAGATTAAGGGAATATAAAGTTCTCTCAGTCTGTTTAGGGTAAAGCTGTAAACCACTGTTGAATGTGTGTGATCTTTGAGCTCTTGCATGGCATTGCATTAAAAACCATCATGCTACTGTGATAAATATAGCCACATGGGCTCAGAAGTACTTCAGAAAACCAGGGTCACTAGGCACAGTCCACCACTGCATCAATAAATGCAACCTAAGAAAAAAACTGATCTCTGGGTCTGAGCCTGAGATGGTTCGAAATCTGAGATGCTCTAATCAGATGAGTTTAGCTTGTTTTCTGGAAAAATGGATGTCGGGTTCTCTTTGCCAAAAATAAAACAGGCCATGCAGTTTGTTGGTACAGGGGTCAAGGTATATGGGCGCATCAATGCCCATGGCATGGGTGACTTGCAAATGTAAAAAAAGTATAGTATTGCAGCAGAGGCGTATACTTATAGGACTTCAGAGAGACACATGCTGCCATCAAGGTGACGTTGTTTCCCGGAAAGTCCATGATTATTTTAGCAAGATGATGCCAGACCTTATTCTTTATGTGCTATGACCATAAAAACAGAATGCTTGTGCTTGACTGGCCTGCCCGCAGTTTAGAGCTATCCCCTAATAAAAATGTATGGTGCTGCATGAAAAGGAGAATCAGACAACAGCAACCATGAACTGTTGAGCAGCGAAAGTCTTGTATCAAGCAATAATGTAAAGAAATTCCACTTGTAAAACTACAATGATTAGTGCCATCAGTTTCCAGACCATTGTAAAGTCTCATTAATATGAAAAACAATGGAAAACAGGGGTGAACATGCTTCTGTCCCACTTTTTGGAGTGTATTGCAGGCATCAAATTCTAAATGTGTTTATATTTACAAAACACAATACAGATGATTAGTAAAAACATTAGAAAAATAGAGTCAAGAGAATCACATATGTTTCTTTTTAATGTGTTTATCTTTTCTAGAAACAGGATTTGTAATAAAGGTTCTGTAAAAAGGAACACATGTATGACCATTTTTTAAAGTTAAAAATGTATAACGCGAGAGCTTAAAAAATAGAATTTCCACCACCAAAGCTAGGCCAAAATAAATATCATGGTATCTGTCTTACTGTCATTCCAGACTCTTTGTGTAAGCTTTCCATGCCACTAGCCTCTCAGCATGCGCATTTCCAATCCAGTAGACTTAAGTCTAAAGTACCAGAAATTACTAACATGAAGTAATAAAGTTTTTGCTACACAGTCATTATGTGACTAAGATTTGTAAATATGTTGATGTTTTTGTCCAGAGTACACCTGACAGAACTCGACTAGAAAAAAGTTGAGAATTCGGGTTCTGCATTGGGTGCCTACAGGTCAAAAAAGATTTACAGTTGTGCAGGAAGGTGGGTAGAGCTTTGGGCTAGCAATTGAAAAGTTGTGAGTTCAAGTCCTGGCTCTACCATGCAACCACTTAACCCCCTTGACCTTGAGTGTGGCAGTCTGCTATATGCATGTATATCAGTCTTTTGCAATTAAATATTTAACCCATAACCCAAAAGGCTATATGGTTTTTATATGATGTTCTACTCCCTATATGTATTCACATGTGCTGCACAGCAGGACCTTTCACACACTATCACATGATAAAGTCCCACCATCTAGAGTTACATGTATGCGCTGGAAGAGCTTAAAATCGATGTACATTTTTTACGATTTTACACACAGACACAGAAGTCCACAGTTACCCCTTTTCCACCGACGCGGCACGGAGCCCGTTCCGGTTCCCAAACTTGACTTTGAACTGGTTCTGCGTGTTTCCACCGGAAAAAAGAGGTTCCGGACAGCGAACTAGCGGGCCAATCTGAGAATACTTGGTTTTTCAGCCCGAACCGTGACGTAACCTGTGGGCGTGTCATGTTGTACAGCATTGCGTAAGCAACAACGGCGGCGTCAGCTGGGGTCTCGTATGGAGCTTAATGCCGCATTTTTATCTTTTAATGTTCACCTGATTACATTTTGAGCCAGTTTGCTGCTGAAATTTTTAAAGCGCCTTTAAATAGGTGAATTGTGTGATATTACATGGTAAAAGTGACCCGGACAGAACGGAAAATGCTTAGCGTGAAAAATAAAGCGTGAAGCTTTTTCAACTCCCGGAGCTGCATAAGCACCACACGTGTAAATCCAGCTAAACACAGATACATGTGGTATTTTAGAGTAGATTTGATGGTTATTTCACACAGATGGATGTTCGTTTCGTGGAACTTTAGTGATCTTTCACCGCTCAAGCTGAGCGCTGAGCAAATCAGCTATTTGCGCCGAGAGTCGCGGTGAAACCGAAGCACAACACGCTTCTCACGTTAATAAACTAAAGAAAACAACAACTGAGACAAACACGTCATGTTCTTATCACCGATTGTTAGATCGATGCTTTTTACATAAAAACAAACATCTGTAACAGCAGCACAAATGCTCGCACATAATCTACACACTCCGCCATGATATTACTACTCTTAACTTTCGTTGTGTAACGCCCACCGATGATGACACAGGCTTGGTTCTCAAAAACTGGTGGAAACGTGCGTCAGTTCTCTATAAAACACCAAGGTTCAGAGAAACCGTAACAGAACCGGTTCAAGAACCATGGTTTTTTTGGTGGAAAAGGGGTGAGTGAGAATTCAGTTTGGGATGAAACAAAGAAGAGTACAATGCTGTGAAAAAGTATTTGCCCATCACTTGATTTATTTAGTTTTTTTTTTTTTTGGTCAATTTTTCACATTTACATGTAATATTTTAACCAAATGTAATATAAGATAGACAACATGAGTAAACAAAAACGTAGCATTTAGCAGATGTTTTCATCCGAAGTAACTTATAATTATTAATGTATACAATTCAAGCAATTAGGGGTTAAGAACCTTGCTTAAGGGGACCAAGAGTGGCAATTTGGTCAATGGTGGGGTTAAAACCAGCAACCTTTTATTACTAGTAAAGTACCTTAACTGCCTAAATATGATTGCCCCATTTATTTTAAGCTCTGTTTTTAGAAAGTGGCTTTATTTGAAACAGAGGTTTTTCTTGTAAATTCTGAACTTAAATCCCACCCACACTTAAGCCATAACTTTAAATACCTGGTCATGTGAGTTCAGCAAATAATGACATAAAAAAAAAAAAAATCACAATTTACAAGAAATCACAGTTAAACATAAGCCAAAAACTCCCACCTACCTTCTTTCTTTAGCCATTTCACAATGTTGCCCTCCTCCATGGTGGGTGAGAGGGCAGGCATCTGCACCTTGAGAGGGGAAACCCCTGCAGTAAAGACAGAGAGATGCTTTATTAAAACAAGGAAATACTGTGTACTATTTTGCATTTATTGACACATGAAGAAGATATTCTACCAGAGTGAGTCAGCAAAATGAGTGATGTAACGTTAAAGTAGTGAGAGATTAAACAAACATTCCTGTTAAAGGATAGATATAATACAATGCTAGCTAGTGTAGGTAACATCCACAGGCTTCTCCTCATATGGGTATGAGCACTTTAACTTCCTTATCTAGTTGAATCTACAAGACAAGTGTCCCTAACTTAAATGACCAAGGTTAGACTTCTTTTCTGGGTTTTAAGTTTCACTAGCCATGGCTAGTTGAGCATTGCACAGAAACAATAAGAAAATCAGAGCACATCAGTGTCATGCTGCAGGCCAGAATGAGAGCAGCACTTGATCCTGCAGACTTTATGCTTCAGCACAAAGGCTTTCAGCACCCACTAAAGCAAGCAGCACTAAACCACTGCAGCTGGACAAAGACTTTGCACATGACACTGGCCCTCCCAATCCTGTACACCTAAAAAGGCAGGAGACTGACCTGTCTAAATATGCCAGAATACCACTGGAGAGCTCATAAAAAAAATTTAAGTATTGTGTGCAATTAATGTCCACACATGCATCAGCGCACAGCAACAAGGAGGTTGTGTCAAACATTGGGTAATTTATAAATGTGAAGAAAAAAACAAAACAATAAAACAATGGACCACCATCCAAAGTGTTCACGCATGTTTTGGCTTCATTAGGCCATGTTACAAATTCAAATTCGAGCATTTGTGGGGATGTCTGAAGTCCATGTCTCGATGACTCAGGTCTATTTGGTGGCACAAGAAGGACCTACACAAAATTAGGTAGGTGGTTTTAATGTTATGGCAGATCAGAGCATAACAAGAACCCAACAAATAACCTAGATACTCAACCATATTAGTGCACAAGTCAAGAAACTGGTCAAACAAGTCAAAGTCCGCCTCAATTAGAAAAACACTTCAATCATTTATCAATGTATAAAAGAGGCCTCAAGTGACATACAGGTGTTAGGCAGAAAATGGACCAGCAAGAACACAAAGGAAAAGTGAGAGTAAGAGGAAGGCACAGAAGCCATTGTGAAAGAGGAGGAAGAGCATGGCAAAGGCAAGCCAATATTCCTAATAAAATATTTGCAACTTTGGTCGACCATGTAATCAATCAAGGCCTAGCCATGACTGAGGCAGGTGAGAAGCAGATATGTTGTTGCATTGCATTTTGCAACTTTATTTAAAAAGTGTTTCTCATTGTGCTTACATAGGTAATTTACAAAATGTACTGAGATTTTCTACATACAGTAGACCCTTGAGTTACGAACCGTTTACCATACGAACAAATTTTGGATTACGAACAGAAATTCGCGAAACACGTGACGTCACGAACAAGTTGACTCCGGGCGTCTCTCTCTATATACAGGGGTTGGACAAAATAACTGAAACACCTGTCATTTTAGTGTGGGAGGTTTCATGGCTAAATTGGACCAGTCTGGTGGCCAATCTTCATTAATTGCACATTGCACCAGTAAGAGCAGAGTGTGAAGGTTCAATTAGCAGGGTAAGAGCACAGTTTTGCTCAAAATATTGCAATGCACACAACATTATGGGTGACATACCAGAGTTCAAAAGAGGACAAATTGTTGGTGCACGTCTTGCTGGCGCATCTGTGACCAAGACAGCAAGTCTTTGTGATGCAGGGCTCTAGAGTGCGACCAATTTGGTCGCACATGCGACCTAATTTCTCAATGGTGCGACTGAAAAAAATCTGAGGTCGCACCGGTGCGACCAGCCGTTCGAGGGGAGAAAAGTCTCTGTGACTCTAAATTCTCCGATGCAACAACACACACACATTAAATCCATTTCTAATCATATCTATATGTCTAAGCCAATCAAAGATAGTGAAGGGCGGGACCAGCGTCATCAACGGTGGGCATTACACAGCGGAAGTTAAGAGTAGTAATAGCATTGCGGAGTGTGTAAGATATGTGTGAGCATCTGTGCTGCTGTTACAGATGTTGGTTTTTATGTGAAAACATCAATCAAATATCGATGATAAGAAGACGTGACGTGTTTGTCTCAGTTGTTGTTTTCTTTAGTTTGTTGACGTGAGTTTTGCGCTTCGCTTTCACCGCGACTAAATAACCGATTTACTCAGCGCTTAAATTGATAGATAAAACATCATTAAAGTTCCATTATACAAACATCCATGTGTGTGAAATAACCATCAAACCCAGTCTAACAGCTCCACATGTATCTGTGTTTAACTGGATTTACTTCACGTGTGCTGGTTATATTTCATGTTAAGCATTGTTTGTTCTGTCCGGGTCACTTTTACCACCTCATATCACACAGTTCATCTTTTTTTTAAGGCACTTTAAACATATCAGCAGCAAACTGACTCAAAATGTAATAATGTCATGTCATGTAGCCTATGTCAATAATATGCGTCTCGTTACTGCATTAACCATATGTAATATTCTTATCATTAAATGCGATGTTCAGTTTGAAGCCTTTAAAACACTTGCACTTTTAATTTAGATTTTCTTCTTATTTCATTTATCTTGAGTTTAAATTTCAGCTCAGTGAAGCACTTTAAGCAATTAAGTTATCTTTCTTGTAGAATTGTGCTTCAAATAAAGAACTTTATGTTGACCAGATTGTTAGTTAATCAATATCAATCAGTCAATGTAAAAAAAAAAGTGAACCTGTAAAACAGGCGTTAAATGTGATGCGGTTGAAAATTTGGGTGCACCTAACTTTTGTGCTGGTGCACCCAAGAAAAAAAGTTAGGCGCACCAGTGCAACCAGTACAAAAAGTTAGTCTAGAGCCCTGTGATGTATCAAGAGCCACGGTATCCAGGGTAATGTCAGCATACCACCAAGAAGGACAAACCACATCCAACAGGATTAACTGTGGACGCAAGAGGAAGCTGTCTGAAAGGGATGTTCGGGTGCTAACCCGGATTGTATCCAAAAAACATAAAACCACGGCTGCCCAAATCACGGCAGAATTAAATGTGCACCTCAACTCTCCTGTTTCCACCAGAACTGTCCGTCGGGAGCTCCACAGGGTCAATATACACGGCCGGGCTGCTATAGCCAAACCTTTGGTCACTCGTGCCAATGCCAAACGTCGGTTTCAATGGTGCAAGGAGCGCAAATCTTGGGCTGTGGACAATGTGAAACATGTATTGTTCTCTGATGAGTCCACCTTTACTGTTTTCCCCACATCCGGGAGAGTTACGGTGTGGAGAAGCCCCAAAGAAGCGTACCACCCAGACTGTTGCATGCTTAGAGTGAAGCATGGGGGTGGATCAGTGATGGTTTGGGCTGCCATATCATGGCATTCCCTTGGCCCAATACTTGTGCTAGATAGGCGCGTCACTGCCAAGGACCACCGAACCATTCTGGAGGACCATGTGCATCCAATGGCGGTGCCGTGTATCAGGATGACAATGCACCAATACACACAGCAAGACTGGTGAAAGATTGGTTTGATGAACATGAAAGTGAAGTTGAACATCTCCCATGGCCTGCACAGTTACCAGATCTAAATATTATTGAGCCACTTTGGGGTGTTTTGGAGAAGCGAGTCAGGAAACGTTTTCCTCCACCAGCATCACGTAGTGACCTGGCCACTATCCTGCAAGAAGAATGGCTTAAAATCCCTCTGACCACTGTGCAGGACTTGTATATGTCATTTCCAAGACGAATTGACGCTGTATTGGCCGCAAAAGGAGGCCCTACACCATACTAATAAATTATTGTGGTCTAAAACCAGGTGTTTCAGTTATTTTGTCCAACCCCTGTATATATATATACAGTGAGCAAACATTTGGACAGCGGACAGTGTTTTTTCGATGATTTCTTTATATTTTGTAAAATTCAATATTAAAATGTCCCCAAAGAAGGTGAAGAGGAAGCGCAATGGTGAGAAAATGAACAAATCTATTACTTTATGTATACTCCTGCCAGTAGCTGTCACTGTGTATCAGACAGCGGGGACAGTGAGTGAGAGAGAAGAAGGAACTTGGCTGAGTAAAGTATTCTTTCTTTCGTGCAATTACACCTACAAAATACAACACTATTAAAATAAAGAAGAAAATAATAGAGAAATATGAGAGTTGTTGTTTCTGGTAGATGGTACAGCACACGTACTGTAGTGAAATGTGATGTGTGTGTGTTTACAGTGGGGTCAAAAAGTATTGAGTCAGCCACTGATTGTGCAAGTTCTCCTACTTAGAAAGATGAGAGAGGTCTGTAATTTTCATCATAGGTACACTTCAACTATGAGAGACAAAATGAGAAAAAAAATCCAGGAAATCACATTGTAGGATTTTTAAAGAATTTTTTGGTAAATTATGGTGGAAAATAAGTATTTGGTCAATAACAAAAGTTCAACTCAATACTTTGTAACATAACCTTTGTTTGCAATGACAGAGGTCAAACGTTTCCTGTAAGTCTTCACCAGGTTTGCACACACTGTAGCTGGTATTTTGGCCCATTCCTCCATGCAGATCTCCTCTAGAGCAGTGATGTTTTGGGGCTGTCGCTGGGCAACACGGACTCCACAAATTTTCTATGGGGTTGAGGTCTGGAGACTGGCTAGGCCACTCCAGGACCTTGAAGTGCTTTTTACGGAGCCACTCCTTCGTTGCCCGAGCGGTGTGTTTGGGATCATTGTCATGCTGAAAGACCCAGCCACGTTCCATCTTCAATGCTCTCACTGATGGAAGGAGGTTTTGGCTTAAAATCTCACGATACATGGCCCCGTTCATTCTTCCCTTAACACGGATCAGTCGTCCTGTCCCCTTTGCAGAAAAACAGCCCCAAAGCATGATGTTTCCACCCCCATGCTTCACAGTAGGTATGGTGTTTACTCAGCATTCTTCTTCCTCCAAACACGACGAGTTGAGTTTTTACCAAAAAGTTCCATTTTGGTTTCATCTGACCACATGATATTCTCCCAATCCTCTTCTGGATCATCCATATGCTCTCTGGCAAACTTCAGACGGGCCTGGACACGCCTGGCACTGCAGGATTTGAGTCCCTCTCTGCGTAGTGTGTTACTGATGGTAGCCTTTGTTACTTTGGTCCCAGCTCTCTGCAGGTCATTCATCAGGTCCCTCCGTGTAGTTCTGGGATTTTTGCTCACTGTTCTCATGATCATTTTGACCCCACGGGATTGAGGGAGATTATCAATGGTCTTGTATGTCTTCCATTTTCATACAATTGCTCCCACAGTTGATTTATTCACACCAACCTGCTTGCCTATTGTAGATTCACTCTTCCCAGCCTGGTGCAGGTCTACAATTTTCTTCCTTGTGTCCGTCGACAGCTCTTTGGTCTTGGCCATAGTTGACTGTTTGAGGCTGTGGACAGGTGTCTTTTATACAGATAACAATGTCAAACAGGTGCCATTAATACAGGTAACGAGTGGAGGACAGAAGTGCTTCTCAAAAAAGAAGTTACAGGTCTGTGAGAGCCAGAAATCTTGCTTGTTTGTGGGTGACCAAATACTTATTTTCCACCATAATTTACAAATAAATTCTTTAAAAATTCTACAATGTGATTTCCTGGATTTTTTCTTCTCATTTTGTCTCTCATAGTTGAAGTGTACCTATGATGAAAATGACAGACCTCTCTCATCTTTCTAAGTAGGAGAACCTGCACAATCAGTGGCTGACTAAATACTTTTTGGCCCCACTGTATGTACAGTACAACTACTATGTATTGCTGTTTATTATTGTTTATTACAGTAATGTCTATTCTATAATTTAAGATTTAAGGGGAAATATACTTGTATTTATAACAAAAAAGACCATTTAACAAATTAGAAAGGTTAGGTAAGGGGTTTGGGAGGTCTGGCACGGATTAATTCTATTTACATTATTTCTTATGGGAAAAATAGGTTTAACTCAGGAACATTTTGACTTAAGAACAGCCCTTTGGAACCAATTAAATTCGTAAGTCAAGGGTCTACTGTACTACGAAAACCAAACAAATATTTTGCCGCACTTCACCAAAACGAGAATGTATGCATTTTAATGTAACATGGCATCATGAAGCCAATCACACTTGAGTTTATTTCTTGCTCTGTATGGGTTGAGCATATGATAGCTGTCTATCGTTTTGATGGAAGGAATCGAAGTGTAATGTATCAAATGATTAGCCCTCTGCTGCCCTCTACTGAGCAAAAAGGATGACCGGCTTATTTAAATATAAAAAAAATATGCAGGGTTTAATGATGTCAATTATTCAGTTAAATACATTTCTCTCACCTGACGCTTGATCCAAATGAGAACACGGCTACATCTGTCTACCAAGTAAGAACACCGTTTTAATCACTAATGATCAGAAAGCTCCTGGTTCAAATCTCACCACAGCCAAGTTCCTACTGTTGAGCCCCAGAGTAAGGCCCTTAACACTTAATTGTGTTCCCCCCATTGCACACACGACAGCTCAGTTTACAGCAGTATATGGTGATTCTAACTCAAACAAGACTTCATTGTAATTGTATGATTTAAATTACAAACAGCAAAAATATTACTCATTAAAATAATTGATGTTTGTTTATTAGGATTTAAATGTCATGTTTTACACTCTTAGGTTACATTCATGACAGGCATAGTAGTTACTGGTTACACAAGATTCATCAATTCACAAAGTTATATCAAACACAGTCATGGACAATTTTGTATCTCCAATTCACCTCACTTGCATGTTTTTGGACTTCCGGAGGAAACCCACACAGACTCGAGAAGAACATGCAAACTTCACACAGACCTGGACCGTTCCACCTGGGGATTGAACCCAGAACCCTCTTGCTGTGAAGTCTGCATGTTAATTTATGCACATGTGAAGCTTTTTTTATGGTGTATATATTTTGAATCATATTCCAGTATCAAGGAAAACCTCAGTTTATCATCTTATAATAATCACACTAATGTTGTCAGAAAGAGCTTGACTGCATATTTATTATTGCATTAGTATGTTGTGTAAGCACTTGTAATGAACTGTTTGCTACTGACTGTAAAATATACATTCTTAATTTTAAACTTATTCTGCTTTGTGTTTAGGATCTTACTGTTCTACATTACTGTTCACTATGTTACACTGTTTATTAATTAATAAAGCGTGGTTGACATGTTTATATGAAACTCTGTGAAAGTGCTGTTTTTAAATAAGGGAACGCGGTAAGTTTGTTTGTTAACAATAAACATCCACTAATGATGGCCGGTTAGTGATAAAGGAAACTGGCAAAATTTGCATCCCCTGGACCATGAGTGACCAAAAGCCACATTCTACAGTTCACATGCTGCAACGTGCAACAGGCCCATAAGTACAAGACTAATTATTTTGCATTTTAGATGGAACAAAAATCCTTACCCCTTTAGTTTCTTGCATCGTGACCAAAGCCATGGCCCACAAAGAGCTCATCAAGGGGATTCCATTGTATGAAAGGTATTAGTCAGAAAAAAGTTTTAAAAAATTTTCCAAGGCATTACATGTACCATGAAACGATGGTCATCAACCAACTGAAAAATATGGAATTACATTAAAATTACCAAATTACCAATCCCTCTAAAATTAATGAGAAGACAAATAGAAAACTGGTACAAAAAACTGCGGGAGTCTGGGAGATATTAAAAGAGCTGCAAAAAATTCTGGCAATTAGTGGCTGTACATGTACTGCCTGTGACATCAAACTCCCATTTTCTTCAGATTTGGGTTGTGGGACAGAGTGGCAAGAAAAACACCTAAGCCTGGCAACATTATGCAAAAACCTATATCTATTCTGTCAAAAGCATGTGGGTAACTTGTTGGCCATAATTGTAAAGGGTATGTTTGACACAAAACATCACCATTCCTACAGTGAAGCATAGTGGTGACAGAATTATGCTTCGAGTTTTAAATAGCAGTCCATCTGGGCCCAAAACTTTCAGGTCTATGCTAAAAAGCCGAAAAGGAATTACATCCGTCAACATGACAATGACCCAAGCATACTTGCACATTACTAAAAATGCATCAGACCGGGATTTCTAAATAACCAAAAAAGTCTGGGATTCAGATTTTGTAGTCTGTGTGCACTATTCTTTGTGTGTTTTTACACTGATTTCACCTTTCTCTTTAGATCCTGCCTTCTTGCACTTCTCCTAAAAATGCCCAAGCACAAATGAAAATTCACAGATGAATTACAAAAAAAGTCTGTCAGTGTTAAATAAAGGTGCTAGCTGAGAAAAAAACACAAATCTGCAGCTCAAGATGTGAGCTAATTTAGTCAGGTAAATAAAGTATTTAGTGAGAAAAATAGAAGATGCTGTTACTGCTGCAGAGGGAGTTTTTTCACACCACGAAGCATCACAACAGTTATACGTAGATCAATGGCCTGCACGTCTGCCCTAAGACAAGAGGTTGTAATAGTGCCGCATTCTGTCGAAATAGCTCTACTGGTGATCTATTTTATTTGTTATTTTTATTGTTTAGGAAGAAACACTGAATGGAAAGGAATAAGATTATCTGACCATGAAGGCATTTGTTAGTTGTTTTGTTAAAGAGTAGCTGTTTGTGTAATTAAGTTCATTAAAATTGTCGCATGGTTATTGAGGCATTTGTCATATATTTAAACCCCCACTCCATTCACATTGTCATGGTGCCACCAATTACCACCCGGGCAGCATGGAGGCTCAGTAAGTAGCACTGTCGCCTCACAGCAAGAAGGTCCTGGGGTTGATCCCCAGGTGGGGTGGTCTGGGTCCTTTCTGTCTGGAGTTTACATGTTCTCCCTGAGTCTGCATTGGTTTCCTCCCATAGTCCAAAGACATGCAATGAGGTAATTTAGAGATACAAAATTGTCCATGACTGTTTTTGACATTAAACTTGTGAACTGATAAGATATACTTTGTTTGTCATATATACAGTGTATCACAAAAGTGAGTACACCCCTCACATTTCTGCAAATATTTCATTATATCTTTTCATGGGACAACACTATAGACATGAAACTTGGATAAAACTTAGAGTAGTCAGTGTACAGCTTGTATAGCAGTGTAGATTTACTGTCTTCTGAAAATAACTCAACACACAGCCATTAATGTCTAAATAGCTGGCAACATAAGTGAGTACACCCCACAGTAAACATGTCCAAATTGTGCCCAAATGTGTCGTTGTCCCTCCCTGGTGTCATGTGTCAAGGTCCCAGGTGTAAATGGGGAGCAGGGCTGTTAAATTTGGTGTTTTGGGTACAATTCTCTCATACTGGCCACTGGATATTCAACATGGCACCTCATGGCAAAGAACTCTCTGAGGATGTGAGAAATAGAATTGTTGCTCTCCACAAAGATGGCCTGGGCTATAAGAAGATTGCTAACACCCTGAAACTGAGCTACAGCATGGTGGCCAAGGTCATACAGCGGTTTTCCAGGACAGGTTCCACTCGGAGCAGGCTTCGCCAGGGTCGACCAAAGAAGTTGAGTCCACGTGTTCTGCGTCATATCCAGAGGTTGGCTTTAAAAAATAGACACATGAGTGCTGCCAGCATTGCTGCAGAGGTTGAAGACGTGGGAGGTCAGCCTGTCAGTGCTCAGACCATACGCCGCTCACTGCATCAACTCGGTCTGCATGGTCGTCATCCCAGAAGGAAGCTGACGCACAAGAAAGCCCGCAAACAGTTTGCTGAAGACAAGCAGTCCAAGAACATGGATTACTGGAATGCCCTGTGGTCTGACGAGACCAAGATAAACTTGTTTGGCTCAGATCGTGTCCAGCATGTGTGGCGGCGCCCTGGTGAGAAGTACCAAGACAACTGTATCTTGCCTACAGTCAAGCATGGTGGTGGTAGCATCATGGTCTTGGGCTGCATGAGTGTTGCTGGCACTGGGGAGCTGCAGTTCATTGAGGGAAACATGAATTCCAACATGTACTGTGACATTCTGAAACAGAGCATGATCCCCTACCTTCGAAAACTGGGCCTCATGGCAGTTTTCCAACAGGATAACGACCCCAAACACAACCTCCAAGATGACAACTGCCTTGCTGAGGAAGCTGAAGGTAAAGGTGATGGACTAAACCCAATTGAGCACCTGTGGCGCATCCTCAAGTGGAAGGTGGAGGAGTTCAAGGTGTCTAACATCCACCAGCTCCGTGATGTCATCATGGAGGAGTGGAAGAGGATTCCAGTAGCAACCTGTGCAGCTCTGGTGAATTCCATGCCCAGGAGGGTTAAGGCAGTGCTGGATAATAATGGTGGTCACACAAAATATTGACACTTTGGGCACAATTTGGACATGTTCACTGTGGGGTGTACTCACTTATGTTGCCAGCCATTTAGACATTAATGGCTGTGTGTTGAGTTATTTTCAGAAGACAGTAAATCTACACTGCTATACAAGTTGTACACTGACTACTCTAAGTTATATCCAAGTTTTATTTCTATAGTGTTGTCCCATGAAAAGATATAATAAAATATTTGCAGAAATGTGAGGGGTGTACTCACTTTTGTGATACACTGTACATATACAGGTGTACAGTACAATAAAATTCTTTCTTCGCATATCCCAGCTTGTTTTTGGAAACTGGGGTCAGAGCGCAGGGTCAGCCATCGTATGGCGCCCCTGGAGCAGACAGGGCTAAGATTGCTCAAGGACCCAACAGTGGCTGCATAGCAGAGCCTGGATTTGAACCGCCAACCTTCCGGTTGATAGCCCAAAGCTCTACCCACTAGGCTACCACTGTTCCATGAATCGCTTCTTCTTCTTTCTCATCCTTTGTCCCGTTTTTCGGTTACGGGGTCGGCATTTCCGGCTTCTTCCCGTTAGGGGTCGCTGGCGGGATTTGGCACAGTTTTTACGCCGGATGCCCTTTCTGACACAACCCTCCCTATTCATCCGGGCTTGGGACTGGCACTACAATGCTCTGGTTTGTGCATCTAGCGGCTAGGTATCTATAGGACAATTCTGGTGGCATGTTTTTGGACTGTGGGAGGAAACCGGAGCACCAGGAGGAAACCCACGTGGACACGGGGAGAACATGCAAACTCCACACAGAAAGAACCTGGACCGCCCCACCTGGGGATCGAACCCAGGACCTTCTTGCTGTGAGGTGACAGTGCCACCCACTAAGCTACCATCCCCCACCCCCCTTGATGAATGTAAAGTGTGTAAAACATGAGGTTAAAATCCGAATAAATAAATAATAAATAAACCAACCCCACCCCAAACCCAACTTTCTACCCAGTACAGGTGTATGTCTGCCCCAAAATACGGTCATCCTAATTTACACATATGTCAACGATAAAAAAAAAGAGGACCAACGTATTACAATAAACATTTAGTGCTGTTTAAAATACATACAGGCTACATTTTTATATTTAAAAAGCAGTCCTCAACACCTATTTTAGCGAGGATACTCTTCTAAATCAGATGACCTCCGTTGACATACATGGGTGTTACTACAGCTCAGCTAAACGCACTTTTCAGGAACATCTCCCCACATAGCAGTGCTTATTCACAAACACACAAAATATATGATAAAACTCACTCGAAAACCAACATGAACACTAACTGTCTTCAGAGATAGTCTTCAGCATATTAGAATTAACACACACACACACACACACACACACACACACACACACACACACACACACACACACACACACACACACACACACACACATGCAAGCTGCATACTACAGAACATTGACAGCCCAGAAAGCAGTTCAGAATAAAATTTACTTACCAAATAAATGTGTAGACTGAAACAGTTGTCTCACTAACCCATGACTTAAATGTGGACATTTTATAAATGGAATTAATCTCAAACCAGTTAATACAGCTCTGTGTCCCAGCCGTAAGGAGGCCGCCATGTCTGCGTCCTGACAGCCTGTCCGAGTCAGAGCCTGTTTATAATTCAGTTATAATACGAATAAACTGCGACTAATAATGTGCTATGTTGGAGATTATTCTAACCCGGTGATTTCATTATTTGCTTATTTTCAACGTGTTTAAGTGTATTATTTTTGCTACTTTATTGTCCTTAAAAACAGAAAACGATAGTAGATTAATTTGAGAATACTTGGTAAACACCGCCACCTAGTGTATTAAATGCAACAGTGCACTTTTAACTGCAACGCGGTAATTCATTATACACAAGGCTACCGAAAATGAATGCGCTAGGTTTTGAGGCCCTCTAGTGGTGCAGCACCCAAGATTCATGACCACCTCATTGTTTCTACACTTACTGTACAGTACATTTTATCAGCTCCACTTACCATATAGAAGCACTTTGTAGTTCTACAATTACTGACTGTAGTCCATCTGTTTCTCTACATACTTTTTAGCCTGCTTTCACCCTGTTCTTCAATGGTCAGGACCCCCACAGGACCACCACAGAGCAGGTATTATTTACATGGTGGAACATTCTCAGCACTGCAGTGACACTGACATGGTGGTGGTGTGTTAGTGTGTGTTGTGCTGGTATGAGTGGATAAGACACAGCAGCGCTGCTGGAGTTTTTTAGCACCTCACTGTCACTGCTGGACTGAGAATAGTCCACCAACCAAAAATATCCAGCCAGCAGGTCTAGAAGATGACCAACTCAAACAGCAGCAATAGATGAGCGATCGTCTCTGACTTTACATCTACAAGGTGGACCAACTACCAAGTAGTAGTGTCCAATAGAGTGGACAATGAGTGGACACGGTATTTAAAAACTCTAGCAGCACTGCTGTTTCCGATCCACTCATACCAGCACAACACACACTAACACCTCCTATTCATCATTTACCTTCAGCCCTTTGGCAATATATTTCACACTTTTAACATCGATTTCCACTGCTATGCGGATGATACCCAGCTCTACCTATCTAGTAAACCAAGTACTTTGTTCCCGCCCTTATCCCTTTTAAACTGTTTATCTGAAATAAAAACATGGTTCACCTCTAACTTCCTAAAACTCAATACTGAAATATTGCTTTGCGGTTCAAAATCCACACTATCTAAAGTTGACAGTTTCTCCATCCCGATCGACAGCTCCTTAGTCTCGCCCTCACCTCAGGTTAAGAGTCTGGGTGTCATCCTAGATAGCTCTTTATCTTTTCACTCTCACATCAGTAATATAACCCGGTCTGCATATTTTCATCTCCGTAACATTAATCGTCTAATAGATTCTCTTCCTCTTTTTAAATCTAGACTCAAAACTCACCTGTTCAAAATAGCCTATTCTCTGTAATTTCCACTTTATTGTCTCTTGTATGTTTGGTGTCCTTTTGTATGTTTTGTTCTATTTATATAGTGTAAAGTGTCCTTGAGTGTTATGAAAGGCGCTTATAAATAAAATGTATTATTATTATTATAACACACCACCACCAAGTCAGTGTCACTGCAGTGCTGAGAATCATCCACCACCTAAATAATACCTGCTCTGTTGTGGTCCTGTGGGGGTCCTGACCATTGAAGAACAGGGTGAAAGCAGGCCAATAAGGTATGTAGAAAAATAGATGGACTACAGTCAGTAATTGTAGAACTACAAAGTGCTTCTATATGGTAAGTGGAGCTGATAAAATGGACTGTGAGTGTAGAAACAAGAGGTGGTTTTAATGTTATGGCTCATCGGTGTATATTTGGGATGTTGTTTCCCCCATAATGCAGTACAGCAGAGTTAATTCGCATTTGCAGGGTTTTTGTGACCTCCCTTGGCACTATACATAATCTCTTTTGGCCTTTGGGGAAAATGTCCTATAGTTTACTGAAGTAATTTTCTGATATATTATACCTGACTTCTTTCAGCACTTCCCAGAGTTCTTCTTTAGAATTAAGCTGTTTTTTATGTCTTTCACAATCCTGGTGATGTCTATGAAAGCCAGTCCATGGCTGACATTGTTACCTTGTTTTGTCAGCTGTTTTTCTCTCCAAATATGATTTCACTGTATAAGCAATGTTCATGGGACTGCTATCATGCTGAAAAATAAAGCTATTTCCAGTCAGGCTTTCCAGAAGGAATGGTATCATAAATTAAAGTGTGTACTTTTCAGCATTCATGATCCCTGCAATATGAACAATATCGCCAACACCACTGACAGTAATGCAGCCCCAAACCATTCTTCTATCTCTCTCTATCTCTTCTTCTCACATATTGTCAAGGACTGGAGTCAAAAATTTTAAACTTGGATTCATCACTCGGGTGACTAAGTGGGTAGCACTGTCGCCTCACAGCAAGAAGGTCCTGGGTTCGATCCCCAGGTGGGGCAGTCTGGTTCCTTTCTGTGCAGAGTTTGCATGTTCTCCCCGTGTCTGCGTGGGTTTCCTCCCACAGTCCAAAAAGCATGCAGTCAGGTTAACTGGAGACACTGAATTGCCCTATAGGTGAATGGGTGTGTGTATGTGTATCTGCCTTGCGAAAGACTTGCACCCCGTCCAGGGTGTTACTGTGTGCCTTGCGCCCATTGAAAAGCAGGGATAGGCTCCAGCACCCCCGCGACCCAAAATGGATAAGTGGTTAAGAAAGTGAGTGAGTGGATTCGTCACTCCATAATACTCTTTTCCACTGATCTTCATTCCAATATTTGTAAACTTTAGCATATCCTAGCCTTTTTACCCTGTTCCCCTTCCATAAGAGTTGTTTTCTGGCTGCTACCCTTTCGAAAAGACCATTCCTGATCAAGTTTCTTCAGACTGTAGAAGGGTCCCAATAAAGCTGCCAGATGCTTAGGCAGGTCAATACCAGGATTCTTCTGGTCTCTTGAAGAAGAAACTCTGAGAAACAGTAGCAATTTAGTGGCAGCAATTTAGTACAGTAACTTCACCACTGAGCTACCACTCATCACTACAACATGACAGTACCCCAGTGCACAAAACAAGATCCATATAGACATGGTTGGGTGAGTTTGGTGTGGAAGAATTTGAATGGCCTGCTCGGAGCCCTGACCTCAACCCCATCATACACATTTGGGGAGAACTAGAATGGAAATTGCAAGCCAGGCCCTATCATCCAACATCAGCATCTGACTTCACAAATGCTGTTGTGGATGAATTGGCAAAAAATCCCACAGACACACTCCAAAACCTTGTAGAAAGCCTTCTCAGATGAGTGGAAGCTTTCACAAGCATTAGCATAAGCATAATGAATGCAACAAATGGCTGGTCTGCTTGCAGAGGTAGCAAATCACTCAAGTGGGTGCTCTGATTGCTTCTTCACTGCTGCTGTAATCCTCCTCCTCGATGGTGGCGCACACAGCTTTTAGAACATGGCTGCTGCCCAGCAAAGCATCAATCTCCCCTGCTCGTTGGATTGCTTCCTGGAGCATGCCTGGGCAGGAGAGTGCAGCAGCTGTTGTAGCTGTGTGAGCTGTACTGCTTAAAGGAAGTTCTTTTGTGATTCTATTATTGAGGAAGCTCTTTTATCTTCTATCTTCTTTATAAACAGAAGACCACACACATGAAATATAATTTTTACATTATTTTTTTAACCAAATTAAACAATTATTGTTTAACATTTGTATGCTAAGTTATGGATATACACGGATGAGCCATAACATTAAAACTACCTCCTTGTTTAGCTCCTCTTACCATATAGAAGCACTTTGTAGTTCTACAATTATTGACTGTAGTCCATCTATTTCTCTACATACCTTTTTTTAGCCTGCTTTCACCCTGTTCTTCAATGGTCAGGACCCCCACAGAGCAGGTGTTATTTAGGTGGTGTATGATTCTCCGCACTGCAGTGACAATGACATGGTGGTGGTGTGTTGTGCTGGTATGACTGGATCATTCCGTGTCCACTCACTGTCCACTCTATTAGACACTCCTACCTGGTTGGTCCACCTTGTAGATGTAAAGTCAGAGACGATCGCTCATCTATTGCTGCTGTTTGAGTTGGTCATCTTCTAGACCTTCATCAGTGGTCACAGGATGCTGCCCACGGGGCGGTATTGGGTGGATACTTTTGGTTGGTGGACTATTCTCAGTTTAGCAGGGACAGTGAGATGTTTAAAAACTCCATCAGCACTGCTGTGTCTGATCCACTCATACCAGCACAACACACACTAACACACCGCCGCCAGGCCCTTATATCCAACATCAGCATCTGACTTCACAAATGCTCTTGTGAATGAATTGGCTACGTATCAATTAAACAGTACAGTGGTACCTTGAAACCCAATGTCAGTTGTTTCTGGGGGGTTGTTGCTGAGTTTAAAAGACGTTAAGTTTCAAGGTTTTTTTTTCCATTAGGATGTATGGGAAACCTGTTAATGCGTTCCATGGTCCTGTGGAAATGCATATATTACATTACATGAATATTATATGTGTATATATATATATATATATATATATATATATATATATATATATATATATATATATACTGTATATATATATATACAGTGTATCACAAAAGTGAGTACACCCCTCACATTTCTGCAAATATTTTAACACTATAGAAATAAAACTTGGATATAACTTAGAGTAGTCAGTGTACAACTTGTATAGCAGTGTAGATTTACTGTCTTCTGAAAATAACTCAACACACAGCCATTAATGTCTAAATAGCTGGCAACATAAGTGAGTACACCCCACAGTGAACATGTCCAAATTGTGCCCAAAGTGTCAATATTTTGTGTGACCACCATTATTATCCAGCACTGCCTTAACCCTCCTGGGCATGGAATTCACCAGAGCTGCACAGGTTGCTACTGGAATCCTCTTCCACTCCTCCATGATGACATCACGGAGCTGGTGGATGTTAGACACCTTGAACTCCTCCACCTTCCACTTGAGGATGCGCCACAGGTGCTCAATTGGGTTTAGTCCATCACTTTTACCTTCAGCTTCCTCAGCAAGGCAGTTGTCATCTTGGAGGTTGTGTTTGGGGTCGTTATCCTGTTGGAAAACTGCCATGAGGCCCAGTTTTCGAAGGGAGGGGATCATGCTCTGTTTCAGAATGTCACAGTACATGTTGGAATTCATGTTTCCCTCAATGAACTGCAGCTCTCCAGTGCCAGCAACACTCATGCAGCCCAAGACCATGATGCTACCACCACCATGCTTGACTGTAGGCAAGATACAGTTGTCTTGGTACTTCTCACCAGGGCGCCGCCACACATGCTGGACACCATCTGAGCCAAACAAGTTTATCTTGGTCTCGTCAGACCACAGGGCATTCCAGTAATCCATGTTCTTGGACTGCTTGTCTTCAGCAAACTGTTTGCGGGCTTTCTTGTGCGTCAGCTTCCTTCTGGGATGACGACCATGCAGACCGAGTTGATGCAGTGTGCGGCGTATGGTCTGAGCACTGACAGGCTGACCTCCCACGTCTTCAACCTCTGCAGCAATGCTGGCAGCACTCATGTGTCTATTTTTTAAAGCCAACCTCTGGATATGACGCCGAACACGTGGACTCAACTTCTTTGGTCGACCCTGGCGAAGCCTGTTCCGAGTGGAACCTGTCCTGGAAAACCGCTGTATGACCTTGGCCACCATGCTGTAGCTCAGTTTCAGGGTGTTAGCAATCTTCTTATAGCCCAGGCCATCTTTGTGGAGAGCAACAATTCTATTTCTCACATCCCCAGAGAGTTCTTTGCCATGAGGTGCCATGTTGAATATCCAGTGGCCAGTATGAGAGAATTGTACCCAAAACACCAAATTTAACAGCCCTGCTCCCCATTTACACCTGGGACCTTGACACATGACACCAGGGAGGGACAACGACACATTTGGGCACAATTTGGACATGTTCACTGTGGGGTGTACTCACTTATGTTGCCAGCCATTTAGACATTAATGGCTGTGTGTTGAGTTATTTTCAGAAGACAGTAAATCTACACTGCTATACAAGCTGTACACTGACTACTCTAAGTTATATCCAAGTTTCATGTCTATAGTGTTGTCCCATGAAAAGATATAATGAAATATTTGCAGAAATGTGAGGGGTGTACTCACTTTTGTGATACACTGTATATATATACATATATATTCCATTACCAACAGTTTATTCCTGTGGAGAATGTTGTTTACAATCTTACACCAATCACTATAGCAAATTTTTCAGCTTTTAACTAATTCTGATCTGGAGTTATTGAAGTTGGAGTAAAATGAGTCCATGTTGCTCTCCAAAGGTCTCCAAAGCTTTCCAACACACACACACACACACACACACCCACACACGGTACTTTTTGGCTCTAAAGCTATGTGGTGTGGTTGATCTGGGTTGATCTGTTTACCATGCACTTTCATTTAGCAATGATAGCAAAACATTATTAATTATTGAACTTTTTCGGTATTTTTAACCCTTTGATGCACAACCTGGGTCAAAAGTGAACGACTAAGTTTTTATTTTCAATAAATTAATTTCGTCATTTAAGATTCCATGAATTCCTCAATGAACTTGTTTTTGATCATCACAAATCCTTATTTCAGTTTTATATTTTTTACTTTTTTAATAAAAATCATTTTTGTATCACTACCCTTCTAATGCACAACATGGGTCAAAATTGACCCTTATGTATTTACTATGGAATTTGACAGGAACTATTGACATTTGTAAGTGTTTGTAGTCAAAAACATCTTTACTGATCTTTTGAAAGATGACCAAAGATTAGGCTCTTGAATCTTGAATGTGTCCAATACTATTTGCTTGCTAGCTGTTAACATATTCTATTCTAGATAGCTTTTATTAGCTAAGACAGTAAATACATGAATAACTGACTAATGTGCATATAAAAATATTATTTGCTTTTAATAGCCTTTTTCAAAGTGTTATGATGGCTGGTCCAAGTCATTCCAGATTTACAGCAAAAATGGTCTCAGACATGCTACTTGAAGAAAATGCAGAGGGAATTTTTGGTCCTGAAATCTCTGATGCTGGTGACCTAGACTATGTGCCACAGGGCCAAGATGGAATTGAGGGTGTGTCTGTGATTCCATCTCACCTAGATGAAGACAACTTCTTTAATGACACAGAAGACTAATTTGAGTCCTCTGAAGAGGAAACTCAGAGTCTAATAGTTTGAGTAAAATGTGTCTTACTGGAGCTAGCATCCTTCACTCAGGGCAGAACAAGAAGCTAAAACATCCTGAGGAGCTGCCCAGGACCTGCATTTGGTTCAACAACGGTTTCACCAAAAGATATATTAATCAGTAACAATGTCACTGAGGAAGTTTTGAAGAGCAACAGCAGCAAAAGGAAAAGAGTAAAGAAGTATTGTCGAAGAAGAATGTGTGGCTTTTATTGGCTTGACCCTGCTTGCATGGGTAGACAAGAGCTGGGATGCGACTTTACGGAAACTCTTTCTGGAATCACTGCAAAATCCAGTGTGCAAGGCCACCATGACAATATGACCATGGAGAGCTATGTGCGAAAGAAGAGAAAAGCTGTTGTCCTCTTGAGCACCCATCGGGATGACAAATCAGTGGATGTCAATAGTGTTCAGTACCATACCTTCTGTGTTTTCCACTTCCAACGTGCGAACCATCTGATCCATCCAGTACTATAACAAAACAAAAGGTGGACAGAATGGATCAGATGGTTCGCACCTTGTAAGCGGAGAACACGGAGGTGGCCCATGGTGCTCTGGTACCATATGTTGGATGCTGCCACCCTCGGTGCTTTCATTATCTTCACTGGTAACACCCTGATTACATGAGATCTGCCCAGCTACCAAAAAGTCACTAGCTGGTGTTTCTAGTGCACCAATTAGTGCTGTATCCATGTGATGTTATCTCATCAGTTTTACGTTCAGTCATATTCACCACTCTTCACTACAGTTCAATATCAGTGTTAATTTTAACAAATATATTATTAGTGTGTAATAATTTCATTTTTTTTTAATCACACTTGCAGACGGGTCATTTTCGACCCATGTATGTAAAGCTGATGTAGTAATACAAAAAATATTTTTTGTTCATGAAGTAAATAAAAATGTATTTCCCTTTAACAACTTTTACCACAATCTAATTTTATTTATTTAGTAATGGTGTGAGCATTCATACAAGAGGTTCTCCTTGTAACAGAAACATAACTACAAACAACATACAGTCAAACTGGATAAGTAGCAGGTGACAACAAACAATATAAAATAATAGATAAATACTTTACAATATGGTGGTATATACACTGATCAGCCATAACATTAAAACCACCTCCTTGTTTCTACACTCACTGTCCATTTTATCAGCTCCACTTACCAGTATCACTGCAGTGCTTTGGTACAATATGTTGGATGCTGCCACCCTCAATGCCTTCATTATCTTCACTGGTAACACCCTGATTACATGAGATCTGCCCAGCTACCAAAAAGTCACTAGCTGGTGTTTCCAGTGCACCAATTAGTGCTGTATCTATATGATCTCATCAATTTTACTGTAACGCCAGGTGGGCTAAGATGGACAGGAGGGGCGGACACACTTGCAGAGCTGTATAATAACCAAAAAGGTTTATTGATAAAGACAAAACACAAAACAAGACAAACAAACACAATACCTAAGCTAAGCGCTAACACAAAACAGAAACCTAGACCCTAAGCTAAGCTAAACAGGAACTAGACTGGACTAGACAAGGCTACAAAAGCTAAACAGAGCTACAAAGACTAAACAGAACTAAAGCTAATGAACAAAGGCTAACACACAGAGCTAACACACAGAGGTCAAACAAACAAAAAGCTAAGGGAAACTAATAGAGACAGAGGCTAAACAGGACTAAACAGAATAAACAGACTAAACAGGCTAATGAGCTAAACAGGTTAACAAGTTAAACAGGCTAACAAAACAAACAAACCAAAACAAGGTAAACCGACAGACAGAGAAAAGCTATAAAAGCGCTACTAATCAGGGAGCTAGTAACAGATCAGGGAGCTAGTAACAGATCAGGGAGCTAGTAACAGATCAGGGAGCTAGTAACAGATCAGGGAGCTAGTAACAGATCAGGGAGCTAGTAACAGATCAGGGAGCTAGTAACAGATCAGGGAGCTAGTAACAGATCAGAACTAAGCCCAACAGATCAAGTTACCAGGAAAGTAATCTCCAACGTCTGTTCTCCAGCTCTTCTCTTAAATAGGGGAGCTGGAGCTAATTAGTGGAAGAGGACCAATGACAAAAGGGGCGTTGGCTCAGGACTGAGCGTGCTCTTGTGGAGGTGGGCGTGGCACACACAGTTCCTCAGAGCACAGGGGCTCAAGTGTCCATCAGTCACATTCACCACTCTTCACTACAGTTCAATATCAGTGTTAATTTTAACAAATATATTATTACAGTGTGTTTTCATTTTTTTTTAATCACACTTGCAGACGGGTCATTTTCGACCCATGTATGTAAAGCTGATGTAGTAATACAAAACCTATTTTTTGTTCATGAAGTAAATAAATAAAAATGTAAATAATGATTGAAGACAATCAAAAACAACATGTGTAATAAACACTTGGATCATTAAATGGTAAAATATATTGATTTCAAAATATATACCTAAAAGATACTCAGCAATACATGAAATAACATAGGAAACGAAAATGGGTCATTTTCGACCCATGTTGTGCATTAAAAGAGGTTTGCTTAGCTTGTGCATCAAATGGTTAAAAAATGCTCATTTAGGTTGACGTTAAGTTTAAGGGCTCGATGAAGTGCCGTAGAGTTTCAAAGATTTCAAGTTTAGGGGACGTTGAGTTATACAGTACCACTGTACTTTTAAAGCTTGAAATTACTTTGTTATAAAAAGTACTTAATCATTAGCATTCTGCTATGGTGTAAGCAAGATCATTTTCCAATATAAGCATGTGCCCTTGTGCTTTATACATTGCTTTTGAAGCTTTAATCAGAATCAGAATCAGGCTTTATTGGCCAAGTATGCTCACACATACAAGGAATTTGTTTTTGGTTACACAGATGCTTGCAGTGCACGAAAAATACAATAAAGACAATTCACACAGCTCACCCTCTCCTTAACACACACATTTATACCTGAAAACATTGTAAATATTGTAAACATTGGCATGTGCAATTCACACTGTGGGTTTAAAAAGTTGCAGTGTTTTGAGCAGTATAAAACTTACAGAAAAATTGAAAAAAATATAAATAAGAAATAAGATGACATTTAAATGACATTATATCTGCAAAATGTAATCAACTGTAGTTTTTCAATTACTTGCACTATACAAATGTGAGTACACATGGCAGTAGAGGGGTTTTGAATGTTAACAACAGAGCAATGCAAATGTTTTTTATTCAAAACAGGCAGCACAACCACACACAGAAAGTAATCATTTACAGAAAAAATAGAGATTCTTATTAGATTAATCCCAGTATAAATGAATAAAATCATTACGATTGTCTATTCAAGTTAAATTACCGTACATAAAAATGACTAATTTGTATCACATTATAAAGTTTTAGTATATTGTATAATGTTTCCACACACCAGACAGAAAAAAAATATTTTTTAGTTACTTTAGATAGGTTGAATATTACCTTTTCCCACCTTTTCTTTAGCAACCCCACAAAATCATTAAATGTTATATTATGCAACTATTATGTTCCAGGAAACTGTGAGTGTGTTTACTGAATTTACATAAGGTGTTCACACATGGGGAAACCCCAATCGACGGCATGTGGACACATCAGGAAAAAAAAAAAACTGGTAAATGAGTAGGTAAGACAAGGGAAATAAACTAGCATAAAGTTCCTCATTTGCCTGACTATCACTCTGACTATGAACTGTAGCTCCTGACCAGTCAATAAGTAACTGTATAATTACATAAATTAGCAGGTTACTGGTGTTCCGAATGAAGTGGGCAATATTATTGATTAAGAATTTGTTTAAACAGTTGTATATTGATTAGCTAACATTTCAATGTACAATTTACAGATAGCTGTTTGCAATAGAAAACATATTATGTATATCATTATGTATAGGGCCCTACTAAATTCATGGGAAAATGTGCTTAATTTCACAGACCTCATTTTTAAAAAATCACATTTTTCATGGATTTTTAAAGAAAAGTGCCACATTTCAAGGCAGTCATTAAACAACATACATAAATTGATTGATGTCTGTGTTTTCAACCCCCTCCCCCCCCAAACGTCCCCCCCCACGTCCACATGGGAGTTTTCTAACACTTACCTGAGTAGTGTTTTAGCTGCTTTAGACTTTGACATCTTAGACATTTTGTGTAACCGATTGCTAGTGTAACCAAGCGTCTTAGACGAATTATCAGAAGCATAATACGTTACGGTCTTGTTCTTTGGAGGTGTGTAGAGAAGCACATTGATTATGGAATTCCCAAAGCGACAAAATGCACTCAGTACATAAACTCATACAGCTTGGAAAATAAGTATTGAACGCATCAACATTTTTCTCAGTCAACATTGTTCAGCTGTGATTTTGGCCCATTCTTCCACACAAACTGTCTTCAAATCTTGAAGGTTCTGGGGGCCTCTTCTATGAACTCTGATCTTCAGTTCTTTCCATAGATTTTCAATTGGATTCAAGTCAGGTGATTGACTGGGCCATTCTAGCAGCTTTATTTTCTTTCTCTGAAACCACTTGAGAGTTTCCTTGGCTGTGTGTTTGGGATCATTGTCTTGCTGAAATGTCCACCCTCGTTTCATCTTCAGCATTCTGGTAGATGGCAGCAGATTCTTATCAAGAATGTCTCGGTACATTTCTCCATTCATCCTTTCTTCAATTATATAAAGTCTGCCAGTACCATATGCTGAGAAACAGCCCCACACCATGATGTTCCCACCTCCAAACTTCACTGTTGGTATGGTGTTTTTGGGGTGATGTGCAGTGCCATTTCTCATTCAAACATGGTGTGTGCTATGACATCCAAAGAGTTAAATTTTGGTCTCATCTGACCAGACTATATTCTCCCAGTATTTTATAGGCTTGTCCAAATGTTGTGCAGTAAACTTTAAACAAGCTTTAACATGCTTTTTCTTCAGCAATGGAGTCTTGCGCGGTGAGTGTGCATAGAGGCCATGGCGGTTGAGTGCATTGTACTTATTGTTTTCTTCTAAACAACTGCACCTGCTAATTCCAGGTCTTTCTGAAGCTCTCCGTGGGTGGTCCTTGGCTCTGTCAGAAATCGGTGCTCACTGGAACATTCAGAAGTTTAGAAATACGTCTGTAACCAATACCATCAGTATATTTTGCTCTTTGCTTTTACCCATCACAAGATGCTTCTTGAGTGACACCTTGGTAATGAGAAACCTTTTAATAGGCCATCAATTAGGACTAAACCAGCTGATATTAATTTGCACTGATAGGGGCAGGATTGCTTTCTAAATACTGACAGATTTCAGCTGGTGTTTTGGCTTTCCATGCCTTTTTGCACCTCCTTTTCTTCATGTGTTCAATACTTTTTCCCTGTGTCATTCCATTTTATTACACATAATTTATGGACTTATTTGTTTAGATTTCTTTGTATGTTGATGCGTTCAATACTTATTTTCCCCGCTGTACATCAAACATCGTCAGCACACTACACCACAGAAAAGTTTTATACTACCTTAATTGCTGTATGATTACTAGGACCGCCTCATATTGCATATTGTGCCTCATATATTATACGCAAATGATGTTAAACAAATGCTAAATTGCTAAACACAAATCTTAAATTTTGAATTAAACAGCAAATTGCACATCACATGGGAAACGGCTCATTTTACGGTCCGGGATTCATTCACTGCCGTGAATTAGGTAGAGCCTAAGTTATGTATGTAACATTTCACATGTTCATAAAACAACAACTAACATACTTTAACAACTTTTACCACAATCTAATTTTATTTATTTAGTAATGGTGTGAGCATACAAGAGGTTCTCCTTGTAACAGAAACATGTAACTACAAACAACATACAGTCAAACTGGATAAGTAGCAGGTGACAACAAACGATATAAAAGAATAATAATGTAATAGATAAATATGGTGG
Organism: Trichomycterus rosablanca; assembly: GCF_030014385.1. Lineage (NCBI taxonomy): Eukaryota > Metazoa > Chordata > Actinopteri > Siluriformes > Trichomycteridae > Trichomycterus > Trichomycterus rosablanca. The sequence continues at coordinate 31,360,958 of NC_085988.1, read as the reverse complement.
TATATACACTGATCAGCCATAACATTAAAACCACCTCCTTGTTTCTACACTCACTGTCCATTTTATCAGCTCCACTTACCATATAGAAGCACTTTGTTCTACAATTACTGACTGTAGTCCATCTATTTCTCTACATACTGTTTTAGCCTGCTTTCACCCTGTTCTTCAATGGTCAGGAGCCCCACAGGACCACTACAGAGCAGGTATTATTTAGGTGGTGGGTGATTCTTATCACTGCAGTGACACTGACATGGTGATGGTGTGTTAGTGTGTGTTGTGCTGGTATGAGTGGATCAGACACAGCAGCGCTAATGGAGTTTTTTAATAACGTATCCACTCACTGTCCACTCTATTAGACACTCCTACCTAGTTGGTCCATCTTGTAGATGTAAAGTCAGAGACGATCGCTCATCTATTGCTGCTGTTTGAATTGGTCATCTTCTAGACCTTTATCAGTGGTTATAGGCGCTGCCCACGGGGTGCTGTTGGCTGTATATTTTTGTGGTTGGTGGACTATTCTCAGTCCAGCAGTGACAGTGAGGCGTTTTAAAACTCTTATCCAATCATACCAGCACAACACACACTAACACACCACCACCATGTCAGTGTCACTGCTGTGCTGAGAATGATCCACCACCCAAATAATACCTGCTCTGTAGTGGTCCTGGGAGGGTCCTGACCATTGAAGAACAGGGTGAAAGGGGGCTAACAAAGCATGCAGAGAAACAGATGGACTACAGTCAGTAATTGTAGAACTACAAAGTGCTTCTTTATGGTAAGTGGAGCTGATCAAATGGACAGTTAGTGTAGAAACAAGGAGGTGGTTTTAATGTTATGGCTGATCAGTGTACATAAGTGGTTATTAATATAATAACTGCTAATTACATTACAGTGTAAAAGCCACGATTTACTTTTATGGTTAGCCAAAGTTTCATGGTTATTGCCTTTTACTCAATACTCATGGTTTTAAAGTGGGATGTCGGACAAACTCGTGGTTATGTCTCCATATACTTATGGCCATATGGTGTATTTTAAGTTCCACATTTCTTACACAAATTACTACATGATTTCAGTGAGATATAATCATTGGTTCGAGAATTGGGTGGCACAGCTAGTGGATTGGGGCCACACAGCAACATGAGGACCTGTATGAGACTGAAATTATTCATGGGGCTTGTTCACCCTGTGTCTGTGTGAATTTTTTTAAGTCGCTCCAGTTTCTTCCAATTCCTTAAAATATGCATTATGTTAGACTGTTTGCTCTAAATTAGCCCTAGGTTTAAGTAAATACCCTAACCTGAATTAAGTGAATAAATGAATGAACCCAAAGGTTGTTTCCCATACATAGGCTTACCTAACCTGACATGCAGTATATTTTATCATGGCCCATCTGTGGATGTACATTGTGCACAGTTCTAAAAATATTATAATTAGAGAGTAATACCATCAATGTAATCAGATGAGTGGTGAGGACAGGGAAGTGATAGCAGATAACAGTAAATTTAACAGTATAGATTGTAGAGCTGTTGGCAGCTCTGAGGAGTTCACAAGAGCTATTGTGTCCCACTGCAGATACTGAATCTCAGGCTCTTATCGCTGCACCTCACATTCAAACAAACCCTTTGAGATGTCTGATGGAAGACATCAGTTGATATGATGAAATGGCATGCCCTCTCTGTCCCTCTCTCTGTTTAAAGCCCTATATCCTTTTGTTTGAGTCTGCATAAAGTACAATGATACAAAATAACCAATAGATATTTCTTTTTCAATTTAACGTTTGAACAAATTTCGGATTACAAACCAAAATTCGCGAAACATGTGATGTCACGAACATCCCCCCCCCCCCCCCCCTCTCTCTCTCTCTCTCTCTCTCTCTCTCTATATATATATATATATATACAGTGTATCACAAAAGTGAGTACACCCCTCACATTTCTGCAAATATTTTATTATATCTTTACATGGGACAACACTATAGAACTAACACTTGGATATAACTTAGAGTAGTCAGTGTACAACTTGTATAGCAGTGTAGATTTACTGTCTTCTGAAAATAACTCAACACACAGCCATTAATGTCTAAATAGCTGGCAACATAAGTGAGTACACCCCACAGTGAACATGTCCAAATTGTGCCCAAATGTGTCGCTGTCCCTCCCTGGTGTCATGTGTCAAGGTCCCAGGTGTAAATGGGGAGCAGGGCTGTTAAATTTGGTGTTTTGGGTACAATTCTCTCATACTGGCCACTGGATATTCAACATGGCACCTCATGGCAAAGAACTCTCTGAGGATGTGAGAAATAGAATTGTTGCTGTCCACAAAGATGGCCTGGGCTATAAGAAGATTGCCAACACCCTGAAACTGAGCTACAGCATGGTGGCCAAGGTCATACAGCGGTTTTCCAGGACAGGTTCCACTCGGAACAGGCTTCGCCAGGGTCGACCAAAGAAGTTGAGTCCACGTGTTCGGCGTCATATCCAGAGGTTGGCTTTAAAAAATAGACACATGAGTGCTGCCAGCATTGCTGCAGAGGTTGAAGACGTGGGAGGTCAGCCTGTCAGTGCTCAGACCATACGCCGCACACTGCATCAACTCGGTCTGCATGGTCGTCATCCCAGAAGGAAACTGACGCACAAGAAAGCCCGCAAACAGTTTGCTGAAGACAAGCAGTCCAAGAACATGGATTACTGGAATGCCCTGTGGTCTGACGAGACCACGATAAACTTGTTTGGCTCAGATGGTGTCCAGCATGTGTGGCGGCACCCTGGTGAGAAGTACCAAGACAACTGTATCTTGCCTACAGTCAAGCATGGTGGTGGTAGCATCATGGTCTTGGGCTGCATGAGTGTTGCTGGCACTGGGGAGCTGCGGTTCATTGAGGGAAACATGAATTCCAACATGTACTGTGACATTCTGAAACAGAGCATGATCCCCTCCCTTCCAAAACTGGGCCTCATGGCAGTTTTCCAACAGGATAACGACCCCAAACACAACCTCCAAGATGACAACTGCCTTGCTGAGGAAACTGAATGTAAAGGTGATGGACTAAACCCAATTGAGCACCTGTGGCGCATCCTCAAGTGGAAGGTGGAGGAGTTCAAGGTGTCTAACATCCACCAGCTCCGTGATGTCATCATGGAGGAGTGGAAGAGGATTCCAGTAGCAACCTGTGCAGCTCTGGTGAATTCCATGCCCAGGAGGGTTAAGGCAGTGCTGGATAATAATGGTGGTCACACAAAATATTGACACTTTGGGCACAATTTGGACATGTTCACTGTGGGGTGTACTCACTTATGTTGCCAGCCATTTAGACATTAATGGCTGTGTGTTGAGTTATTTTCAGAAGACAGTAAATCTACACTGCTATACAAGTTGTACACTGACTACTCTAAGTTATATCCAAGTGTTAGTTCTATAGTGTTGTCCCATGTAAAGATATAATAAAATATTTGCAGAAATGTGAGGGGTGTACTCACTTTTGTGATACACTGTATATACAGTGTATCACAAAAGTGAGTACACCCCTCACATTTCTGCAGATATTTAAGTATATCTTTTCATGGGACAACACTGACAAAATGACACTTTGACACAATGAAAAGTAGTCTGTGTGCAGCTTATATAACAGTGTAAATTTATTCTTCCCTCAAAATAACTCAATATACAGCCATTAATGTCTAAACCACCGGCAACAAAAGTGAGTACACCCCTTAGTGAAAGTTCCTGAAGTGTCAATATTTTGTGTGGCCACCATTATTTCCCAGAACTGCCTTAACTCTCCTGGGCATGGAGTTTACCAGAGCTTCACAGGTTGCCACTGGAATGCTTTTCCACTCCTCCATGACGACATCACGGAGCTGGCGGATGTTCGAGACTTTGCGCTCCTCCACCTTCCGCTTGAGGATGCCCCAAAGATGTTCTATTGGGTTTAGGTCTGGAGACATGCTTGGCCAGTCCATCACCTTTACCCTCAGCCTCTTCAATAAAGCAGTGGTCGTCTTAGAGGTGTGTTTGGGGTCATTATCATGCTGGAACACTGCCCTGCGACCCAGTTTCCGGAGGGAGGGGATCATGTTCTGCTCGGTATTTCACAGTACATATTGGAGTTCATGTGTCCCTCAATGAAATGTAACTCCCCAACACCTGCTGCACTCATGCAGCCCCAGACCATGGCATTCCCACCACCATGCTTGACTGTAGGCATGACACACTTATCTTTGTACTCCTCACCTGATTGCCGCCACACATGCTTGAGACCATCTGAACCAAACAAATTAATCTTGGTCTCATCAGACCATAGGACATGGTTCCAGTAATCCATGTCCTTTGTTGACATGTCTTCAGCAAACTGTTTGTGGGCTTTCTTGTGTAGAGACTTCAGAAGAGGCTTCCTTCTGGGGTGACAGCCATGCAGACCAATTTGATGTAGTGTGCGGCGTATGGTCTGAGCACTGACAGGCTGACCCCACACCTTTTCAATCTCTGCAGCAATGCTGACAGCACTCCTGCGCCTATCTTTCAAAGACAGCAGTTGGATGTGACGCTAAGCACGTGCACTCAGCTTCTTTGGACGACCAACGCGAGGTCTGTTTTGAGTGGACCCTGCTCTTTTAAAACGCTGGATGATCTTGGCCACTGTGCTGCAGCTCAGTTTCAGGGTGTTGGCAATCTTCTTGTAGCTTTGGCCATCTTCATGTAGCGCAACAATTCGTCTTTTAAGATCCTCAGAGAGTTCTTTGCCATGAGGTGCCATGTTGGAACTTTCAGTGACCAGTATGAGAGAGTGTGAGAGCTGTACTACTAAATTGAACACACCTGCTCCCTATGCACACCTGAGACCTAGTAACACTAACAAATCACATGACATTTTGGAGGGAAAATGACAAGCAGTGCTCAATTTGGACATTTAGGGGTGTAGTCTCTTAGGGGTGTACTCACTTTTGTTGCCGGTGGTTTAGACATTAATGGCTGTATATTGAGTTATTTTGAGGGAAGAATAAATTTACACTGTTATATAAGCTTCACACAGACTACTTTTCATTGTGTCAAAGTGTCATTTTGTCAGTGTTGTCCCATGAAAAGATATACTTAAATATCTGCAGAAATGTGAGGGGTGTACTCACTTTTGTGATACACTGTATATACAGTGAGTGAACATTCGGACAGCGGATGGTGTTCTTCCGGTGTTTTCTTTATATTGTGTAAAATTCTATATTAAAATGTCCCCAAAGAATGTGCAGAGAGAGCGCAGTGCTGAGAAAATGAATCTATTACTATTTGTTGTTGTATAATTAGTCCTGCCAGTAGCTGTCACTGTGTATCAGACAGAGGGGACAGTTAGTGAAAGAGAAGAAGGAAGTTATTCTTTCGTGCAATTACACCTACAAAATACAACGCTTTTGAAATAAAGAAGGAAATAATAGAGAAATATGAGTTGTTGTTTCTGGTAGATACATTTTATAACAAAAGAAGGAAATTTATTATGATGTATGGTACAGCACACGTACTGTACTGAAATGTGATGTGTGTTGTTTTATATACAGTACTACTGTGTATTGTTGTTTATTATTGTTTATTACAGGTATGTCTATTCTATAATTTAAGATTTAAGGGAAAATATACTTGTATTTATAACAAAAAAGACCTTTTAAGACATTAGAAAGGTTAGGTAAGGGGATGGTTTTGGAGGTCTGGCACGGATTAATTCTATTTACATTATTTCTTATGGGAAAAATAGGTTTAACTAACGAATATTTTGACTTAAGAACAGCCCTTTAGAACCAATTAAATTCGTAAGTCCAGGGTCTACTGTATGTCAGATGAAAAAATAACTGAAAGTTTAAAGACATATTTAAAAACATATTTAATTAAGAATCAACAATAGTAATTAATCAGATTCTTTAGTGAGGTGGGTATGCCAAACTGGTAGACCACAGAAATGCACATGCCTGGCTCGAATGAGCCACCCGTGTTGGAATGCAACAGGATTGGCTGGTAATGTAAAATAGTTTTGTGTTTCTATTTAGAATGGGGGCTAGACCACATAAATTAAAACTGGTTTAGCAACATGGACATGCTAAACACCACGTGTCTACTATTGTAGTGTTTCAAGCAGATATATGGTTGCACTGGCTGCGCTTTATCTGACACTGAGTTATGTTAAGAAATCTCAGCTACAGGGCTGCATAACCCCATCAGATCTTAACCTTTACAGTATTATCAGACATCCAGCCTCTCTTTTGCATTAGGTACGTTAGGGAAATCAGGTGGATGTGTCTGTGCAAAAGGGAGCTTGTCTCACACCTAGTTATTTGCCTAACTGCTAATGTTAGATCTCTCCCGGTGTCATCTCATTATATTACCACAAGTTCAGGTCTGACAAAGACCTCCATAAAATAAACGTCAAATCTCTATAAATACATTTGTGATGGATATGTTCTAAAAATGTTCTTTTCTGTGACTAAATAATTTGATTGACTTTGATTGCTCTCTTTTTTATTCTATATAGACAAGGCTATTTTGACCACACCCATTACAACATGAAACAATCTTTGCTTATCAAAGACATTTGGGAGTTAAAAAACCAAATTTTCACCTTGGGCAAATGGGGCCCAGAAATAAATTGGGGTCCTGTTTGGGATGTGTTACTGTATTACACCCAGTGATTCCAGTGGAACCAGACCTAATCTGACCAAGACCAAGATAAAGCAGTGGTGAAAAAATGAATTAAAAGAATGAAATGAACTTAATTTATTGTATACATATATTTATTCTAATTTAATGGCTGAAACCCACTCCAAAAAAAGTTGGGACAGGGGCATGTTTGTCACTGTGTTACGTCACCTATATTAACAATGTTCTGTAATCTTTTGGGAACCGAGGGCTAGTGATGGGACGTTCTGTGCTAAGGCTTAAAAGCATGCATTTCTAAGTGGAACAAGAGAGGCCGGGCACACACACAGAGATGTTTTACAAAGTTTAATGGTAATAAAACACAAGACAGGATAGAACAAGACAAGACAGACTAACACATGACCTATGCTAATCTAAATAGTAAGTAAGTAAAAGCTAAAGCTAATCTAAACACACATGAACAAAGCTAAACCTGAGCCCTAAGCTAATGCTAAACATGAACATAAACCCTAAGCTAAACAAGAACTAGAACGGTATGTTTGTATGTTTATTAGGATTTTAACGTCATGTTTACACACTTTGGTTACATTCATGACAGACACAGTAGTTACTCATTACACAAGGTTCATCAATTCACAAGGTTATATCGGACAATTTTGTATCTCCAATTCACCTCACCTGCATGTCTTTGGACTGTGGGAGGAAACCAGAGCACCCGGAGGAAACCCACATGGACACAGGGAGAACATGCAAACTCCACACAGAAAGGACCCGGACCACCCCACCTGGGGATTGAACCCAGGACCTTCTTGCTGTGAGGCGACAGTGCTACCCACTTAGCCACCTTGCCACCCCAAACAGGAGGTAACAGTCACCAACAACCATGAGCAAGGCACAACCTGACAAGCAAAAGGCAAACCAGATAGTCTTCAAAGACTGAGCTGATACTGCCTCCTTAAGCTCATCATCTCAAATGAGGTGCAGCTGGGCAAAATCAGCTGGGGACCAATCCTCATGAGGGGGAGTTGGCTAGCCACTGAAAACAAACTTTCCTCTAACATGTGCTCCTGGAGAGGTGGCCGTGGCAGGTGCACCTGAGTTTCATGTTCCAGCACATATAGGCTGGAATCATGACACTAAGTATGAACTAGAGATATCTTGTGATTGAAAATCTTGAAATCTTGTGCTGTTTTCAATTCATGGTTTACAAATGACTTTTTTTGTATAAATATCAGAAGCATTTATTAGATTAGATTAGATTAGATTCAACTTTATTGTCATTGTGCAGAGTAAACAAGTACAGAGCCAACGAAATGCAGTAGCATCTAACCAGAAGTGCAAGATAGAGATTATATACATATAATACACAGTTAAAGTGCAGAAGTGACCAGATACGTGAAAAGAGGAGACATATAAGAATATTCAGACTATTAAACAGATAATGATAATTGTACAGTGTATAGACTAATATGTATTTACAGAGTTATGAAGGTGACATAAATGGGTAATGAATGAGAATAAATAATAGATAAATAAATTATAAATAATAGACAATAATAGACAATAATAATAGACAAAGTGTATAAAAACAATCCCTGTATGTAGCACTGGCTGTCATGAAAGTAATCACAGTGCATGTGGTGATATGGGGATTGTATTGTAGGGATGAAACACTATTCTACACTTCTCTCCTTTTGTGATGTATTTATTTTTCCAAAGTCACCTATAGCTGTTTAGTTGGATAGAGATTTGCTTACTGATCAATATCATGCTCTCAAGCCATAGCATATGATTACACATCAAATCTTTCATTGACCCCTTTGTCACCTGTGAATGAGGGACTGCCAAAAGTAAACTCTGTGATCAGCATAGATATGTGTTTTTTTATTGATCAGTAAGATTTTTTTTTGTATTGATAGCATAAAACATCCTATGCTAACCATGCAAAATGCCAACCTTAGCATAACTAAAGTTCCATTATTGAGAGTGGGAAGAGAAATCTATCTTTGTAATGGTGGGTTCATGCGCTGCAGCTTTAATATAATATGCCTCTCTGTATGCAATTGTTTATTGACTTTTTCTGCTAATAGTCTGATGAAGTCCTGGATTTACATTCTCGGTGATTTGTAAAACAGTTTCAAATTCAATATTTTATTTGTTAGGATTTTAATGTCATGTTTTACACATTTTGGTTACATTCATGACAGAAACGGTAGTTACTGGTTACACAAGATTCATCAGCTCACAAGTTTAATATCAAACACAGTCATGGACAATTTTGTATCTCCATTTCTCCTCACCTGCATGTCTTTGGACTGTGAGAGGAAACCGGAGCTCTCAGAGGAAACCCATGCAGATACAGGAGAACATGCAAACTTCACACAGAAAGGACCTAAACCACCCCACCTAGGGATCGAACGCAGGACCTTCTTGCTGTGAGGCGACAGTACTACTCACAGAGCCATCATGCCGCCCAAATTTATTATTTTAATTTGTTTAAAAGTTTTCCTTTTATTTGTCATTCATGATTAAATTGTATTTTTTATGCTTAAAGTGTCACACTCATTAATAAAAATCATTTCTCTGCATTATCACAGCATGTCATTCAGAATTAAATGTGGTTAAGAATAAGGGCAACAGAAATAAAATATTCCAGAACATTTAAAGCATGCAAGCTAGTAATAGCAGTTCTTCCTTTTTCAAGTGGAACACTGGAGTTTCAGGTTTGCATGGCACTAACAGCGTGGGAGTACTCTCATACACCCTGGTGTTAGAATAATTAGAATGATTTATTATGTGCTCTTTGTCCAACTCAACAGCCTTCTAAATGTGCCCATGATCTTTCAGTAAAATGTACCTGCCCGGTGAGTTTGTCAACCAGTTACAGTAATATATCTAATTTTGAAAGTTTATAAATATACAAAACATGGTATCCTTACAAAATAAAGCACATTAAATACAAATTTTTATTTACATAGAGTTCACATGGGTGGCACGGTGGCTCGGTGGGTAGCACTGTCACCTCACAGCAAGAAGGTCCTGGGTTCAATCTCCAGGCGGGGAGGTCTGGGTCCTTTCTGTGCAGAGTTTGCATGTTCTCCCTGTGTCTGCTTGGGTTTCCTCAGGGAGTCAGGTTAATTGAAAACACTGAATTGCCCTATGGGTGTGTGTATGTGTGTGTGCTCAGCGATGGACTGGCGCCCCGTCCAGGGTGTTACTGTGTGCCTTGCACCCATTGAAAAGCTGGGAGAGGCTCCAGCACCCCCGTGACCTTAATTGGATAAGCGGTTAAGAAAGTGAGAGTTCACATGTAAATGTAATAATTCACATTAACTTTATTTTACATTAATTACACTTATTTTTAGACAATTCATATAAAATGTCTCACATTATTCATTCAAAATATCATGCATGTTCATCTCGTAATCTTGAAAAAAAGGAAATAAAAATGTGTTATTAATAGTCAAATTAATTGCTGACTTTATTAAGTTGAGCACAATCTAGAAAAGGTCAATGAGTGCATTATACATGTTATTTTTAATAAATGAAACAAAGGCACAGATATACAGGTATAAAATAAAAATAATATAAAAAAAACTAAATAACAATAATAATAATGATTAAAAAAAAACTAGGAAAGCCCAAAACTATTTACTTGTTGTAAAACATCACAATGTAATGGCCACAATATTATAAATAAGAGTCTTTAAAGTTAGATATTAGAAAAATAGAAAATGAAACAAGCAACACATTCTTTTCACTTCTCAGTTTCTTTCCAACCACGAGCATTTCTTCCAAACTTGTAAACCAGCCTTCTTCCATCCACTCGCTCTAAAATCTCCCGTTTGTAGTAATACCTTTAACAAACAAACAGAAATTATGGTAAAATGATTGGATGGATGATGCTTCTGTCTTACAGGTATAATTGGCAACGATAACAAGGCGACCGTAACAAAGGGGCAGTTGAAGCCTAGCAGTTAAGGTACAGGGCTAGTAATCGAAAGGTCACTGGTTCAAGCCCCACTATTTTCAGGTTGCCACTGCTGGGCCCTTAAACAAGGCCCTCAACCCACAATTGCTTAGATAACACACTGTCACAGTACTCTAAGTTGCTTTGGACAAAAGCGTCTGCTAAATGCCGAAAATAAAAAAAATGAACATAGGTTAATGTGTAAATCATTTGAGTTCAATCCAAACTGATCATTATATTATTTCAATATTTAGCAGAATAAATTAGTAGTGATGTAAACTTCTTTTTTAATCTGATTACATTCTGTTTTATTTATTGTCAGGTACACTTCAGTCACATTCTGTGCAAAACCCTTATATATTTGAGATGAAACTGGTGACCAAATCTAAAAGGCTTAGTTTTTGTAACATGCCTGGAAAAATGCAAATGGGACCTATGTTAATTATGGATAAACAAATGAGTCATGAGATCATGCAAAAAGTGTGAAATTGGGGAAACACTAGGGGATTCTGGAGGTGCTGCTTAAATTTGATCTGATTTACCAAGGTTTTAACAATTAGCCAAGGTAGATTTTGTTTCTAATTTATTCTGCTTATCAAAACCACATATATAAAATCATGATTACTAAAATGTAATTGTTAATGTTAACAATAAAAGCATGAAAGCAAATAAAGATTTTCATCAGAATGCATTCTAGTTACTATGTTTGTGAACTTGTGGATGTGAACATGGGATAACCCTTTTTCAGATTGATCGTTGCATAAAAATATCAGTTACCTCATTGCTCGACTGAGCTTCTCATAAGTCATGCTGCTGTTGTTCTTCTTTTTGCCCCACAGTTGTGCTACGGCTTCAGACTTAAGAAAACGGAATACACCCTCAGATCTGTTCTCCCATTTAATCAGGCCTGGGTTTCTATCTGGGTTCAGCAAAATATCTCGGATAAACTCCCACAGATGAGTACCACGAGGGTCTAAACACACCAAACAGAAAAAAAGAATAATATATTGTAAAAAATATAATGTAAAAAAAAAAAATCATATCACAAGGTCAACAAATCAGTAACATTCCACATGTGACTGAGATATTAAAAAAATTTAAGATTTTTTGAAGTATTTCAAATAAAAACAGTATAGTTACATTCATAAAATTTTTTACATTTTTTAAAATGTATGTTCCTAGTGGTGCTCCAAATTCCTGCTTCTACATCACCAAGCTTTTATAGTAAGCAGACTTGATTAGATTCAGCATGGTGATATTTTTTTCACCTTTATGTCATGGTGGCACACAGCAAATTGAAACCTAGAGACCTTGGTTCATGCTTAGCCTATGGTTTCTGTGAAAAGTTTGGCATGCTCTCCCCATGTCCACTCAGGTTTCCACTTCCCTCTTTAAAACAAAAGGTGAGCTGACTGCTTTTTGTAAATGTAAAATGACATTAATTATTAATCATCGGCACTACACTGCCCTTTTTGTTTCATTTCCACATCACTGCACATAAAAAATTAGCAGGTGTGTTGTGTTCTATGATTAATACTTGATTATATTTTATTTACAACGTTTATTTAACTTTACTATTGTGTTTTATCATTTTTATCAACTAAAGTGTTCAGGCCCTCAGCTGCAAAACATCTTCGTAGATTTGTATCTCTCACGTTAATTCATGAAGTCTATTGCTCAAAATGGAGCAGCTTAGAGTATGGGTTTAAAGCTCAAAACCTGCAGTTTCAGTTGTTAGCGGAACATGGTTACATAAGTCAGTTTCTTTCTTTTTTTTCTATTTTATTTTCTCCCATTTTCACCCAATTTAGCGTAGTCAATTTGTCATCCACTACTGGGGGATCCCCGATTGCGGTCAAGGTGGGTATATTGCTGCTCATGCCTCCTCCAACCCGCACACAGCCCTTAGCGGAACCCTTTTCCACCTATGCACTCTGCACAGGCGACTCTCTATCTAATGAGGGTCCTTACACAGCGTTTGAAGACCCACCCACATAGTCCGGTCATTGCCCCCTAGCAGAAGTGTCTGCTGCAGGCACTGCCAATCATGCCCGCTAGATGGCGCCCAGCCGACTGGTGGCAATGCCGAGTTTCGAACCGAGGCGTTCAGAATCTCGGGGCTGGTGTGCTAGCGGAATATCCCACTGCTCCACCTGGGCGCTTAAGTCAGTTTCTTATACAGACCTAAACTTATTAGGTAATAAATTGTTTCGTCAAGATAGGTTGTCTAGGAGTGGATGAGTGGCAATTTTTTTTTTTTATTACTGGTTCTTAAAATCAAATTTTCAGTAAGTGGATGTTGTTGTCCTTCATTAGCTCCTGCAAGTACTTTTATGGCAGTTTTATTAGGCAACCTTAATTGTTGACATGTTAAAACCTCCCAATAACCTGTTGCAACAATTTGACACCCTGAATCTCTGTCAAATAATAACTCATACAACACGATTTGACCCTACTACTCCTGAATAAGCTGCTCTTATTGATGTGTTTTCTACAAATTTGTACCAATCTGCTGTGATTGGTAATGACCTTAGTAATAATTGTTTTATTGCTTGTATTTGTAAAGGTCACTCTGTTAAGAGGCCAGGCCAGATCATACACAAAAAAGTTCTTAATTATTGTAATGCCCATGCCTTTTTAACTGATCTGTCTGAGGTTAACTGGGATAGGGTTAGCCTGATTCCTACTGTGCAGGATGCATGGACACTGTTTAGTGATAGTTTTAGTAAAGTTGACGAACATGCCTCATTGAAGACCCTACGAATTGAAGATCAAATTGGTCCTTGGTTTTCTCATGAGTTGTCAACATTACTGCAGCAAAAAAATAAATAAATAAATAAATAAATACTGCTTGGCATAAAGTTCATCTAACTGGGTCCCCAGCAGATAGATTTGGTCAGATTCAGAACAAAAAGCCAGCTGGATCTGATGGATTAGCCCCATTTTTATTAGACTTGCTGCTCCAGTCTGTTGGTCCTGGAGTCTGTAAAGTTGCTTTTATGTGGTTTGTTCGAAAGTTTGCTTTACCTCTTTCCACCCCTAACATTACCACCAAGGATGGTATCATCCTGGAGCAGGTTACAGTTTACAAATACTTAGGAATATGGCTAGACAGGGCATCGTCATTTTCTAAACATATTACAAACTCTGTTCTAAGGTTAAGACAAAGCTCGACTTTCAGTACAGGAATCGTTCTTCATTTACTCCTGCTGCTAAATTCAGGATTGTTAAAATGTCTATACTGTACTGTGCTTGTAAAACCATACTTCACAAGTTTGATACTCTTTATTCAATTTGCCACCAATGCTTCCTATAAAACACATGATTTCTCTCTGTACTCTGTGGTTAAATGACACGCATATGTGTCGTAATATTCACTGGTTCATGTTCACTTTCAAGTTTTTTTTTGTTTTTTTTTCAGTGTGATAAGCTGGCAACACCAGTTGCTGTCTAAGGCCAAGTTAAATACAAGGTCCTCTAACTATATCAAAGAAAAAGTCTCTAAATCCAATACAATCTTCAGTCAGACATCATTTCAATTAGCTGCTTCTAATGACTGGACTCTGTTACAAAGAACTCAAAACTAGATACATTTATTTCAGTTGCTGCTTTTAAGGACTCCTCTGCTCTTCTTTGTTTTACCACTCCCTATTCTTTCCACTAGTGCTTCTTGGCACTCACCAGACTGTCACTGATAACAAGGACCTTTTCTTAATGTCTCTCCTGGTTAAATAAAGGTAAAATAAATACATGTACTTTATTATCTTTATACAAGCCTTCCACACATTTTTGCATAAAATTGTGCCTTTTTAGCCTAGTTAATTATATTTTTGGACAAAGAACAAGGAGCTAGGTGAGCACATTAATTACAGGTGTCTTTTACCTGGTGGGCTGGTAATGAAATTATGATTGTCCAACACTGTGGGCAATTAGATAGACTCGAAAAGATGGTTAAAGCAAAGCAAGCGTAAAGGATGTAAGAATAAATACTCACTGTGTTTTTTCACTTGGTGTGAGCGGTTGTGGGATTTTTTGGGGTCTGTAAAAAAGAAGGAAAAAAATAATTTGCCTTAAATATACTCAGACTCACTTAGTGAGTCAAATATGACTCATCTCTTACTACAGTTTTCCTCTTGTCTTACTACAATTATCAACTGTTTACCAGAAACTGTATCTTTTATGTATCTATGAGGTGTTGATTTCCTTGCCATTCAGTCTGGTTAAACATGTTTGTCTTGTTACATAGCTCTCTTATCAAAACTATATAAATAAACTGTGTGACTGTTAAACCAGTTAAGGTTGGCAACTCAATGTAGGCATTGTTGTGTGATTTCTGAAGGTTTTTTTGACCCACTTGGCATAAGGATTAGAAACTGTGAGCTGACATGCTATCTAACTGGCATGTTACATGTTTGATACTGGTACCTACAGAAAGTTGTAACAATGATGGTAATGTTTAATGTCTTTGTTAATAATAATTAAATGGTGTAGATCAAGACACAAATAAATAATTATTTGTATATGGACATTTAATTAGCCACTAACCTTATTGATGTTTGTTATGCTAATTTAACTGTATGAATCACTAAGAATTCAATTATATAAATCTAATCTCTGATAGTGAAACCAACTGCTGAACAAATAAGATAGCTAGCATGCCAATTGCTGACTGAGGTTCATCTGAAATCATATACTGTGAACTGCACTTGGTCAAGTACTTTCATCACAAGTGATGGTACACTAACACTTGACAAACCATCTAATACAGTTGTATGTAGTTTGGGACACAGCCAAAATAGTGAATGATACATTTTCAAAGATACTTATTAATACTTTTATTAAAGATACTTATAAAAAACAACCTTTATTTAACTAAAAAGTACAAATAAATGAATTTTAAACACTGATTTCTCTTTACCCAAACTCATCTTAAACGGACCAAAAGACGTTGAAAGTGTGTGCTGTGGTCATATGAGTCCATGTTTCAGCTTGTTTAAGGGGAAAATAAACATTGAGTCCTCAGTGCCAAAGAAAAAAGAACTGTCCAGACTTTTATCAGCAAATATGTAAAAGCCAACATCTGTCATAGTATGGAGGTGCAACAGTGCCCATGGCATAGCATGCTTATGTGTGAATGCAGCATCTACACATATTTAATGATTTTAAAAAGACATATGCTACCATTAAGGCAATGTATTTTCCTGATTAGTCCATGGTTACTTCATCAAGACACTGCTTACAGTAGGGCATAAAATAGTGTGGCTTCATAGACAAAGGGTGTATGTGCATCACAGAGAAAATAATCAAACAACAGTAATTGTAATGTTGGGAAGCTGAAGTATTATATAGTCTCCACTGTCTTTTGGTCCATCTGTGATAAGCTTGGGCCTAGAGAACTTGACAATATTTCTTCATAGAATTGATGTATGGCTTAATATTATTTCTCAAAGGGCTTCGAAGGCTATTTTTCAATATTTATCACAGTAGCATGATGGTTTCTCATGCAATGCCATTTAAAGGCTCAAAGTAGAGTACAGTAGATACAGTAGATAAATTCACTCACTCACTTTCTTAACCGCTTATCCAATTAGGGTCGCAAAATGTTCATTTTGAACAGACTGACAGTTCTCTTACAAAGTTTAGCATAAAGTGGTGAGCCATGACCATCTTTGCTTGCAAATTTTTTGGTGGATCCTCATTTTTTACCTAATCTTAATAAGTCGCTTCCTTATTGTGGAATGTTTCAAAACAAGGCAACTTCAATATTCTACACTTTTTAATCCTATTGTGCCCCTGTTCCAACTTTTTTTGTTAAAGGCATAAAATTAAAAATTTACATTTTGTGTGTTTTATGTTTACCAAATACAAAATTGATCAGGGCAGTTGTAGCCTAGTGGTTAAGTTATTGGACTAGTAAGCAGAAGGTCACCGGTTCAAGCCCCACCACTGCCAGGTTGCTACTGTGGGGCCCTTGAGCAAGGCCCTTAACCCTCAATTGCTCAGACTGTATACTGTCACAGTACTGTAAGTTGCTTTGGATAAAGGCGTCTGCTAAATACTGAAAATGTAAATGATCAGTTAAAACATTTAAAGTTTTTTGTTCTTGTCAGTTAAACTGTGGATCAAGAGAATGAAAATTTCACCAATTTTGTATTGCATTTTTTTTTAAATTTCCAAAATTTGTACAAAGTAGATGTAATTCTTACCTGGACTGCAAGTATTTGGCGAGGTCATCATAATAGAGGGCTGAAATGGACTGTTAATGCCGAAATTCTCTGTTAGAAGATTATTGAACAATTGATTAGGATAAGTTTATCTTCCAGATAGTTAATGTTATATAAAAATATGTTACATGAAATATGTTGCTTTACCTGAATTAGTATAGAAGCTAGGTTCCTCTTTAAATGATAAGACTGAACATGGCAGATCTGAAAACATATATAAGGTCATTAAATTCACTTACTCACTCACTCACTCATTTTCTTAAACACTCATCCAGTTGGGGGGGGTGCTGGAGCCTATCCCAGCTTTTAAATGGGCGCAAGGCACACAGCAAAACCCTGGACAGGGCGCCAGTCCATCGCAAGGCAGACACACATACACACACCCATTCACTTATAGGGCAATTCTGTGTCTCCAATTAACCTGACTGCATGTTATTTATTTATTTTTTGGACTGTGGAAGGAAACCAGAGCTCCAGAAGGAAACCCATGCAGACACGGGGAGAACATGCAAACTCCGCACAGCAAGGACCCAGACTGCCCCGCCTGGGGATCGAACCCAGGACCTTCTTGCTGTGATGTGACAGTGCTACCCACTGAGCCACCAAGGTCATTAAATTATAAGCCTGAAATAATCATAAATAGGAAAACCTTGCTTGTTAAACATTACTTACCATCTAATTCTGTTTTAATATCCCCTGGTGTAAACATATCTGTCATGGAACCATATTGGGCTGTTTAGGTGAAAAACAGAAAATGTAAGCTTATTACCACTTATTACAAAAATTTTTGAAAAAAAAGTTTGAAAGTTAATCAACAACTTTTTTCATTATGAGAAGGTTTGGTTTTTTTCATTTCCGCTACTGAAACGAGTAAAACATGTTTGTCTTGTTGTCACACTTTAACAAAGTAATTGTGCAATAATAGATCACTAAAGTTTACACTGCTGATCTGATTATAGTTCACCTAAAAATGGTGAAAAATATTTCTTTTACAAAGATGGGAGAGTATTTAAGCTTTACACTTAAATGGTTCTAGGAATTCTCAGTAGTCATGTTTTGTTAGTTAAATTAAAGCAAGCATTAGCATTTTGCTTGTGCATTTGCAATACATATCCTGACCACTAATAAAAATACATTAGTGCTAACAGCATGCAAACAAACATTTGTAATCATCTTAATGAAGGCATTAAAAAGACTAAGGATAGCTGTGTGGTTAAGATTCTAGCTCAGTAATCCCTACCACTGCCAAGTTTCCACTGTCAGGCCCCTGAGAAGGACCTTAACACTCAATGGCTTGTATTGTATTTGGCCAAAATTGTAAGGTATTACAATTATCTGGCAACTTATTTACTCCTTACAAAGCGTTCAAGACAGCACATTTTAATGGATGCTTTGTATCTAATGTAGCCATGTGTATTTAAAATACCTGTTGATGCACAGGTATGAAAATGACTTTTTATAATGAATTTATCATGAATTGATTTGCATAATGCAAATTCGTCTCTGCTAACTTTCTTTCATTAAACCCTTTCACAAATACAGTTTTACCTGGGAATTAACTATTAATTCACCAGTGTAAACACACCTCAGAGGCCAAAGCCTGTGTGCACTGACACTTTATGTAATTAACATCTAGTACCATTACCACTGAGTAAGCTCGTGTTAGGTAGTACACTCTTAGACTTTTGTTATAGTGGGTTTAAAACAGTGGCACAATATAAAAGGACCTTTAAGTTAAAAAAAAATAAAATATGATGTTATTCAGAAAACGAGAAAGCTGTTCCATTTACACAGAGAAAATTTTTCTTCTTAATAGCAGTCCTGAAATTTTCTCATTTACTATCCAGTCACCAAAGAATACCTACACCGATCAGCCATAACATTAAAACCACCCCTTGTTTCTACACTTACTGTCCATTTTATCATCTCAACTTATCATGTAGAAGCACTTTGTAGTTCTACAAATTACTTACTGTAGTCTATCTGTTTCTCTGCAAGCTTTGTTAGCCCCCTTTCACGCTGTTCTTCAATGGTCAGGACTTTCCCAGGACCACCACAGAGCAGGTATTATTTGGGTGGTGGCTTATTCTCAGCACTGCAGTGACACTGACATCCTGTGGCCACTGATGAAAATCTAGAAGATGACCAACTCAAACAGCAGCAATAGATGAGCGATCGTCTCTGACTTTACATCTACTAGGTGGACCAACTAGGTAGGAGTGTCTAATAGAGTGGACAGTGAGTGGACAAGGTATTTAAAAACTCCAGCAGCGCTGCTGTGTCTGATCCACTCATAACAGCACAACACACACTAACACACCACCACCATGTCAGTGTCACAGCAGTGCTGAGAATGATCCACCACCTAAATAATACCTGCTCTGTAGTGGTCCTGTGGGGGTCCTGACTATTGAAGAACAGGGTGAAAACAGGCTAAAAAAGTATGCAGAGCAACAGATGGACTACAGTCAGTAATTGTAAAACTACAAAGTGCTTCTATATGGTAAGTGGAGCAGATAAAATGGACAGTGAGTGTAGAAGCAAGGAGGTGGTTTTAATGTTATGGCTGATATACAACACAGCTGATGAATTCCATTGTGCCTAACAAGTTCTTCACAAAAGATGTAAATAAGTTGAACTCATAAATGTATCTTTAAGGAACTAAGTGTAAATAGTGCAAGCCTGGAACATCAAATAAAAATAAAACAGCCTGAAAACATACTGGATAGTAAGTATCCAAAGCAAATAGCACATGAGCAAGTTTCATTATAAGCCAGTCTTACCACCCCACTTGAGATCAGACAGGCTGTTGTAGAGGATAGGCCCGATTGATCCAGCCAAATGAGTGAAGTCCTGGTAGCTCATGCTACAGAGCTGCCTTCCATCTAGGTCAAAGTTACTGAAGGGGATGGACATGGTGTCAATCTGGTGCACATCCAAGGTTTGCTGAAGCCACTCCCAAACCTGATATTTGGACCAGAACTGTGGATGAAGATCTTGTGACCACAGATGACTCATGTTGCCAGATGTCCCCACAGACACTTTAAAGCAGAGGAAACCAGAATTATGTTACTTTTGTGTTATTTTTAAGAATGAGGGACAAAGACAGCTGCACATAATATTATCTTTTGTCTAACAGATACCCAAAGCGTTGACATTTTCAAACAATATGCCAAATGACAAAAAAATGGTGGTAAATGTTGGGGATTTATATTAAAGAAAATGTAAAAAACATTAAATATCTTGGTACAGTGGCACATGTCGAGGAGTATATTATGCCGCAAGTGAACAGTCAGTTTCGAGGTCATTGTGTTGGAAACAAATACATAAATACATATATAAATAAATAAACAAATAAATAAATGATGGAATCATAAAGTTTTGTGCAACAAAGGCCACATTTTGATGGCTTTACACCTGGGTCAAAGCATCTGTAAAACTGCAGGTCTTGTTGGTTTTTCTGAAGACACAGCTGGTTAACTGGCACCAGTGTCATGAGCACCTAAAGCTCATTGATGTGGGAAGTGAAGGCTAGCCCATCTGCCTTTACCTTTAGGTCCAATCCTACAGAAGAGCTACTGTAGCACAAATTATTGAAAAATAATCCTGGCTATGTCAGAACACACAGTTCATTACAGTGTGCTGTGTATGGGACTATGTGTAGTTCATTCAGAGCTCTATCCACCGTAATGTTTCAATATTGGACATGTGAGCATCAGAACTTGACCATGGAGCAATGGAACAAGGTTGCCTGCTCTGATGAATCACATTTTCTTAATCATCATGTGGATGACCAGGTACATTGCTTACATGGGGGAAGATGACACATAGTTGCACTTTAGAAAGAAGGCAAGCAGCAGAGACAGTGGGGTGCTTTAGGGAATGTTCTGACACTGTGGTCACTGGATTTCATGTTGATGTTACTTTAGCTTGTACAAGTTACCTACAAATTGATGCAGACCAAATACACTCCTTTATGGTAATGGTATTTTTTAATAGCAGTGGCCTCTTTCAATTTGATAATGCACCCTGCCACACTGCAAAAAATGCTCAGGAATGGTTTGAGGAATGTGACAAAGAGTTCAAGGTGTTGGCTTGGCTTTTAAATCCACAGATCTCAATTAGATTGATCATCTGTGTGATGTGCCAGACAAACAAGTCCAATCAATGGAGACCCAACATCTAGGATTTAAAAGACTTAAAGGATCTTGTAAAGTTTTGGTGGCAGATACTACAGGGCACCCTCAGAGGTCATGTGAAGTCCATGCCCAATTGATCTATCTATTTTGGTTTGCAGGGACTTACACAATATTTGTTGGTTTTAATGTGATGACTGGTCTGTGTACATTACAAGAGACAGTAGTGACTTGTGCAAATAATTGATGTTAACATCTAATGTGTCCTGGACATACAACATGCACATTTTATAATATAAAAAAATGTGATCCAGTCACTAGACATGCCTGATAATGTCCATTGTTAGAACTTAGTGAAAGCTAATATATGGTATTTAAAGCTAAAAATTATAAATGAGTAATTAATGCATTTTCTGGTGCACAGCTCCTCTAGGCCATCTGGATCTGCTGTACAGAACAAAGAAAACCTGAGAACAGACTATTATACAGACTATTATAGGTGACTGGATAATAGCCATAAATTATATATTGCCATAACTTAAAGCATTTAACTTTGCCCCTATAGTCCTCTTTCTTTGGAATATTGGGAAGCATGTCTTGGTTTGACAAGCCTTTGAACAGGAACACTAATATCTTAACCTTCTAGCAATAAAAATGATCCACAGGTTATTGAAATGTGTCTTATTCTGTATTGTTTGTATTAACAGTGTACAAGAAGTCTAAAAAATAAGTACTAGTGGGGGTGAATGTAAGAAATACAGACAGTACCATCTGGGCAGTTGTAGTTGGGGCTCCAGGAGGCCGGCAGCTGGCTCTCAGCACTCACGCTGGCAGGGATGCTCATGCTGCAGACACTCTGCAGGACCATGGTCCAGAACTACAAACATGCATAGAAATACCACAGTACGTCAGCTACAAAGCTTTACAAACAACCGTAGACCAGAAAATACATCAGAAATACAGAGGAAATGGCTTTAACAAGAAAAAAAAGCAATCATATACTGTATGTGTAGTGAAATTTGATGCTTACTACACTGATCAAATACTGAGCTTAGATAAGGTAAAACACTCCCAGACATGATGTTTTAAAGATAAAGAGGATCTGTATCCTGTCTAAGAAGCGGACAGTAAGGTGAGTAGGTGTGTTTTGTACCCTGCTCAACCGCACACCAAACCACATTTGCACAGGGATGACGGTGTATGCTTTGCATAAATAAAGGTTCATCTGTTTTCTTTACAGCTTCAGTTGACAGTACAATCAATGCTTAGTCATAGTCTTCTCGCTCTGTATGTATGAGCTATCAGACAGTAAATGTCTGGCTGCCATAAATAACTATCTCAATTTTTGTGAGTAGGAAAATGGGTAAATGTGTGATGCCATATGATGGATAGGTGCCCTGTACAAGGTGTATCTCCCCTTTGTGCCCTGTGTCTTCAATATAAGTGCCATTAATCTTGACACTGTACTGCACTAAATGTCCCTGTGGTCTATGTGGTTACAGTCCTTGTTTAAGTCCTTTGATCAGTTTTAATACTAGAATTTGTAACAGGGCAGGAACCCTGCATCTGGAAAACTAAATATGATCCCAATATACATGATGCTTAACCAGTTTAAAACAGTACAGTGGCTAAAGAGCCATAACCAAAACGAAAAATAAAGAAAGTAAGGTGTGGCCAAAATAATAGTATGAAAAGTATTAAAAGAAAATGCAAAAAAACAAAAACAAAAACAAAGAATAAACAAAATAAATCAGCTGTGCCTCCATGCCTCAAACCCGCCATTAATAGCATGTACTATAATACAGGCTGGTTCAGATTTGTATTTTTAAAATTATTAATTGCTTATTTATAATAGTTTATCCCCAAACAGGCATGTACGTATTTAAAATCAATAATGTCTCAAATGTATTTATTTTTAGCGCGTCCAATTTTTACCCAATTGCGTTATGCTTCCTTTCTACTGGTGCTGACCCCCGCCCCTGATTGAGGAGAGCGAACTGCGTGAGGAGAGTGTGACCAGTAGCCGACTGCATTTTTTCACCTGCACCAGCTGAGTTCATATGCGATCAGCCCCGGAGAGTGACACCCTGATTAACACACTCGACTCTGTGCAGACGGCATCAATCAGCCAGCAGAGGTTGTAATTGCATCAGTTATGAGGTCCATATCCGGGTCCCTAACCCTGTATGAACAACAGCCAAACGTTGTTCATACAGCCGCCCAGTCCAGCTGGATGGCAGAGCCGAGATTCGATACAATGTATTTGAAATCCCAGCTCTGGTGTGCTAGCGTGTTGTACCGCTGCACCACCTGAGTGGCTAATGTCTTGAATTTCAATTAATTATACATTAAAATATGGTCACATAAAAGAGGTATTGTAATATAGCATAATATGAGACATTTGATAAAGTGATAAATTATTTTAACTAAACAATAAATTATTATATAATTATATACTGTATATACTGTATATATATATATAAACGTATATATATATATATATATATATATATATATATATATATATATATATATATATATATATATATATATATATATATATATTATATATTACAATATAATTATATAAAATCATCATGTATAAAGACATCATTAGAATCTAATAAATCTTAATCCAAGTCATACAAAGGGTTTTCTTTCAATTTTTTAACGAATGTTCCTTTTGGAGAACCATGATCAAGGTACCTTACCTGTTACAAATTTATTGGCCTGTTGTGGAATGTTTCAATATGGTGTAGCCTAAATATTCTGTACATTTCTTGCTATTATTTTTCCCCAGTTCCAGCTTGTGTGTTGCTGGCATTAAATTCCAATTTTGTTCATGTATACAAAATATAATCAATTTCTACTTGTGTCAGTTAAATTAAGGTTCAAATCAGATTAAAAGATCAGATTCTTGTTTTTAGTGTATTTTACAAAATGTCTCAACTATATATAAATAATGATATAAAATCATTATATATAAAGACATAATTAAACTCTAATAAATCTTAATCTAAGCCATACAAAGGGTTTTCTTTTCATTTTTACCAAATGTTACTTTCGGAGAAACATGCTTATGATACCGTACCTGTTACCAATTCTTTTATCGTATTGTGGAATGTTTCAATATGGTGTAGCTTAAATATTCTGTAAATTTCTTACTCTTATTTTTCTCTAGTTCCAGAGGCATCAAATATACATTTTCTTCAAATATACAAAATATAATCAACTTCTACTTGTGTTAGTTAAATTAAGGTTCAAATCAGATTAACAAATTACAGTCTTGCTTTTAGTGCATTTCACTTTTTCTAAAATGGGTTTGAGGATGGCACGGTGGCCCGGTGGCCCGGTGGGTAACACTGTCGCCTTACAGCAAAAAGGTCCTGGTTTGATTCCCAGGTGGAGCAGTCCAGGCCTTTTCTGTGTGGAGTTTGCATGTTCTCCCTGTGTCTGTGTATGTTTTGCAAGTCAGGTGAATTGGAAGATACTAAATTGTCAAATTGTGACTGTTTGATATTAAACTTAAACTGATGCATCTTGTGTAACTAGTATTACCTAGTAATTACCTGTCCTGTCTTAAATAAGCCAAACTGTGTAAAACATGACGTTAAAATCCTAATAAAAATAAGTTTGTAATGTACTTTCTTCTCTCTTAATAATGAGCAGTCATATGATAGGAAACAAATGTCTTCATGGGTCATGTAGCTCATGTTTCAAAACATCTGCTTGTATGACAAGTTTACTGTTATCAAACACTGGCAGTAGGTAATAGATTTTGTTTCAATCATTTAATCATTAGATGTAGAAATGATTGCAAATTACAAATTCAAAGTGTCATAATGTGCTGTATATGTCTTTTCTATTGTAACTGATGTGAATACCTCATGAGAGCAGTACGCAAACAAAGCCAAAGATTTAGTCGAGAACTTGAGTGAGTTCTAGTAATAATATAAACTGTACAAATATGTTCAGTTCAAGAGTATGTGAGTTCTTGAGAATGAAGTAATTGCACTATACAGATAGATCAGTGTTCACTGAAAGGCTGTGGAACCAAAACATAACTGAAGTGGGTGTGTAAAATCGGATGCTAGTATAGAAACATCTATACTAAAGAGTAATAATATTACAGAATACAACAACGTAAAATACATCATTACAGAAGAATAGACACAAGAGTGCTGTAAGTAATGTAAAAGGTGTGCTTACCAGAGAGTTGAATTATGTCCACTGCACTGTACACAGGTAAGGCAGGTAAGGTGTCCTTGTCACTGTTTTCAATCACTTCACTCTCAGGACTATAATAGAAAATGTGATTGCTTGTAACCAATGAGAATTTTTACCTGTCTACTTCCTGCTCCTAGGATTGGGTTATTCTAACAGGTAAGAATTTGCATATTAGGGGGAAGAGAAATACACCTGTCGCTGTAGTCTCTTTTTGCTCCCTCTCTTTTTTTTTCTTTTGGTATGGCATAGTAATCTTGCAATCTTATCTGTAATCATATATCATGCAATGTGACACCTGTGCCAGTCAGACAATGAACAAAGACTCTAAATGTGAATAGTTTTGGATTAATAAGAAGAGCAATCCCATTATAACATTAAAAAGGGTTCTAGGTGTGTAATAGAATTTATGGTTTTAAAATTTTATCTATTTTAATAATACTTAGTTACCATTTTGTCAGGTCTATCTATTATATTCATGGAGGAGCACTTTATTATGTACCTATTTGGAACATACAGTTATTGATTATTTTATAAGATTATAAGACTTACTCTACAGGTGAATTTAGCTGGTATACAATAACTAAAGCCAATCTGATGCTCTGTACACTTTGTCGATACAATTTCTCCAACTTATCAATCAAAAGAGACTCTATTGGACTCCTCTTACTGCAACCCCAAATCAGAAAAAGTTGGGACAGAATGGAAAGTGCAAATAATAAAAAACAGAATTTCTTACATGTACTTTGACTTTTATTTGATTGCAGACAGGATGAACCTGAGATATTTCATGTTTTGTCTGCTCAGCTTCATTTCATTTAGTAATAAACATCCATTCCTGCATTTTAGGCCTGCAACACATTCCATAAAAAGTTGGGACGGTAAAGCATTTACCACTTTGTAATGTTGCCATTATTTTTCACCACACTTAAAAGACATTTTGGCACCGATGATACCAAGTGATTTAGTGTTTCAGCTTTTATTTTGTCCCATTCTTCCTGCAAACACGTCTTTGTTGACAAACTGGAGATCCTATGATCATCTTTGCTCATCAAAGACTCAGCCTTTCCTGGATGCTGCTTTTGTACCAAACCATGATTACAATGTTGACATCACCTGTTTGTAATCACCTCATTACTAGCCCTAAATTGCTCCCGTCCCAACTTTTTTTGGAATGTGTTGCAGGTCTGAAATGCAGGAATGGAGGTATATTAACAAATAAAATGAAGTTGAGCACCCCGTGGGCAGCGTCCTGTGACCACCGATAAAGTTCTAGAAGATGACCAACTCAAACAGCAGCAATAGATGAGCAATTGTCTCTGACTTTACATTGACAAGGTGGACCAACTAGGTAGAAGTGTCTAATAGAGTGGACAGTGAGTGGACACGATATTTAAAAACTCCAGCAGCACTGCTGTCTGATCCAGCACAACACACACTAACACACCACCACCATGTCATTGTTACTGCAGTGCTGAGAATGATCCACCACCTAAATAATACCTGCTCTGTGGTGGTCCTGTGGGGGTCCTGACCATTGAAGAACAGGGTAAAAGCAGGCTAAAAAAAGTATGTAGAGAAACAGATGGACTGCAGTCAGTAATTGTAGAACTACAAATTGCTTCTATGTGGTAAGTGTAAGGTTCTGTGGCGTCAGTGGAACTTACCACTCTTCCCTGACGTCACAGGCCTTACAGAGCAGTAACGAGCTTGGCCTTAAATAATAGGCCAGCTCGTTAAGGGCGAACGACCTGCAGCTGCGGTTCCCTTATTTAAGGGAGCCTCGCCAGGCTGCAGGCGTCGCACCTTCTGCTTTCGTTTCCTTTGTTTGTTTGGCACCTTCTGCCTTTGTTTCCTTTTTTTTGTTTGGCACTTCGGTGTCCGTGAGGGCTGATGGCGGCTCCTCCACGCTTCTTTCTTAGGACTAGGTGGTACCCCTGGTGGCACAAGGCCATTCGGGTTTTTGCCTCTCTTAGAATTAGCGTGGTGCGATGCCGTGCAGCCCTCGTGTTGCTTTTATTTTCACGCTTAGCCTTTAGCACTAGCGGTAGCGATCAGCGTCGAGCTACAGCGTTGGTTGTGAACTCTGCTATAGTGCTTTTAATTATTATTATAATTGGATTTCGGAACCGCTGGGTGGCGACACCGTTAAGCGTTCGGCTGTATCGCCAGCAACCCCGGTTCGAATCCGCATCTATGAGCTTGCTTAACGGAGTCCCTGACGGGTTCTCTTGCTCTCATTTGGCAGTGCTCCCACGCTCCTTTCTTAGGACTAGGTGGTACCCCTGGTGGCATAAGGCCATTCGGGTGTGTAGACCACAAGGTCGAGGTAGTTAGTCTTTTGCTTTTACCTCTCTTAGAAATAGCGTGGTGCAACACCGTGTAGTTTTCGTATTCCTTTTATTTTCAACGCTAGTGGGTTCAGGAACCGCGGGATGGCCACACCGTTAAGCGTTTGGCTGTGATGCCATAACCCGGTTCGAATCCAATTCCATAACAGACTGGCTTCCTTCCAGCTACGGCGGATGATGGAGCCTTCTGTTCCCCCGAACTGCGCCATAGGTGATTTCGGGGGGCTTTTCAACGCTAGTGGGTTCAGGAACCGCGGGATGGCCATGCCGTTAAGCGTTCGGCTGTGATGCCATAACCCGGTTTGAATCCAACTCCTTTCCGGTTTCCTATAACAGACTGGCTTCCTTCCAGCTACGGCGGATGATGGAGTCTTCTGTTCCCCCGAACTGCGCCATAGGTGATTTCGGGGGGCTTTTCAACGCTAGTGGGTTCAGGAACCGCGGGATGGCCATGCCGTTAAGCGTTCGGCTGTGATGCCATAACCCGGTTTGAATCCAACTCCTTTCCGGTTTCCTATAACAGACTGGCTTCCTTCCAGCTACGGCGGATGATGGAGCCTTCTGTTCCCCCGAACTGCGCCATAGGTGATTTCGGGGGCTTTCTAGTTTTTTACAGGCGTGCTTCTGCCTGATATCAGAAACCCCCCCTATGATGCATCTAAGTAGTATCGTCATTGGGTTTCGAAACCGCTGGGTGGCGACGCCGTTAAGCGTGCGGCTGTACCGCCAGCAACCCCGGTTCGAATCCGCATCTGTGAGCTTGCTTAACTTAACTTTTGACTTTCTCTCTTCTTTCAGATCGGTGTGTTTCCACTGCTGTGTCAACAAGCGAAGGGTCCGCCGATCGCTACCTACACTAGCCAACCGCTGTGCTGGGGCTAGGTTTCCAGCGGAGGTTTTCATCCCCGCGTCAGCTCTCTGTAGCTCCTACACACACTTGCTCACCCGTGCTACATTAGCGCGCTGGTAACGCGCCCGGCTCCCTCAGAAATGACCGGGGTTCGCGTCCAGCATCTTTTACTTTTTCCCTTTTTGTTTTGTAGCCTGCATCGCCCAGCATCGCCCAGCGGCATCCATCGAGGTTCCCGATTGGTTTTTGTTTCTGTTTTGTGTTTATTATTTTCTATTTAAAAAATAAATTTATTATTTCCCAATCTCCGCACTTGAGTCCTCTTTCTCCCACATAACAGTAAGTGGAGCTGATAAAATGGACAGTGAGTGTAGAAACAAGGGGGTGGTTTTAATGTTATGACTGATCAGTGTATACTTAAATTTAGAGATGCATGAGTACCGATACTAGTATCGGGTATTAGCCCGATACCGCGCTCATTAACTCGTACTCGTACTCGCAAACGAGGCTCCGATTCTAAACATCCGATACCTTGTGCCTAGTGCACGTTGCTGCGTTAACGCAGGGATTTTCAACCCGCAGTGCTTGTCTGGGGGGGGGGGGAGATAAGCGAAATAACCGGTTACAAAAGCAGCGACCGCTGTTATAGGACGTGTTTGTGTTCAATACTCTGTTCACAGTGTCGATACAAGTGATTCAGGAGTCGACTCATTTTAAGCTTCTTTTCTCAGTCATCTCTCCGTGTTTACTGTTATAATGAATGATGCGGTTGTAAATAAACACCAACTACTACAGAACATTTTGTGTGACTCGCTTACATTATAAAGCTCAGGCTTAATTATACTGGTTATTACCACAGAGCGGGAGCCGACTCAGAGTCGTTTACGATTTACCGAGGTGAACCACGAATGTATGTGCTGATAGAATCGGCTCAGATGGGATCGGACTGTATTATCCTTTTAAAGTAAATATTTCAATCAGCAGAATCGCATCGCATGTATGATGTGCACAACGTTAATTAAGTGCGTTTATTAATGAACGTTAACGTTAGCTTGTCAGAAGCTTTCTCAATGATGTCTGTGCCGTGTTTTTTTTTTTACAGTTAGTGATGGCAACCCAAGCAACTACACTATTCCATAATGCTCCAGATTGCATCATTCTAAATAGGTATCGGTATCGGCGAGTACAAAAATACATGTACTTGTACTCGTACTCGGTTGGGAAAAAATGGTATCGATGCATCCCTACTTAAATTATTGTGAATGATGATTTTACAGTCCACCATCTTTCAGACCAATGTCATGATGCCTTAATGTGATGACGTTCCCA
Source organism: Trichomycterus rosablanca (assembly GCF_030014385.1). Taxonomy (NCBI): domain Eukaryota; kingdom Metazoa; phylum Chordata; class Actinopteri; order Siluriformes; family Trichomycteridae; genus Trichomycterus; species Trichomycterus rosablanca. The sequence goes on along the minus strand of NC_085988.1, from coordinate 31,331,241 downwards.
TGCAGACAGCACACCCTCACTTTAGCTTATCCATAGATGCATCATCACCCCTTCTTTAGCCACATGAAAAGCCTCTGCAATCAGAATCAATTTTTACAGCATCTAGTTTCCAGGGGCCACAAATATGCCATTCTTTATGACAACCACACATCATGCACTAACAGTACCACCAAAATAGCCACAAATGATTTTCCAGTTTATTTTTATCTAATCTAATCATCCCACCATCCTAGCCCATTCATTTAATCTCCACTCCTATTAATCCCAACCTTCTTCCCTAATGTATCCCCACCCCCTTCCTGATTTATTCCAACTAAATAGCCATATATGCTTACATGACCTAAACCAAATAAAACAAAACATTAATTTCAACCCATTATTTTGTCATCCAACACCCTCCCCATTTTTCATCAAATACCCCTATATACCCCCCTATACCCCCTTTAACTATCACCTTTATCTAACTTGTAACAGTTTATCAGCTTTAGATTGTATGAGCTTTGTAATGTGAATACAATTGACTAATTGACTCAGCCACTAGAGGGAATGCACCAAGGAATGGATTTATTCATTTATGTATGTGTTCGTTTTTCTATTGGCCACTTTATAGTTAACACACAACTGTGTAACTGTACTAGAAATGCATGTTCATGACCACGTCAATGTTTGCTGAATTTTTAGGCTATTCTAAAACCAACCACCATTGGGTTGCTTTGCTGAGAAAGGTCCAGCATCCAAATAACCACCAAGCCAGAGACTTGAAGGTACTTTAACACAGCTGCAGCAGCAATGTCTTCTCATCCATTCTCCAGTCAGCTGTGTTTGTATAGGTACTTGGCTGGTCCATGGCAAAGCTGAAATTTAAACTGGTGGTTGGCTAGCACACTGGATACAGTATACAGTCTGAGCAATTGAGGGTTAAGGGCCTTGCTCAAGGGCCCAACAGCAGCAACCTGGCAGTAGTGGGGCCTGAACCAGCAACCTTCTGATTACTAGTCCAGTACCTTAACCACTAGGCTATGGCTAGTGACCCAACTTTATTTGCTCATTTTAACTATGAAGGTGGAAACGGGTTTCAAAGAAGTTGGCACAGGGGTATGTTAACCCCCTTTTCTTTCAACCCACTTTTCTGTAATTCTTTAGTAACTGAAGGACACCAATTGTTGCATTTGTTAAAGTATTTTTTATTCGTATTTAACACAAAATTTGGAGTTTATGTACAGTGTATCACAAAAGTGAGTACACCCCTCACATTTCTGCAGATATTTAAGTATATCTTTTCATGGGACAACACTGACAAAATGACACTTTGACACAATGAAAAGTAGTCTGTGTGCAGCTTATATAACAGTGTAAATTTATTCTTCCCTCAAAATAACTCAATATACAGCCATTAATGTCTAAACCACCGGCAACAAAAGTGAGTACACCCCTTAGTGAAAGTTCCTGAAGTGTCAATATTTTGTGTGGCCACCATTATTTCCCAGAACTGCCTTAACTCTCCTGGGCATGGAGTTTACCAGAGCTTCACAGGTTGCCACTGGAATGCTTTTTCACTCCTCCATGACGACATCACGGAGCTGGCGGATATTCGAGACTTTTCGCTCCTCCACCTTCCGCTTGAGGATGCCCCAAAGATGTTCTATTGGGTTTAGGTCTGGAGACATGCTTGGCCAGTCCATCACCTTTACCCTCAGCCTCTTCAATAAAGCAGTGGTCGTCTTAGAGGTGTGTTTGGGGTCATTATCATGCTGGAACACTGCCCTGCGACCCAGTTTCCAGAGGGAGGGGATCATGCTCTGCTTCAGTATTTCACAGTACATATTGGAGTTCATGTGTCCCTCAATGAAATGTAACTCCCCAACACCTGCTGCACTCATGCAGCCCCAGACCATGGCATTCCCACCACCATGCTTGACTGTAGGCATGACACACTTATCTTTGTACTCCTCACCTGATTGCCGCCACACATGCTTGAGACCATCTGAACCAAACAAATTAATCTTGGTTTCATCAGACCATAGGACATGGTTCCAGTAATCCATGTCCTTTGTTGACATGTCTTCAGCAAACTGTTTGGGGGCTTTCTTGTGTAGAGACTTCAGAAGAGGCTTCCTTCTGGGGTCACAGCCATGCAGACCAATTTGATGTAGTGTGCGGCGTATGGTCTGAGCACTGACAGGCTGACCCCCCACCTTTTCAATTTCTGCAGCAATGCTGACAGCACTCCTGCGCCTATCTTTCAAAGACAGCGGTTGGATGTGACGCTGAGCACGTGCACTCAGCTTCTTTGGACGACCAACGCGAGGTCTGTTCTGAGTGGACCCTGCTCTTTTAAAACGCTGGATGATCTTGGCCACTGTGCTGCAGCTCAGTTTCAGGGTGTTGGCAATCTTCTTGTAGCCTTGGCCATCTTCATGTAGCACAACAATTCATCTTTTAAGATCCTCAAAGAGTTCTTTGCCATGAGGTGCCATGTTGGAACTTTCAGTGACCAGTATGAGAGAGTGTGAGAGCTGTACTACTAAATTGAACACACCTGCTCCCTATGCACACCTGAGACCTAGTAACACTAACGAGTCACATGACATTTTGGAGGGAAAATGACAAGCAGTGCTCAATTTGGACATTTAGGGGTGTAGTCTCTTAGGGGTGTACTCACTTTTGTTGCCGGTGGTTTAGACATTAATGGCTGTATATTGAGTTATTTTGAGGGAAGAATAAATTTACACTGTTATATAAGCTGCACACAGACTACTTTTCATTGTGTCAAAGTGTCATTTTGTCAGTGTTGTCCCATGAAAAGATATACTTAAATATCTGCAGAAATGTGAGGGGTGTACTCACTTTTGTGATACACTGTATATTGTGCTCACAATGTGCCACAAACCTTTAATGGGAGACAATGCAAGCAGGCCAGTCTAGCACCTGCACTTTCTTACAGCATATAGCAGTTACATTGTACATACCAAATGCCATAAAAGAGTCTTGCATTAAAGAGTCAGGGGATCTCAGCAGAGATCTCAGATGCATGATTTGCCAGTGGCCTTATAGATAACAAGATCAAAATAATGATGTAATATTAAAGCCAGCATTTTTCCTTGAACTCTAAGACTAGTTTGTAACACATGAAAGGAACACAAAAAAATATTTTGTGATTAGTCCATATTAACAAGAAATTGCTTTTCCACCATCTACGTCATTCAGACCTTACATCACAAGCACCATTCAACTGGCTAACTGTGATTCATTCATTCATTGTTTTACCATCACTTTATACTATTCAGGGTAGGGCTGGCACCGATCCGATACTAGGTATCGGTCCGATATTGGCCCAAATCACTGGATCGGATATCGGAAGGAAAAAAAAAAACATGTAATCCGATCCGATACTGTTACACTTACATTGTTTGTGTGTAAGACAAATAACACACAAAGATATGTTTCAACAGAGCGCCGTTTATTGCCACTCACGCTTGATGACATCATTAACATGTGCCACTGATCTACAACTCATCCACAACAGCCATTTAGAAATTAAAACACACTGATCTACTTAAACTTTTAGCATCATCACCCCTACTGCCACATCTAAAAACACTGTTTAAACACAATAAAAATCACTTTATAAATGATAAATCGCTCAACTGAGATAAAGAAAACATATCTTGGCTTGGAGATATCTCACATCCTCAATGATTAATCCATTATTGTTATGAAATAAAACAAACTATACCGTTTCCTGTTTTCCTCTTCAAAATCCAGCAGGGTTTTGTAATAAGTGCGCTTTGGTTTTTAATAATCTAAAAACATGACAGAACTTTAACAGAAAATTTCAACTCTGCGTCAATTCTTATTGGTCCATCGCGTCTGATAGACATCCACATCTTCCAATTGTAGACACTTCTGTTAAACAAGCCAAAAATGCTGTTAAATGTTCTGTGTAAAAGTTAAAATAAAAACATGACAGAACTTTAACAGAAAATCTCAACTCTGCGTCAATTCTAATTGGTCCATCGCGTCTGATAGACATCCACATCTTCCAATTGTAGACACTTCTGTTAAACAAGCCAAAAATGCTGTTAAATGTTCTGTGTGTAAAAAAAAAAAAAAAACAGCAGTTTAGCATAACTGTAATGTTGTAGGTTCTGTATTTATTCCTTTACAATATTTGTTTTACAGTTTGAGCATTGTTATTTAGATAGTTAACCATGATGCATTGAGACATGTATTATTACTGCTTAGTTGTTTGAGAAGAGAAACCAGCCACTAGGGAACACAAGTCAGTGTATCTTTTGTGCCGGTCCCAAGCCCGGGTAAATGGTGAGGGTTGTGTCAGGAAGGGCATCCGACGTAAAACACTTTGCCAAAACTAACATGCGAGTTCATCTAAGAGATACCATACCGGATCGGTCGAGGCCCGGGTTAACAACGACCGCCACTGGTGCTGTTGACAAACAGGGTGCCGGTGGAAATTGTGCTACTGTTAGTCGAAGACCGCGAGGAGGGAAACGTGTCAGGAGACAGAAAGAGAGGAGGAAAGTCAAGAGTGTAGGACTGAGGGTGGCAACTCTAAATGTGGGGACAATGGCAGGCAAAGGTAGAGAGCTGGCTGACATGATGCAGAGAAGGAAGGTAGATGTTTTTTGTGTTCAAGAGACCAAGTGGAAGGGCAGCAAGGCTTACAGCATTGGAGCAGGGTTTAAACTGTTTTACCATGGTGTGGATAGAAAGAGAAATGGAGTAGGGGTTGTCTTGAAAGAGGAGTTAGCAAAGAACGTAGTAGAGGTGAAAAGAGTGTCAGATAGGGTGATGGGTCTGAAGGTAGAGGTAGAAGGTCTGATGTTGAATGTTGTCAGTGGTTATGCTCCACAGGTTGGTTGTGAGAAAGAGGAAAAAGAGAAGTTCTGGAAGGATCTAGATGAAGTGATAGAGAGTATTCCCAGGGAGGAGAGAGTGGTGATAGGAGCAGACCTAAATGGACATGTTGGTGAAGGAAACAGAGGAGATGAGGAAGTGATGGGTAGGTTTGGTGTCAAGGAAAGGAACCAGGAAGGACAGATGGTGGTGGATTTTGCCAAGAGGATGGAAATGGCTGTAGTCAACACTTATTTCCAAAAACGGGAGGAACATAGGGTGACCTATAAGAGTGGAGGAAGGAGTTCACAAGTAGACTACATTCTGTGTAGAAGAGGAAACCTGACGGACATTGGGGACTGTAAGGTTGTGGCAGGGGAGAGCGTGGCCAGACAGCATCGGATGGTGGTGTGTAGAATGACTGTTGTTGTGAAGAAGAGAAAAAGTGTCAAATCAGAGAAGAAGACCAAATGGTGGAAGCTGGGGAAGGAGGAATGTGGTGAAGAGTTCAGAGAGGAGCTGTTAAAGGCTCTGGGTGGTAAGAAAGAGCTTCCAGATGACTGGGCTACTACAGCAACAGTGATTAGAGAGACAGAAAGGAAGGTACTTGGTGTGGCATCTGGACAGAGAAAAGATGATAAGGAAACCTGGTGGTGGAATAGTGAAGTGCAGGAAGCGATTCAAAGGAAGAGGTTAGCCAAGAAGAAATGGGACATTGACAGGACTGACGAAAGTAGACAGGAATATAAGGAGAGGAAACGTAAGGCAAAAAGAGAGGTAGCAAAGGCAAAGCAGAAGGCGTATGAGGAGTTGTATGAGAGGTTGGAAACTAAGGAAGGAGAGAAGGACTTGTATAGATTGGCCAGACAGAGGAATCAGGCTGGAAAGGATGTGCAGCAGGTTAGACTTGTCAAAGACAGGAATGGTAATGTTCTAGCAAGTGAGGAGAGTGTGATGGGAAGATGGAAGGAGTACTTTGAGTAGCTAATGAATGAAGATAATGAAAGGGAAAGAAGAGTAGAGGTCATAGGAACGGTGGATCAGGAAGTAGAAAAGATCAATGAGAATGAAGTTTGGAAAGCTTTGAAGAGGATGAAGAAAGGGAAGGCAGTTGGACCTGATAACATACCAGTGGAAGTATGGAAATGTCTAGGTGAGATGGCAGTGAGGTTTCTGACTCAATTATTCAATGGCATTGTTGAGAGTGAGAAAATGCCAGAGGAATGGAGGAGAAGTGTGCTGGTGCCCATTTTTAAGAACAAGGGTGATGTACAGAGTTGTAACAACTACAGGGAAATTAAGTTGATGAGTCACACAATGAAGATCTGGGAGAGAGTTGTGGAAGCTAGACTTAGACAAGAGGTAACTATTTGTGAGCAGCAGTATGGTTTCATGCCAAGAAGGAGTACCACAGATGCCATCTTTGCTTTGAGGATGCTGATGGATAAGTACAGAGAGGGTCAGAAAGAACTTCATTGTGTCTTTGTTGATTTAGAAAAAGTGTATGACAGAGTGCCAAGGGAGGAGCTGTGGTGTTGTATGAGGAAATCTGGAGTAGTGGAGAAGTATGTCAGACTGGTACAGGACATGTATGAGGACAGCAGGACAGTGGTGAGATGTGCTGTAGGAGTGACAGATAGCTTCAAGGTGGAGGTGGGACTACATCAAGGATCGGCTCTGAGCCCCTTCTTGTTTGCTTTGGTGATGGACCGACTAACAGATGAGGTCAGGCAGGAATCCCCATGGACTATGATGTTTGCAGATGATATTGTGATCTGTGGTGAGAACAGGTGGAAGATAACTTGGAGAGGTGGAGATATGCACTTGAAAGAAGAGGAATGAAAGTCAGCCGTAGCAAGACAGAGTACATGTGTGTGAATGGGAGAGAGACAGGTGGAACAGTGATACAAGGAGCAGAAGTCACAAAGGTGAAGGACTTCAAGTACTTAGGGTCGACTGTTCAGGAAAATGGGGAGTGTGGTAAAGAGGTCAATAAGAGAGTCCAGGCAGGATGGAGTGGATGAAGAAAAGTTTCAGGAGTGATTTGTGACAAAAGGGTGACAGCAGGGGTCAATGGAAGAGTTTACAAGACAGTGGTGAGACCAGCTATGTTGTATGGTTTGGAGACAGTGGCATTGACAAAAAGACAGGAGAAAGAACTGGAAGTGGCAGAAATGAAGATGTTGAGGTTCTCCTTGGGAGTGACAAGGATGGATAAGGTTAGGAATGAGATAATCAGAGGTACAGCACAGGTTAAACAACAAGGAGATAAAATTAGAGAGGCCAGGCTGAGATGGTTTGGACATGTTCAGAGGAGGGACAGCGGGTATATTGGTAGAAGGATGTTAGATATGCAGCTGCCAGGAAAAAGACAAAGAGGAAGACCAAAGAGGAGGTATATGGATGCAGTTAGAGAGGACATGGAAGTAGTTGGGGTGAGGAAAGAGGACGCAGTGGACAGAGTGAGATGGAGGAGGATGACTCGCTGTGGCGACCCCTGAAAAGGGAAAAGCCGAAAGAAGAAGAAGAGTTGTTTGAGAAGAGAGATGACTGTATCGGATTGGTATTGGTATCAGCAGATACTCAATTTGCAGTATCGGTATCAGTATCGAACATAAAAAAGTGGTATCGAGCCAGCCCTAATTCAGGGTCACATTGGGTCTTATTCACTAGCAAAAGGCAGGACAATGACAGGGCAAACACTCACACATTTTTACACTCATACTTTTTATTAAAGCTGACTGGTCTGACTGCATGTCTTTGGACTGGGAACAAATCAGAGCACCTGAAGGAAACCCACACAGACACAGAAAGAACGTGCAAACTCCACACAGAAAGGACACTGGCCACAAAGTTGGGAAACTGAACCCAGGCCCTTCTAGCTGTGATGAGACAATGCTAACAACTGTGACACCATGACTGCATATATACATAATAACTGTGATTGCAAATATACTTATTAAAATCACATACTAACATTGTATGAATTAATTACATACTCATACACATACTGTGCAGTATATACCATAAATTTGATTTAAACTTTTTTCCTCTTTAAGCATTTCAGCATTTTCTCCCCTTTAGCATGTCCAGCTGCCAGATTGCGTCATACTTTCTCTTCACCAATGCAGATCCCCGCTCTGATTGAGGAGATCGAAGCTAACTCATTCCCCCTCCGACACGTAGGCATCAGCTGCATGCATTTTGTCACCTACACTTTGATGAGTGCAGTGCGGATCTGCACTGTGTATGGAGAGACACAGCCTGACAGCACTCTTTTCCCGTCTCTGTGCAGGTGCCATCAATCAGCCAGCAGAGGTCGTAATTGCATTAGTTATGAGAGAGTCCCTATCCAGCTTAATCACACCCCTATCTGAAAAACAGGTCAATCGTTGTTCATATGGCCGCTCAGCCCAGCCAGCAGGCAGAGCTAAAACTCAATACGATGTATTCGAGATCCCAGCTCTGGTGTCAGTGTGGTTTTTTTTTACCGCTGTGCCACCTGAATGGCAATTTGATTTAAACTTAATCCAAACCCTTACAAGAAAGAACACACTGTGCTACTCACATTGTAGCAAAGCAGTTTTAGACCATGTAACCACTTTTATATTGTTTAAAATTATTACCATTACCTTATAAAGGCTTTGGATACAATACATTTCCTTCATTTTCTTAGGTTCTATCATGCAAACATAACAAAAGTTTGATTTGGTGATTTTTAAGCCATAACCTTTGTCTATATGCCACAGACACCATCAATCGAGTTCAAGACATTGTTCTTTACTCAAGGGGGACTGCCTTTCTTTACACTGTTCATGCGCAAAGAGACTGAGTAAGTTCAGTGGTGCTTTCAATGACTTGCTAAGGGTGTTAAGGATGTTTCTTAAGTCAGGAAATCACAATAGAGGAAAGTCATGGACTCTATACAGATAGAGGAATAGAGAAAATACATGACTCATTACTATACATATACAAAATGTATTAATTATTTTAATAATTACATTATTAATTAAATACATTAATAAGTAATGCATTATATACACAGGAAATCAGAGACACGTGATTTAAATCCATTCTGGTGAATATTACTGCTGTAAGCTCCCTTATGGAATGCACTACAACTGACCTCATTATCTTTATATAAACCCACACACATTAAAAAGCTGAAACCGTGTTCTCGCCTTTCTTGGCCAAGTATTATGTAAGCAGAAAAATACTGTAGCACATAATTAAGATGTTTGACAACATGTGTAATCCTAAGTGATAACTCAAATCCACACTTATAATGAAGAAAACATTCCCTGTTTTCTTCATCTCACCATGTGTGAACAAGTCTACACTCAGAAGTCCGTTTTCAGGTACACTTATCATATAGAGTAATACAGTAGAAAAAGTATTCAACCACTTTAAATTTGTTTCTTTATAAAAAATTATGACCGATTGGCCTTTTGCACACTTTGAGTTTTGCATGTCATTTTAAATAGATAGAATTGCAATTTCTATCTATCAATCTACACTTAATCACACATATATACACCGATAAAGCATAACATTTTGACCACCTTCCTAACTGCCTGGTCTGCGGCTGTGCAGCCCCATACGCAACAAACTTTGATGTACTGTGTATTCTGACACCTTTCTATCAGAACCAGCATTAACTTCATCAGCAATTTCAGCTACAGCAGCTCATCTGTTGGATCGGACCACACGGGCCAGCCTTCACTCCCCACGTGCATCAATGAGCCTTGGCCCATGACCCTGTCGCCAGTTTACCTCTGTTCCTTCCTTGGACCCGTTTTGATAGATACTTTGATAGATAGACCGGGAACACCCGGCTGCAGTTTTGGAGATGCTCTGACCCAGTCGTCTAGCCATCACAATTTTTCCTGCTTCTAACACATCAACTTTGAGGACAAAATGTTCACTTGCTGCCTAATATATCCCACCCACTAACAGGTGCCATGATGAAGAGATAATCAGTGTTATTCATTTCACCTGTCATAATGTTATGCCTGGTCGGTGTATATATACAGTAGTACCTTGTAACTCGACGTCCCCTAAACTTAAAATCTAAGAAACTTGATGCATTTCATGGAGACATCTGTACCCTGTTTGTTCAGCGATTGGCTTGAGCGGTGTGGTAAAACGTCATCAAAGTGCGAATATGAGACGAATCTGCATTTGTGTGGAATAACTGTGAATGTCACTCTGAAAGCGTCCACATGTATCTGTGTTTAGCTGCACCTTCCTCACTGTATCACTTATAAACTTGTGTTATAGCTTGGGGCTATAAAGCTGAACGTGGATTAATGTACTAAAAGCACAACACAGGAACACTAAACTTCCCTTAATTATTACTGCTCATAAGTTCTCTCCACTAATGATATTCCTCACTCATTGTTTTAGTACAATAAGACACATTAAGCTTTGTGCAACGCCAAAAAACTTAACATGAAAAAAAGCGGAAAAACGCTTATGTGAATGCGCCTTTACTGAATGGAATACGGTATTCCAAGATCAAGCATCTCCATGATTATGAAGCATAAGGAAACAATAAAGAAGTAAAGGTAAAGAGTTTTTTGTATATACTGATTTAAACTGTTTTTAATTGTATTTCAGTGTTTTTTAATATTATATTTGTGTTAGTTTTAGTGTATAAGTGTAAAAAAAAACCTTATTATTTTACATTAGCCTAAAATATATGCAGTTCTACGGGACCATGGAACGCATGAAGAGGTTTCCCATACATCCTTATGGGAAAAAATACCTTGAAATTCACCGCCTTTTAAACTCAAAGCCACTCCCAGAATCATTTGATGTTGAGTTTCAAGGTAACACTATACAGTGTATCACAAAAGTGAGTACACCCCTCACATTTCTGCAAATATTTCATTATATCTTTTCATGGGACAACACTATAGACATGAAACTTGGATATAACTTAGAGTAGTCAGTGTACAACTTGTATAGCAGTGTAGATTTACTGTCTTCTGAAAATAACTCAACACACAGCTATTAATGTCTAAATAGCTGGCAACATAAGTGAGTACACCCCACAGTGAACATGTCCAAATTGTGCCCAAATGTGTCGTTGTCCCTCCCTGGTGTCATGTGTCAAGGTCCCAGGTGTAAATGGGGTGCAGGGCTGTTAAATTTGGTGTTTTGGGTACAATTCTCTCATACTGGCCACTGGATATTCAACATGGCACCTCATGGCAAAGAACTCTCTGAGGATGTGAGAAATAGAATTGTTGCTCTCCACAAAGATGGCCTGGGCTATAAGAAGATTGCTAACACCCTGAAACTGAGCTACAGCATGGTGGCCAAGGTCATACAGCGGTTTTCCAGGACAGGTTCCACTCGGAACAGGCTTCGCCAGGGTCGACCAAAGAAGTTGAGTCCACGTGTTCGGCGTCATATCCAGAGGTTGGCTTTAAAAAATAGACACATGAGTGCTGCCAGCATTGCTGCAGAGGTTGAAGACGTGGGAGGTCAGCCTGTCAGTGCTCAGACCATACGCCGCACACTGCATCAACTCGGTCTGCATGGTCGTCATCCCAGAAGGAAGCTGACGCACAAGAAAGCCAGCAAACAGTTTGCTGAAGACAAGCGGTCCAAGAACATGGATTACTGGAATGCCCTGTGGTCTGATGAGACCAAGATAAACTTGTTTGGCTCAGATGGTGTCCAGCATGTGTGGCGGTGCCCTGGTGAGAAGTACCAAGACAACTGTATCTTGCCTACAGTCAAGCATGGTGGTGGTAGCATCATGGTCTTGGGCTGCATGAGTGTTGCTGGCACTGGGGAGCTGCAGTTCATTGAGGGAAACATGAATTCCAACATGTACTGTGACATTCTGAAACAGAGCATGATCCCCTCCCTTCGAAAACTGGGCCTCATGGCAGTTTTCCAACAGGATAACGACCCCAAACACAACCTCCAAGATGACAACTGCCTTGCTGAGGAAGCTGAAGGTAAAGGTGATGGACTAAACCCAATTGAGCACCTGTGGCGCATCCTCAAGTGGAAGGTGGAGGAGTTCATGGTGTCTAACATCCACCAGCTCCGTGATGTCATCATGGAGGAGTGGAAGAGGATTCCAGTAGCAACCTGTGCAGCTCTGGTGAATTCCATGCCCAGGAGGGTTAAGGCAGTGCTGGATAATAATGGTGGTCACACAAAATATTGACACTTTGGGCACAATTTGGACATGTTCACTGTGGGGTGTACTCACTTATGTTGCCAGCCATTTAGACATTAATGGCTGTGTGTTGAGTTATTTTCAGAAGACAGTAAATCTACACTGCTATACAAGTTGTACACTGACTACTCTAAGTTATATCCAAGTTTTATTTCTATAGTGTTGTCCCATGAAAAGATATAATAAAATATTTGCAGAAATGTGAGGGGTGTACTCACTTTTGTGATACACTGTATATATAGGTTCTATTTAGGTGGTGGATGATTCTCAGCACTGCAGTGACACTGACACTCACAACACACACTAACACACCACCACCATGTCATTGTCACTGCAGTGCGGAGAATGATCCATCACCTAAATAATACCTGCTCTGTGGTGGTCCTGTGGGGGTCCTGATCATTAAAGAAAACCATGAAAGCAGGTTAAAAAGATATGTAGAGAAATAGATGAACTACAGTCAGTAATTGTAGAACTACAAAGTGCTTCTATATGGAAGGGGAGCTGATAAAATGGAAAGTGAGTGTAGAAACAAGAAAACAAATATATATATTTGTGTTAAGCTGAAAAGACAGTTACATTTACCTACAATAAAAAGGAACTTCAATATGATGACTAACCCATCATCACAATCCTTTACATCCAACTCTTCCACTTTATAACTTTCAAATCCCTACTCTTGAGACTGTCGGCATTAATAATTTACATGATTACTTGTAGAAATTGGAAGACACTGTGAAATAGACACACACACACAAAGAGAGAGAGAGTGAGTGAGAGAGAGAGAGACAGAGAGAGAGAGAGAGAGAGAGAGATTGAAACTCAGACGGAGACAATTTTATTAGTGAATTACAGATGCAAATGACATTTTCTTGGTCTTAATTGCAATTTTACTTTCTTTCAGATGGGAACAATGGGTAGGTAATTATTGTAATGAGCTCAGCTGTAGTGGAATTATTTATGCCCAGAGAGTATTTTTGGGTGTGTGTTTTAGGTGTGTATGTGTGTGTGCATGTAGGGCTGTCCACTTGTTGAATATTTTGTGCGGCAGTTCTGTGTAATTACATGATAATATCTAATTACAGGAGTTGAACTGGGGGGGTCATATGCTGCAGTGTACGGTGACTTTCTGTGTCTGATTTGGCAACGTTTGTAATACACGCTAGTTTTTGTTATTAGCCTCTTGGTGGCACTGTTGCCCTATCTGACCCTATCTAGTAAAAGTGGTAATTAAAGCAGAAGCTGTTTATGAGAATGTTCAAGTAAGCAATAGCATCAAAGTGTTATATGTTTTATTGGAGACACTTATATTTACATTTTATAATGTGAATATTGGGCTGATGCTTTTAGCTGATGAACAGATCAGAATATGATAAGCAAATTTGTTGAGGATGCAAACAAATTGGGAAATGTGCGTGGGCTAAGAGAAATATACATATAAAAAACAGATCAGAGAAAATGCAAATAACAAACAAGAAAGAAAAAATAATGAAAGATCGAACAAAGCACCAATTCTAATTAAAACAAATACATTGCCTCAGTGAGCTGTGAATGGAGTTTTATAAGGTCAGGCCATGCGTGTAAATGAACACAGCTCTCTGAAGAGCCATAAGTCTTTTGGCTGGTTGTAGTCCAGCAGCCTGCAGGCGCCATCTCCAATCATCCTCTCGTGAGCTGGCTGCTGCTCTTATGGAGCCCCATGGCTTCTGACTGCAGAGGGCTAGGAGCTGAAAAAAAAAAGAGCACATAAGAAAGCATTATGCACCAAGATTTTTTGAGGCCTATGTTTCACAATGAAAGTATAGCCAAAAGGCGGCTATTAAAAAAACTAATAAGAACTATTAACTGCTTGGTTATGCTTTTAGAAAAAGCAAGCAATCAGGACTAGTGGCCTTGATGCAAAGTGCAAATAATCATGCAACATTTTACAACAAATATGTCAGCAATATCTAATAATAATAGCTTTTAAAATCGCATGAATATATTGTTAAAGAATCAATCATTTCAACCATATAAAAGAGTACCAAGAAAAAAAAACCTCTCATGACCTTAAACACTTACTGTTAAAAAGCACTCCAGGAGCACTCAGGTTGAGCAGCGGTAAAATACGCTAGCACACAAGAGCTGTATCGTATCGAATCTCAGCTCTGCCATCCGGCTGGGCTGGGAAGCTACATGAACAACGATTGGCTGTTGTTCACAGGTTGGGATAAACCGGACCAGGGTTCCTCATAACTGGTGCAATTACGACCTCTGCCCGCTGATTGATGGCACCTGCGTAGAGTTGATAATGCTGATCAGCGTGTGGCTCTCCGTGCACAAGGCTGATCCGCCTATGAACTCACCTCTTGCAGGTGAAAAGATGCAGTTGGTACTGCACACATGTTGGAGGGGTTGTGTATCTGTACTCAGTAAGCGGTGAGGGGTTGTATCGGTAGAGGTGAAGCGCAATGCAATCAGGGTCATTGGATACAACTAGATTAGAGGAGAAAATTGGGGGAAAAATAAAGCACTCTAGTTTGGCCAATATTTATCCACAGTGGTGCAAAAGACAGATCTCCAGTTTTCAAAAGTATTTGGTAACATAACCAGTTCACATAGCTAATATAGGTGTTCGCCAACCTTTTTGCTTAAATAAGTAAACTAATCCCCCTTTCTTATTTTTTCCTTGATCTGAAATCATTTAATGTGGCTACTATGCAGTAACGTTGTCTCTGGCCAGTGGCGCATTTGATAATGTGTCTGACTATGAATCAGAAGATTCTTTGTTTGACTCGAAGAATCATTTTGGAACAGTGGTAGCCTAGTAGGTAGGGCTTTGGTCTATCAACTAAAGGGTTGAGAGTTCGATTCCCAGCTCTGCCATGCAGTCACTGTTGGGCCCCTGAGCAAGACCCTTAACCCTCTCTGCTTCAGGGGCACCGTACAATGGCTGACCCTGCGCTCTGACCCCAGCTTCCAAACAGCCTAGTGGGTAGAGCTTTGGGCTATCAACCGGAAGGTTGGCGGTTCAAATCCAGGCTCTGCTATGCAGCCACTGTTGGGTCCTTGAGCAATCTTAGCCCTGTCTGCTCCAGGGGCGCCATACGATGGCTGACCCTGCGCTCTGACCCCAGTTTCCAAAAACAAGCTGGGATATGCAAATAAAGAATTTGGTTGTACTGTACATATGTATATGTACAGGTCCTTCTCAAAAAATTAGCATATTGTGATAAAGTTCATTATTTTCCATAATGTAATGATAAAAATTAAACTTTCATATATTTTAGATTCATTGCACACCAACTGAAATATTTCAGGTCTTTTATTGTTTTAATACTGATGATTTTGGCATACAGCTCATGAAAACCCAAAATTCCTATCTCAAAAAATTAGCATATTTCATCCGACCAATAAAAGAAAGGTGTTTTTAATACAAAAAAAGTCAACCTTCAAATAATTATGTTCAGTTATGCACTCAATACTTGGTCGGGAATCCTTTTGCAGAAATGACTGCTTCAATGCGGCGTGGCATGGAGGCAATCAGCCTGTGGCACTGCTGAGGTGTTATGGAGGCCCAGGATGCTTCGATAGCGGCCTTAAGCTCATCCAGAGTGTTGGGTCTTGTGTCTCTCAACTTTCTCTTCACAATATCCCACAGATTCTCTATGGGGTTCAGGTCAGGAGAGTTGGCAGGCCAATTGAGCACAGTAATACCATGGTCAGTAAACCATTCACCAGTGGTTTTGGCACTGTGAGCAGGTGCCAGGTCGTGCTGAAAAATGAAATCTTCATCTCCATAAAGCTTTTCAGCAGATGGAAGCATGAAGTGCTCCAAAATCTCCTGATAGCTAGCTGCATTGACCCTGCCCTTGATAAAACACAGTGGACCAACACCAGCAGCTGACATGGCACCCCAGACCATCACTGACTGTGGGTACTTGACACTGGACTTCAGGCATTTTGGCATTTCCTTCTCCCCAGTCTTCCTCCAGACTCTGGCACCTTGATTTCCGAAAACAGTACTTTGGACCACTGAGCAACAGTCCAGTGCTGCTTCTCTGTAGCCCAGGTCAGGCGCTTCTGCCGCTGTTTCTGGTTCAAAAGTGGCTTGACCTGGGGAATGCGGCACCTGTAGCCCATTTCCTGCACACGCCTGTGCACGGTGGCTCTGGATGTTTCTACTCCAGACTCAGTCCACTGCTTCCGCAGGTCCCCCAAGGTCTGGAATCGGCCCTTCTCCACAATCTTCCTCAGGGTCCGGTCACCTCTTCTCGTTGTGCAGCGTTTTCTGCCACACTTTTTCCTTCCCACAGACTTCCCACTGAGGTGCCTTGATACAGCACTCTGGGAACAGCCTATTCGTTCAGAAATTTCTTTCTGTGTCTTACCCTCTTGCTTGAGGGTGTCAATGATGGCCTTCTGGACAGCAGTCAGGTCGGCAGTCTTACCCATGATTGCAGTTTTGAGTAATGAACCAGGCTGGGAGTTTTTAAAAGCCTCAGGAATCTTTTGCAGGTGTTTAGAGTTAATTCGTTGATTCAGATGATTAGGTTAATAGCTCGTTTAGAGAACCTTTTCATGATATGCTAATTTTTTGAGATAGGAATTTTGGGTTTTCATGAGCTGTATGCCAAAATCATCAGTATTAAAACAATAAAAGACCTGAAATATTTCAGTTGGTGTGCAATGAATCTAAAATATATGAAAGTTTAATTTTTATCATTACATTATGGAAAATAATGAACTTTATCACAATATGCTAATTTTTTGAGAAGGACCTGTATATATGACAAATAAAAGCGTTCTTCTATTCTATATTCTATTGTATTCTATTCTATACTCAATTCTATCTATCCGTCCGTTTGTCTGTCTATCTATCTATTGATCTATCTATATATCTATCTATCTTTGCACCATTAATATTGTTTTTAAAAGGGCACTATGGACACTAGAGAAACAGATGCAGATACTTAGATACCAACAGCACCTTCCTCTGTAAGTCTGACTGAAACTTTCACTTGTGGACTGTGTCAGTGGTACGTGAGAGAGTTAAAACAGCAGTAAATGGGCTTTTTTACTTTAATGCCAACCTGGCTGGGATTTATACTATGCGGAATTCACGTTTACTTGGTTTATTTTATTACAGGTGCACACATATAAAACCAGAACACTAAAAAAAGAAATAACTGGTAGTAAAAAAAAGTCAACATACTTTTCAAGCCCCCATTCCTGTCTAGATATGTGGGTTAGATTACTTCAAAAAGCCTTAGTAATAGAGCATGCTACAGCACTCAGATGGAAAATGTGCATGTCTTATACACTGCCTGCAAGCCTGTTGGGAAATGAAAGAGGATTTCAACAAGCAAACAAATGAGCTAAAACCCACAATTGTTCTCTCAAAAGAATATATCTGATAGAAATGTTGGCTTCCTGTCTCTGGAAAAAGAGATAATTACTCGGTGAATCTCACAGTCCCTCTACAGCACTGTATTTTTAATATATGTATTTTCTTTGACTTAGATTGCATATTTTAAACATTTTAGATATTAAAGTAAAATTTTGTTTCACTTAATCTTTACTATTTCAAGTATAAAGTCCTTTTAATAGATAGCTTAACAGGTTTGGTGTGAAAAAACGCCAGTGGCATGCACAGAGCCCTGACCTTAAGCCCGAAGAACATGTTAGGAATAAATTGGAATGCTGATTGCAAGAGCTTCTTGTTTAACATCAGTGTCTAGCTTTACAAATGCATTTTAACTGAATAAGCCCAAATGTTAACAGATAAGCTTCTTAGAGGTAGAGCAAGGGCAACTTCACATGGCTTTGGATAATAGGCTGTCTAACAAGCTCAAAGTCAGATGGTCACATATTGTTTTCTATTTGGTGTAACACTGTCACTCTGAATTAGCTGTGTACTGTGACTACTTGTTATACCAATCCTCAGCCAGGTAACACCATTTTCAGTATAAAATAGTGAAGGTAGATTGTTAGGGGGTTGATTTTTAACAGCAGCGACTGTCTGCTCAGCTGTGAAAATGCATGGTAAGCAGTACAGTGAGATTCTTGATGACATTTTTCACCACTGCACAACTAATACACCAATGCCAATGCACAACGAATACAAAAACTACTTTGACATATAAGGAATATAAGACAATATTGTTAGTCTTTAACCTAAACAAGGGTTCTTCAAAAAGTCTCTGAAACTTGTTGAACTCTATTTTTTTTAAATGCATTTTTCTCCCATTTGCTCCCAATTTAGTGTAGTCAATTTGTTTTCTGCTGCTGGGGGATCCCTGATTGCAGTTGAGGTGGGTAGCGGAACCCTTTTTCACCCATGCATTAATCAGGGTCCTTACACAGCATTTGAAGACCCCACCCACATAGTCCAGTCATCCCGCCCTAGCAGAAACGTGTATGCTGCAGGCACGGTCAATTATGCCCGCTAGACGGCGCCCAGCCGACCGGTGGCAACGCCGAGTTTCAAACCAAGGAGTTCAGAATCTCAGCTCTGGTGTGCTTGCAGAATATCCTGCTGCGCCACCTGGGCACCGTACCAACTTTTTAATGCCATCAGCAAAGATGTTTTTGGTTGAGCGCGTAGCCACTGATGCACCGCTGCTTTCACATCATCATCACATGAAAATCTTCTTCCCCTTAAAGCTTCTTTGAGCGGTTCAAAAAGGTGGAAATCAGATGGCGCTAAATCCGGACTATAAGCTTTCTCAGACACGACCAATTACTACTCCTCCTGCCCTCACTGTTTCTAACCAATATAAAAGTGCAGAAAAACACGCTAGCACACCAGAGCTGAGATTTGAAATGATGTGTTTGGCTGGGCTGGGCGGTTACCTGAACAACGATTGGCTAATATTTATACAGGGTGGGAAACCCAGGGTTCATCATCACTGATGCCGCTCCAACCTCAGCTGGCTGATTGATGGTGCCTGCACAGAGTCGAGGAATAATGTGGACAGGGTGTGGCTCTCTGTACAGAAAGCTGATCTGTTTATGAACTCATGCAGGTGAAAAGATGCAGTCGGTACTGATAACGTGTCACAGGGGGCATGTGTCAGTTGCAATGCTCCTCAGTCAGCAGTGGAGGGTTGTATCGGTACAGAGGAAGCGTAATGCAATCAGGGTAATTGGATACGACTTGATTAGGGAGAAAATTGGGGTATAAATTGGAAAACAAGAAAAAAGATCCCTTAAAAGATAATACTTTAATTCTTCACTAAGAAAATTGGTATCTAAGTTCAAATCTGGGCTTTTGGTCAAATTGCGACAAATCCCATGTCCCAATCATGAATCTGATAAAATAAGTTAGAGTTTAATACTTTATTTCCGTGCACTGCATAACAGGGCAAACAGGCAGTTACAGTAGTGTGTACTCATAGCAGGTGCTGTCTTTTTATTCATGCTTTTTCTCTGAAGTTGTAAATCCTTCTTATCTTACCTCAGGGGGATTTTTTCCTCTGGGCTGCAGGAAACCTTGCAATATGAATGAGTTTGTGAAATTGTTATTCGACATTGTATTCAAAGCTACCAAGAAGAGTCACATGTGACATTAAAGAAGATACAGAAGTGCAAGTAAGTACACAGAGTTTATAAGAACTTAAAACTATAGCCAGTAACTTTACAGCGTTGTATAAATAATTACCTAAAGCTTAAACATTATATGTCCACCCTTTTTATTTTTATGTTAAGAGTGGTATAATTATGTTATTAGTGGCCTTGCTGCAAAAAAAATTATTGCCCTGATCACGGTCAGAGTAGGATCAGAGTGGGTTCTACACAAAAACACTAGAGACAGGGCAGGAATACACACTGGAGAGGATGGAAATCAATTGCATTGCATCATACGCTTACTTATTTACTCACTCACTCACACTTAGGAGCAATTTAGAAAAGCTCAGACACCCTAAGCATGTTTTTGGGAGGTGGTGACTGTTGAGTTGAGTTTAAAAGGTGTTACGGTTTCAAGTTTTTTTTTCCAATAAGGATGTATGGGAAACCTGTTAATGTGTTCCATGGTCCCGTGGACTTATATATATATATATACAGTGTATCACAAAAGTGAGTACACCCCTCACATTTCTGCAAATATTTCATTATATCTTTTCATGGGACAACACTATAGACATGAAACTTGGATATAACTTAGAGTAGTCAGTGTACAGCTTGTATAGCAGTGTAGATTTACTGTCTTCTGAAAATAACTCAACACACAGCCATTAATGTCTAAATAGCTGGCAACATAAGTGAGTACACCCCACAGTGAACATGTCCAAATTGTGCCCGAATGTGTCGTTGTCCCTCCCTGGTGTCATGTGTCAAGGTCCCAGGTGTAAATGGGGAGCAGGGCTGTTAAATTTGGTGTTTTGGGTACAATTCTCTCATACTGGCCACTGGATATTCAACATGGCACCTCATGGCAAAGAACTCTCTGAGGATGTGAGAAATAGAATTGTTGCTCTCCACAAAGATGGCCTGGGCTATAAGAAGATTGCTACCACCCTGAAACTGAGCTACAGCATGGTGGCCAAGGTCATACAGCGGTTTTCCAGGACAGGTTCCACTCGGAACAGGCTTCGCCAGGGTCGACCAAAGAAGTTGAGTCCACGTGTTCGGCATCATATCCAGAGGTTGGCTTTAAAAAATAGACACATAAGTGCTGCCAGCATTGCTGCAGAGGTTGAAGACGTGGGAGGTCAGCCTGTCAGTGCTCAGACCATACGCTGCACACTGCATTAACTCGGTCTGCATGGTCGTCATCCCAGAAGGAAGCTGACGCACAAGAAAGCCCGCAAACAGTTTGCTGAAGACAAGCAGTCCAAGAACATGGATTACTGGAATGCCCTGTGGTCTGACGAGACCAAGATAAACTTGTTTGGCTCAGATGGTGTCCAGCATGTGTGGCGGCGCCCTGGTGAGAAGTACCAAGACAACTGTATCTTGCCTACAGTCAAGCATGGTGGTGGTAGCATCATGGTCTTGGGCTGCATGAGTGTTGCTGGCACTGGGGAGCTGCAGTTCATTGAGGGAAACATGAATTCCAACATGTACTGTGACATTCTGAAACAGAGCATGATCCCTTCCCTTCGAAAACTGGGCCTCATGGCAGTTTTCCAACAGGATAACGACCCCAAACAAAACCTCCAAGATGACAACTGCCTTGCTGAGGAAGCTGAAGGTAAAGGTGATGGACTAAACCCAATTGAGCACCTGTGGCGCATCCTCAAGTGGAAGGTGGAGGAGTTCAAGGTGTCTAACATCCACCAGCTCCGTGATGTCATCATGGAGGAGTGGAAGAGGATTCCAGTAGCAACCTGTGCAGCTCTGGTGAATTCCATGCCCAGGAGGGTTAAGGCAGTGCTGGATAATAATGGTGGTCACACAAAATATTGACACTTTGGGCACAATTTGGACATGTTCACTGTGGGGTGTACTCACTTATGTTGCCAGCTATTTAGACATTAATGGCTGTGTGTTGAGTTATTTTCAGAAGACAGTAAATCTACACTGCTATACAAGTTGTACACTGACTACTCTAAGTTATATCCAAGTTTTATTTCTATAGTGTTGTCCCATGAAAAGATATAATAAAATATTTGCAGAAATGTGAGGGGTGTACTCACTTTTGTGATACACTGTATATATTAGGCTTATGTAAAATAATGGGGTTGTTTTTGACACTTATACACTGAAAATAACACAAATATAATAATAAAATATATATATAAATATATATAATAAAATAAAAAGCTGATTCTTACAATTTCTCAGAGCCCCGAGCTATAACACAAGTTTAAAAGTGAAACAGTGAGGAAAATCCAGCTAAACACAGATACATGTGGACGCTTTCAGAGTGAATCTGACGGTTATTCCACACAAATGCAGTTTCATTTTATATGCACACTTTGATGATGTATTACCGCACCGCTCAAGCCGTGCACTGAACAAAGCGACTGTTTGTTGTTAATTTGAAATTAAATAAATACATAAAAAAACAAAAAACTAAACACGTTGAGTTCAAGGGAAACATTGAGTTTAAGGGTACAGATTTCTCAACAAAGGGCGTTGAGTTTCAAAGATTTTGAGTTTGGGGGACGTTGAGTTACAAGGTACCACTGTATTATTATTATTATTATTATTATTATTATAAGAATTATTATAAGTATTATTAGGAGTAGTACTGTGTGCAATAAGTTTGGGGAAGGGGGTATTTTTTATAATTGACCTAGCACCATTAGACCCATGGGCTGTCCTTGTAAGAACAATAGCAAAACAAGAGTGTGCATGTGGAATAGAGATTCGTAAAGCACATGAGCAGGAGGGCAATTAGCTTTCTGTTGGCCGTTTTTCTGACTAATCATGTGTGAGGGATATGACAGAGAGGCTGTTGAGTGCTGTAATGGGATCCCTGCTGCTTAATGAACATGTCACACTTCTTTTGTGAGAGCCGACACGACAACAGCTTTGCTGATGACCACCAGACCACCAGCTGAGTGAGTGAACAAGCAAGTGGGTGGGTGGGTGAATCAAATGTGTGTTCCCAGAAAAACACTAAATCTTGTGGAGATATGGTATCATAAAGGACTCTCAGACTTTACAAAATGGGACATTTAATTCATAGCTAATAAAGGTGCATAGAAGTGTTGAATACAGCAATGGTGTATAGAATATACACTATATTGCCAAAAGTATTCACTCACCCATCTAATCATTGAATTCAGGTGTTCTAATCACTTCCATGGCCACAGGTATATGAAACCAAGCACCTACGCATGCAGACTGCTTCTACAAACATTAGTGAAAGAATGGGTCGCTCTCAGGAGCTCAGTGAATTCCAGCATGGTAACGTGATAGGATGCCACCTGTGCAACAAGTCCAGTCATGAAATTTCCTCACTACTAAATATTCCACAGTCAACTGTCAGTGCTATTATAACAAAGTGGAAGTGATTGGGAACGACAGCAACTCAGCCACGAAGTGTTAGGCCACGTAAAACGACAGAGCGGGGTCAGTGGATGCTGAGGCACATAGTGCGCAGAGGTCGCCAACTTTCTGCAGTCGATCACTACAGACCTCCAAACTTCATGTGGCCTTCAGATTAGCTCAAGAACAGTGCGTAGAGAGCTTAATGGAATGGGTTTCCATGGCTGAGCAGCTGCATCCAAGCCTTACATCACCAAGCACAATGCAAAGCGTCGGATGTAGTGGTGTAAAGCACGCCACCACTGGACTCTAGAGCAGTGGAGACGTGTTCTTTGGAGTGAGGAATCACGCTTCTCCGTCTGGCAATCCGATGGACGAGTCTGGGTTTGGTGGTTGCAAGGAGAACGGTACTTCTCTGACTGCATTGTGTCAAGTGTAAAGTTTGGTGGAGGGGGGATTATGGTGTGAGGTTGTTTTTCAGGAGTTGGTCTCGGCCCCTTAGTTCCAGTGAAAGGATCTCTTAATGCTTCAGCATACCAAGAGATTTTGGACAATTTCATGCTCCCCACTTAGTGGGAACAGTTTGGGGATGGCCCCTTCCTGTTCCAACATGACTGCGCACGAGTGCACAAAGCAAGGTCCATAAAGACATGGATGAGCGAGTTTGGTGTGGAAGAACTTGACTGGCCTGCACAGAGTCCTGACCTCAACCCGATAGAACACCTTTTGGATGAATTAGAGCAGAGACTGCGAGCCAGGCCTTCTCATCCAACATCAGTGTCTGACCTCACAAAGAAGAATGGTCAAAAATTCCCATAAACACACTCCTAAACCTTGTGGAAAGCCTTCCCAGAGGAGTTGAAGCTGTTTTAGCTGCTAAGGGTGGGCCGACATCATATTAAACCCTATGGATTAAGAATGGGACGTCACTCAAGTTCATATGCGTGTGAAGGCAGATGAGCGAATACTGTTGGCAATATAGTGTATCTGAACAATAACAGACGAATGTTAAGCATTCATCTAGTGTGACACGAGAGTTCTGTAAGCATTTTTCATTTTTTGGACATTCAGCAGTATTCCCACAGGCAATCTGCTCACAAAGCTCATCTCCTATGATAATGTGTGTTTGTATTAATGATGAATTATGATAATTATGTTTTTGTCACAAGAAACATAACTTCACTGCACTCTTCATGAAAAGCTTTTCACATTGAGTGCATCTGTGAAAATGTGTGTCTATACAATCAAAATGCATATGTAAAGTCAGGCACCAGAAATACCTTGTTCCCAATTACCATTTCATTTTATGCATCATTTAGTGTGGATAAGATCAGGGCTCTGTGCAGTACACTGTAGAAAGTCCACAACAAACTTGTAAAACCATGTTTCCTATGAGACCCACCTTGAGTAGCACTGAAGCTTAGTTAGGGAACTAAACTATTAATTGAAAGGCAAGGCCCTTAACCCTCAATTGCTTGAATTGTTTATGGGTTTTGTAAGGAACTGTAAGTAACTTTGTATAAAAGTGTCTGCTAAATGCCATAAATGTAAATGAGCACAGGGGCAGACATAAACCTAAAGTTTGAAAACATATATCAGATGTTATACACTTGTTAGCAAAGGGTGTGGCTAAAACACCTAAACTTAATTATTAGTAGTGGTGTCCACATATTTTTGGACATATAATGTGTATAAACTATGAAATATATTTATTTTTAGTGCGTCCAATTGCCCGATTGCGTCATGCTTCCTTTCCACGAATGCTGACCCCCACTCTGATTTGAGGAGAATAAAACTAACCCCTCCGACACGTGGGCAGCAGCCATATGCATTTTTTTACCCACACTAGGCGAGTTCATATTTGCGAATCAGCCTTGTGTACGGAGAGACACACCCTGATCCTCACTTTTCCCCCGCCTCTGTGCAGGTGCCATCAATCAGCCAGCAGAGGTCGTAGTGCATCAGTTACGAGGAGTCCCTATCCGGTTTAATACCCCACCCCTATATGAACAACAGGCCAATTGTTGTTCATGTGGCCGCTCAGCCCAGCCGGATGGCAGAGCTGAGATTTGATACGCTGGTGCGCTAGCGTGTGTTTTTACTGCTGCGCCACCTGAGCGGCCTAAACTATAATATTTTAATCCAAACTGTTACATAATGTATATAATGAGTGTGCAATGTTTGAAATATGATGTTATGTTCCACAGCTTTGAGTCTGTTGTGTTAATATTCAAGCAAGGATAGTCATTTTAATTATTAGAATAAATTGCTACAAGGCATGTGATACTATAATTATTCTGCTTTGTTTCTCTGGACAAGAATCTGTCAAAGACCAAAAAGTATTTCATCAGGTTTGTCAACTGTTAAATTATGGTAATTAAAAGTCAGATACTGAAATACCACTTATGTCTACCTGTAAGAATTCTGAGCTAACAAAGGTAGCAGTTATCTGTGCTGTTATAGAGGATTACAAGAGTCCGTGGGCGCACATTCTATCTATAGTATTAAAGGAACCAGGTGTTTTAATGAGGGTAAACTGTAAGGGTTTGGGTTTAAATCCTGGCTCTGCCATACAGATATTGTTAGGCACTTGAGCAAGGTCCTTGTAACGCGGGGCTAGGACGAGACAAAAGGGCGGACACACGCAGAGATGCGAAAACAAAACCAAAATTTATTAAAAACAAGAGACAGGACAAACAGAACAAACAAGGCTAAATCAGACTAAACACAGCTAAACAAGGCTAACAAAGGCAGAACAAGGCTAAGAGGACTAACTAAGGCTAACATGGCTAAAGGAACAGAATAAACTAAACAAACGGACCAGAGCAAGGTGTAAGGAGTACAGCAACCTGCCAAACAACCAGAGTCACACAAAAATTGTTTCCCCCAAAGTCTGTGCTCCAGCTCACCTCTTAAATAGAGGGCGGCTGGAGCTAATTAGTCACAGGGAACCAATCAGGAACGGGGGTGTGGCAGGAGACTGAGAGGCATGGCACACAGGAGCACCAGAGCACACAGAGGCTCAAAGTGTGACAGTCCTTAACCCTCTTTTTCACCTCACATACAAAAATGTGGTATCAAGAACACAAAGAACGTATCGAATCTCAGCTCTGCCGTCCAGCTGGGCTGGGCGGCTACATGAACCATGTTTGGCTGTTGTTCATCCAGGGAGGGAGCTGCATAGGGACCTTATAACAGATGCAATTACGACCTCTGCTGGCTGATTAATGGCGTCTGCACAGAGTAGAGGATTAATGCTGATCGGGGTCAGGCTGTCCGTGCACAAGGCTGATTCGCATATGACTGATTCGCATATATCGGCTACTGCACACTTGACAGAGGGAGCGTTAGCAGTTCGCTCTCCTCAATCGGGGCGGGGGTCAGCACCGGTAGAGAGGAAGCATAACGTAATCGGGTCAAAATTGGACGCGCTAAAAATCGGGAGAAAAAGGTAGAAAATGCATTAAAAAAAGAACCAAAAAAATGTTGGAATTTTAATACAGTGCCGCTGCCAAATGCTAATCAAAAACATGGGTGGAGCCGTGCATAAAGCACACATATACTGCTTTAACTCGGAAAACATTTCACCGATTGTCATTAAACTACAAAGGCACTACAAAGGTACTTGCCTATGAGGCTATGGCAAATATGGTGTTACTGCAGTGCTATAACATCCAAGATGTTATGCACAGAAAGATTGTCTGATTAACATGAAATTTGGCATTGTGCTTCTGTATCCTATCCTTCATTCAGGAATGGTTCCATACCCATGTATTGGGCAGGAAATTGCTGCTTGTGGCTATATTTATTATTATTATTGCTATTATTATTAAAACAAAGAAATAACCGATTAATTGTAATGCTTTATACATAATCATTTTAGATTACTTTAAAACACACACACTTACACACCTACATGTTTTCTGTCACAGTAAAAGACTTCTCTAGCTAAGGGTGATTCATTTTTCTGACAAGGACACTCACGAGCAAGTAAAAGTTCTCTTTCAGGTCCAGGAGCTTGAGAAAATGTCAGCCAACATCACTTAAAAGCATGCTGCAGAGAGCTGGTCATGACAGTCTGATCATGCAGCAATGGCTTCTAATGCTTTACAACATCTAGGTCAGTGAATGACTAACAATAGCTTCCTGCGGTATTAGCTAACTAAAACATTTTGCATGTCCGCTTCTCTTTATGTTTGAAACAACCAGATTTTGAAAGAGTGACTGAAACAACCAGATACTAATGTAACTGCAAAGACTTGTTTAATGTTAAATGTTAAATAATATTGTTTAACAATGATTTGTCTACTTACATTTGGAAACTGTTTGATTTTAATCTTTTAGGGACAGTACAAACTGTCAACATTGATCCACACTGCAAGACATTGAGAAGTGTTTTCTTTTTTCAAATACTACTACTGTATACTTAACCTGAACTACAGTATTAATACAGAAGCAGCCAATGGTGTATGTAATTCTGATTAGGATCTTCTTACAGTGGGGGCACATAGCTTGAAACCACTAAATGCTTCAAATTTTTTAGTCGTACAATGTTTTTAATTACAAATCACATAACAATATAAGTTTATGTTCTCCTTTTACTTAATGTACATACATTTCTTAGTATCTGGTGATGGCAGCATTAATGCAGAAAAGTACATTGAGATTTAAGAACAACATATGCTGCCTTCAAGACAATATATTTTCCCAGGATGTTCATGCATTTTTAACAAGACAATGCCAAACCACATGCTGCACACTTTACAAAGGCCTGGCTGCGGAAGAAGAGGGTATGGCTACTGGACTGGCCTTCTTACAAAGCTAACATGTCACCAATAGAAAATGTGTGGAGAATTTTGAAATGAAAAATGCGAAAACGACGACCCTGTACTGTTGTACACATTAAGATGTGTTTGCACCTAAAACATTCCACTGTTTAGTATCCTCGGTGCCAAATCATATTTCAAGTTTTGTGAGGAGGAATGGCAACATTACAAAGTGGTTAATGCTTTACTGTCCCAACTTTGTGTGTTGTAGGCCTGAAATGCAGGCATGGATGTACAGTATATTAATGAATGTACAGAATGAAGACCAGACAAAACATGAAATATCTTGGGTTCACACTGTCAGCAATAAAATAAAAGTCAAAGTAAATTTAAAAAACACAGTTTTTTCTCCATTCTACGTACCTTCCCAACTTTTCCTCTTTTTTGATTGATTGATTGATTGATTTACTTTATTGATCCCCGAAGGGAAATTGCGGTGTATCAGCAGCAATTACAATTATTACAAACATCACACAACGACATTACAATGAGGTAGGAGAGAATAAAAATTAAGATATAAAATCTAATAAAATATATAAAAAAGAAAATAGAATATAATAATAAAAAAAAAAAAGAATATTAAACATCTAACAGAACAAAAACTAAAAAGAGGGGAGCCTAAAGGTGCAGTTACAGACAATTTAAAGCTGTGCAAATAAAAACAGTACTATGTGTAAATTGTGGAGCAAGTAGTACCAAGTGATCAAGTGATTTTGGGGTTGTATTTAATAACATATAAATAAATACAAAATATTTGGCTATTGTACTTGAATCTTAAGCATGCATTCTAATGGAAGTTTAAAATGTCCTTATAATCATAGCCTTAAAAACCTAAGTGTTATAAGTCAATCAAATCACTGTAGCTTACCTTTAAACCAGAACCTGAACTGCATTACTTGTGTTTGTACCATTGAATCCTAATGATATTATTTCCTAATTCTAACTGTTTTAATAAATGGTGACAATAGGTGTGGTGCAATTTTGGAGCTATTCAGAGAAATAGGAAAAGGTGGTGGGATAAGACAGCAGAAATTACCACATCCGTCCCTCTTTTTTCTTAGTTTTTACCCTTTACAGGGTCTGGAAATTAGCCTGCAGCCAGTATGCTATATAGTGTATAACCCCAATGCAGAGAAAATAGAAGATAGACAGTGTCTACAGAAACAAGCAGTGAAGATTAAAGAGAAAACTGACCAAACACTTTCCAAATATTTGCTTTTTAAAACTCATGCTGGCCTTTGATCCTAAGATCAAGCCTCATCTCTGAAAGCTGGATGAGAGCACTCTGAACTTGATTTTATTTCCCTTGTTCTTTCATCACAGCCAGTGTGTGGATGTCTAAGCCCACATGGGCAGCAGCCTCTTCACAAAACAGAAACCAAGCAAAGCTTGAAGAGATCATTACTGGGTTAATGCTGGTCCTGCTAGAATTAGGATTAAAGCTGAGACTTTCAGAATAGGATATGTCAATCACTCCTCCTCATTTTCTTTATTTTTAACTTCTAGGCCTTAATTAAAAGCTAGACTCTGAAAGTTTAGTTTGTTGATCCATGGCCATGTGTGACAGTAATTTCTGAAAATACATGGCTGTTTCTATTTTTGTTATTTTTTGTGACTAAATAATAGAAGTTCAATCAAATCTAAAATATTTATACAGCAACTTAGATTAATAATTTGACAGTGTAGGAAGTTATATAATGTCATTAACCTTTGTGGTCTCTCATTTTCTTTTTATAAGAGGAACCTATTTCAGCAGCTTTTAATTAATGGCGAAAGATTTTGGGTGTATGTACATTGCATCTGACCATCTGGGCAGCTTTTTTTCTCTGCATAAGGTGACAGTTTGAGTTTTTATCCTGGCCTTGGCAACAGCAACCACTGCATGCATTTATAACAAATTGTCTGTACAGATGATCTTGGGACATAAAGTTGCTTAAAGTCACAATTGGGTGGCACGGTGACTCAGTAAGTGGTACTGTCACCTCACAGAAAGAAGATCCTGGGTTCGATCCCCAGGTGGGCTGCTCCAGGTCCTTTCTGTGTGGAGTTTGCATGTTCTCCCCATGTCTGTGTGGGTTTCCTCCGGGAGCTCCGGTTTCCTCCCACAGTCCAAAGACATGCAAGTGAGGTGAATTAGAGATACAAAATTGTCCATGACTGTGTTTGACATTAAACTTGTGAACTGATGAAGCTTGTGTAACCAGTAACTACCATTTATGTCATGAATGTAACCAAAGTGTAAAACATGACGTTAAAATCCTAATGAATAAATAAATAAAGTCACAATTCTCACTATGGATTTCCAGAGTTTTCAATTGTAATCATTACGTCAGCTGAAGTCAATAATAATCACTATAAAGAAGTCAGGTGGCCATGCTACAAACATTTTAAAACTTTCCTCACCAATTGAATATTCTTGTTGCTATGTGTATATTTAAATAATAAATAATTGGGATGTCCAACAAGCTCATGGACACTTGTCTAAATACATTTGGACATACACCGACTAGGCATAACATTATGACCACTGACAGGTGAAGTGAATAACACTTATTATCTCTTCATCACAGCACCTGTTAGTGGGTGGGATATATTAGGCAGCAAATGTGATGTGTTAGAAGCAGGAAAAATGGGCAAGTGTAAGGATTTGAGCAAGTTTGACAAGGGCCAAATTGTGATGGCTAGACGACTGGGTCAGAGCATCTCCAAAAC
The DNA here is from genome assembly GCF_030014385.1 of Trichomycterus rosablanca. Classification (NCBI taxonomy): domain Eukaryota; kingdom Metazoa; phylum Chordata; class Actinopteri; order Siluriformes; family Trichomycteridae; genus Trichomycterus; species Trichomycterus rosablanca. The sequence continues at coordinate 31,300,725 of NC_085988.1, read as the reverse complement.
TGCAGCTCCTGTGGGGTGTTTCCGATCTAAAGTGGTCAGTATTTATCAAAAGTGGTCCAAGGAAGGAATAGTAGTAAACCTGCGACAGGGTCATGGGCGGCCAAGGCTCATTAATGCACACGGGAAGCGATGGCTGGCCCGTGTGGTCCGATCCAACAGACGAGCTACTGTAGCTCATATTACTGAAGAAGTTAATGCTGGTTCTTATAGAAAGATGTCAGAATATACAGTGCATCGCAGTTTGTTGCGTATGGGGCTGCATAGCCGCAGACCAGTCAGGGTGCCCATGCTGACCCCTGTCCACCGCCGAAAGCACCAACAGTGGGCACGTGAGCATCGGAACTGGACCACAGAGCAATGGAAGAAGGGGACCTGGTCTGATGAATCACGTTTTATTTTACATCACATGGATGGCCGGGTGCGTGTGCCTCACTTACCTGGGGAACACATAGCACCAGGATGCACTATGGGAAGAAGGCAACCCGACAAAGGCAGTGTGATGCTTCATGGAAACGGTATTCCCTGATGGCTGTGGCCTCTTTCAGCAGGATAATGCGCCCTTCCACAAAGCAAAAATGGTTCAGGAATGGTTTGAGGAGCACAACAACGAGTTTGAGGTGTTGACTTAGCCTCCAAATTCCCCAGATCTCAATCCAATCGAGCATCTGTGGGATGTGCTGGACAAACAAGTCTGATCCATGGAGGCCCCACCTCACAACTTACAGGAGTTAAAGGATCTGCTGCTGACATCTTGGTGGCAAATACCACAGCACACCTTCAGGGGTCTAGTGGAGTCCATACCTCAACAGGTCAGGGCTGTTTTGGCAGGAAAAGGGGGACCAACACAATATTAGGAAGGTGTTCATAATCAGAATCAGAATCACTTTATTTCGCCAGGTATGTTACACATACGAGGAATTTGCTTTGGTGATACACTCAATGATACACACAATAGTCCACACAGTAGTACACACAATACACATAATAGTACAGACAATTACACATGTATGACATGTAACATAGAACATATTTAACAGACCCGACAGCACACGGACTGTTAACCAGTATTTACCAACATTTGCCCAACAGAACAACTTAAAAAGTGGTTAAAAAGTGTTACAGCTCTGGGAAAAAAGCTGTTAGCGTGTCTGGATGTGTTTGTTTTTATTGTCCTGAGTCTTCTGCCAGATGGAAGAGTTTGAAAAAGGTGATGTCCAGGATGAGAGGGGTCTGCTGTAATTTTGCCGGCACGCTTCAGCACTCTGCTGTTGTAAATGTCCTGAAGCGTTGGCAGACTACATCCAATGATCCTCTCCGCTGTCCTGATTATACGCTGGAGTTTGGCTCGTTCATGTGATGTTGAGGAACCAACCCAGATGGTGATGGACGATGTAAGGATGGACTCTATTATTGCTGTACTCTATTATTGCTGTAATGTTATGCCTGATCAGTGTATAGTGTATGTGTTTTACTCATTAAAAATTAACTGAAGTAATTGAAATCCCAATACTACCATAAATAGTGTGGGTGAACTTTTAACTTTACTGGAGTTTAGTCTTGTTGGATTCATCCTTTTAAGGATAGAAGTCAAGTCACCCCACTAGAGTGTCTTTATTCCCCCTCTCTGGTGTGGGCTTCAACTTCCAAACCTAAATCAAAAGCCACAATCTGAAGATTTGCTTGCTTTGAATGTTTGCCTCTGTTTTCTTTGTTGTTCCCTGTATGTGTGCCATGGTAATTTTAGCAATTTGGTAGGGTCAGTTTGGACCTGGTAAGCTGCCAACAGTATCAGTAGAGTTTGTAGTGCCTTAGCAGTAAAGAGTGCTTACAAAGAGCATGCTTGCTTTTAACCCTGCCAGAACAGAAAGAGGCACTGTAGTTAATAGTTTGTTCACAATTCTGTAGAAACATAAACCGCTGTGAAATTGTTGGCTGGATAAATGTACCTATTTAAAATGTGTATTAGATTTGAAGTGTAGTTTTACAGAGATAAATGGAGCTCTTTAAATTGTGCCCAAGTTTGCTCTTTATTCTCAGTTAAAGAATGAGCATGGTTGACTATTTTTAAATTATATTTGTAATATGCATATTTATTCTGAAAACTAGCAGAAAGTATTTTTTTACTCATCTACTGGTATTTTATTTATTTATTAAGATTTTAACATTGTGTTTACACTCTGGTTACATTTATGACAGGACAGGTAGCTACAGGTTACATATGTTTTATCAGAAGACACTTGGATGAGTATCTCCACACGTATCTTCACACCAAGCTTCGTGTTTGGATGAACTGAATCAACTTTGTGGGATAACATACCTGGATTATTGAGCATGCATCAAGATATTTTGACTCAGGGGGATGAGGGGTTGAACTTTGCTGTTACACCAAGGATATTCCCACTAGTGGAACTGATCACAACTACAGAATTAGCAGTCTCCAACAACAGCATCCCAGTTCAAGTGGATCGACTGCAGATGAAAGTCTTACCCTGCCTTAGTAATGTAAAGCCACCGTCATCCAACATCAGCAGAGACAAAAGGTATGAACTCACAACACTTGCTAAACCTAGTCTGTATGGGTTACCCAAGATGCATAAACAGGATGTGCCATTACGGCCCGTTGTTAGTATGATTAACTCTGTGACCTATAAGATTGCTACGTTTCTGGCAGCAATTCTTTGTATGTAGCACTGAACATCACATTCAGAACACCATGGATTTTGTGGATAAGGTGAGGGGTGTCATTATGGAAATGAATAAAACAATGGTCTTGTATGATGTTACAGCCCTTTTCCCATGTGTTCTGGTTGCTGAGGCAGTGTGGAGGTTGTCCATAGGAAATTACAAGGTGACCCCACCTTGAGTAAGAGGACCACATACAGTGTGCTTACTCCTGAAACTGTATCTGCAGTCCACCTACCTTAAGGTTATTTTGTCCTTTTGTGCCTGTTAAAAAAATGTTTATTTCATTTTTTTGGCTTGCAACAAACCCAAGGGTTGTGACCCAGGGATTCTCAGGGATCATTCTCAGCCCTGCAGTGACACTAGCATGGTGGTGGTGTGTTAGTGTGTGTTGTGCTGGTATGAGTGGATAAGACACCGCTTTACTCCTTTCAGTTCCTTTTAAACAGTTATGCCCTGTTTGGATTGGTATTGTATTTAGAAAGATTTCTAAAACACATTTGTCATTAATTCATTCAATTATTACTGATATGGCAATAGAACTTTTGGATTCACCTCTGCTTGTACAAACAAGTGTTTATCATCGCTAAGAAAGTAAATACAGTGGTACCTTGTAATTCAAAATCCCCTAAACTCAAAATCTTTTAAACTTAATGCACTTCACAGAGCAATTTGTACCCTTAAACATGTTCATGTTAACAATGAACAGTCGCTTTCTGTGTGGAGTGAGCATGTTCTCCCTGTGTCTAAGTGGGTTTACTCTGGGTGCTCTGGATTCCTCCCTCAGTCCAAAGACATGCAAGTGAGGTAAATTAGAGATACAAAATTGTCCATGACTGTGTTTGATATAACCTTGTGAACTGATCAATCTTGTGTAATGAGTAACTACCGTTTCTGTCATGAATGTAACCAAAGTGTAAAACATGATGTTAAAATTCTAATAAACAAACAAACCATCAGATTCACTCTGAAAGCTCTACATGTATCTGTGTTTAGCTGGATTTTCCTCACTGTTTCACTTTTAAACGTGTGTTATAGCTTGGGGTTCTGAGAAATTGTAAGAATCAACTTTTTATTTCAGTGTTTTTATATTAGATTTGTGTTATTTTCAGTGTCAAAAACAAACCTATTATTTTACATTAGCCTAAAATGTATGTAAGTTCACGGGATCACGGAACGCATTAACAGGTTTCCCATACAGTCTAATGGAAAAAAATACCTTGAAACTCAATACATTTTAAACTTAACGCCAGTCCCAGAACCAATTATCGTTGAGTTTCAAGGTACCACTGTATATGCTTTGGGAAAACCCAGTAATGTTTTATTAGCAAAAACAGTGAGATTATTTAACTGGTTAAAGAGCCATGTGTCAAAAAAGCTTGTTATTTTCCTTTTAAAATCTGAAGCCTCATGTAGAAACATGTTCATTCTTGCCAAAAAAGTTTCCAGTTTGACACCCTAACACTTTTTCAGACTCACAGAGCCACATGGAGCAGTGTCACCTCTTTAACATCTGTCAGTTTCAAGGCTAATCAACTGCCACAGTCTGGCATCATCTCTCACTCTTTTTGCCTTTTAGCAGATCACTTCTCCTCCTGTCAGTGCACATTAGATCTCTTAGTGCACCCCTCAGCTCAAAGATGTGCCGAAGGTTTAAATGGTTCATTATCCTTTTATTTCAGACATGACTAGACAAAGCCTGCAAACACACTGGACTTCCCAGTCACTTTCAATGTAAAAACACATGCACATGATATGGAAAATTGATTGGTCACTGCAAAATTACAGTAGTGTTCAAAAATAGTGAATAAAGCACAAAATCATTATAATAACTTTTATTTCCATAAATGCAAATACACTGAAAATACTACACTTTTAATTCTAAATCAAAACATTAACAACATTTAGCCAGTTTGTGTTAATCCTTTACAGAAAGTTAAGAAAAATGAATATTAGGCTGTTCAAAAAAAAAAAAACAGTGCCAGCATTTTTCTTTAAAAACTCAAAAAATGTATCTATAAACTGAAAATGTTTGAGGTTTCACTTTACTTTAAATTACTGAACTAATATTTAGTGGCAGAACAATTGTTTCCAAGATCTGTGTTGCATGGAGTCGACCAACTTCTGGCACCTCTGAACAGGTATTCCAGTCCAGGATGATTACACTACATTCCACAGTTCTTCTGAAATTTTGGGTTTTGCCTCAAAAAAACGCGTTTCAGATGTCAGCCCACAAGTTCTCTATGAGATTGAAGTCACGGGATTGGGCTGGCCACTCTATTACCTCAATCTTGTTTGTCTGTAACCAAGATGTTTCGGGTCACTGTCATGTTAAAACACCCATTTTAAGGGCATTTCTTCTTCGACATAGGGCAACATGATCTCCTCAAGTATTCTGATATATTTAAACTGATCCATGATCCCTCGTATGTGATAAATAGACGTAACACCATGGTATGAAAAACATCCTCATATCATAGTTTTGTACCACCATGCTTTACTGTCTTCAGAGTGTACTTTGGCTCGAATTCAGTGCTCGAGGGTCATCTGACATACTGTCTATGGCCACTAGACCCAAAAAGAACAATTTTGCTTTCACCAGTCCACAAAATGTTGAGCCATTTCTCTTTGGACCAGTCAATGTGTTCTTTGGGAAATTTGAACCCATTCAGGACATGTCTTTTTCTTAACAACGGGACTTTGCAAGGAGTTCTTGCTGGTAAATTGGCTTCACTTAATCATCTTCTGTACTCACTGGGAACTTCAGATGTTCCTTGATCTTTCTGGAGGTGATCACTGGCTGAACCTTTGCCATTCTGGCTATTATTTGATCCATTCAAACAGTAGTTCCACGCTTCCTTCTGCATCTTTCAGGTTTTGGTTGTCACTTTAAGGCATTTGAGATCATTTTAGCTGAGCAGCCTATCATTTGCTGCACTTCTCTGTAGGTTTTTCCCTCTAAAATCAACTTTTTAATCAAAGTACTCTGTTCATCAGAACAATGTCTGGAACAACCCATTTTACCCAGTATTTCAGAAGGAAATGTGCTATGACCAACCTGTGCAACATTTGCCACCTTCCTACCTTAAATAAGGGCCAAAATTGACACCCGTCCTTCTGCAGAATGAATGACTTCACCAATTGAACTCCTCACTGCTATTATTTTCAACAACCCCCTTTCAATCAATGCTTCGATTACTCAGAATTAACGGCATGCATGTCCTAATTGTTGGGTTTGTTTTGTTGTCATTACTCTACTACACTTTCAAGTACATTTTTTGCTATGTAGAAATAGCATTTCTACTAAAAACTTTGATTTATCAAGTTAATGGTGTTGGACTGCTATTTTTTGGAACACCACTGTACCTCGAATTCCACCAAAAAACTCTTTAAAAGATAATATTGGTTGTGTCATTGATCCTGCTGCATGTCCCACAGCTATTCTGATTAAGAACCACTACTGTAACTTTCCAATCCCATCCTTTCTAATGTCCATAACACACCGATCAACCATAACATTTAAACCACCTCCTTGTTTCTACACTCACTGTCCATTTTATCAGCTCCACTTACCATATAGAAGCACTTTGTAGTTCTACAATTACTGACTGTAGTCCATCTGTTTCTCTGCATGCTTTTTTAGCCCCCTTTCATGCTGTTCTGCAATGGTCAGGACTCTCCCAGAACCACCACAGAGCAGGTATTGTTTAGGTGGTGGCTCATTCTCAGCACTGCAGTGACACTGACATGGTGGTGGTTTGTTAATGTGTGTTGTGCTTGTATGAGTGGATAATAGACAGCAGTGCTGATGGAGTTTTTAAACACCTCACTGTCACTGCTGGACAACCAAAAATATATCCAGCCAACAGCGCCCCATGGGCAGCATCCTGTGACCATTGATGAAGGTCAAGAAGATGACCAACTCAAACAGCAGCAATAGATGAGCGATCCTCTCTGACTTTACATCTACAAGGTGGACCAACTAGGTAGGAGTGTCTAATAGAGTGGACAGTGAGTGGAAACGGTATTTAAAAACCCCAGCAGCGCTGCTGTGTCTGATCCACTCATACCAGCACAACACACACTAACACACCACCACCATGTCAGTGTCACTGCTGTGCTGAGAATGATCCACCACCTAAATAATACCTGCTCTGTGGTGGTCCTGTGGGGGTTCTTACCATTGAAGAACAGAGTGAAAGCAGGTTAAAAAAGTATGTAAAGAAATAGATGGACTACATTCAGTAATTGTAGAACTACAAAGTGTTTCTATATGGTAAGTGGAGCTGATAAAATGGACAGTGAGTGTAGAAACAAGGAGGTGGTTTTAATGTTATGGCTGATCAGTGTATATTCTTGTTCTGTATTAGGTCAAAACACACCTTAGCCAAATAACACAGTCCATATGCTCAATGCTATAAACACTCAAGTCTGTGTATTTAGAGAAGTTAAGGTGCTTGCATGGTCTAGTCAATCTCCTAAACTAAATCCCATTACAAATCTGTGAAGGGTTTTCAAAGTTGTGAGAGTCTATCAGAGGGACCCTTGTAACCATGAGAAATTGAAGATAATTTCCCAAAAGGGAAGGGGTCAGAACTTAACCATAATGCTGCAAATGGCTAATTACTTTTGAGCATAGATGGTTTAAAGCTGTAATTGCCAGCATCATGCAAAAACAGTACTAGTATTATTCAGCTGTGGTGTCTAGATTTTCCCCCTATCAATGCTTTTAAATGTATATGTCTTCATTACACTCACTGTCCATTTTATTAGCTCCACTTACCATATAGAAGCACTTTGTAGTTCTACAATTAATTACTGACAGTAGTCCATCTATTTCTCTACATACCTTTTTAGCCTGCTTCCATGCGGTTCTTCAGTGGTCAGGTTTAAGAACTCCAGTAGCGCTGCTGTGTCTCATACCAGCACAACACACACTAACACACCACCACCATGTCAGTGTCACTGCAGTGCTGAGAATGATCCACCACCCAAATAATACCTACTCTGTAGTGGTCCTGGGAGAGTCCTGACCATTGAAGAACAGCATGAAAGGGGGCTAACAAAGCATGCAGAGAAACAGATGGATTATAATGTTACTTAATGTTATGGCTTATCTGTGTATATTTATTAGTAGCATTAAACCTTCTTTTTATTTGGTTCTATGCTCTGTCATGACTCGCCATAAAGATTCCACTGACTCTTTCATCTTCAGACCATTGATCAGCAAATAGCAAAGCCTTCACTGTAACTGAACTGTCTGACATGCATTACTAAGCAACTGGAGTGAGGTACATCTTATTCTTTTTACTGAATCCAGACCAGTGCAAGCTGATCTTTAAATATTTGTGCAGTTTGTTCAGGCAGGGGATATTAAATTTTTAGTTCAGTTTCTGAGATATTTGTAAGGGTAAAATATGAGTACAGAAGACTGGAAAGAATGCCACCAGCAATTTAAATAAAAAATAATATATTCAAAAATGAAAAAAAAAAAATGCAAACAAAACAGAAACATGCTTGAAGCAAGTCTAATGCATGCATAAGAGAGTCAGAGGAAGATGTTGGAGCAATGGAGCAAAAAATGGAGCGACATCCTCATAAGGCACATCAAGCGGAGCAACATCCTCGGCCGACACATTAAGCCGACTGGCCCCATCAGGGAAGTAAGAGAGAAGAGTGCACAGCATCCAGAGCGGTAAAAGATACTGGTTCCTTTCTTCAAACTGATCGTCAACTTGCTGCAAGTCAAGTATTCTGTGACAGCAGGCACACAGAGGAGGAATTACATGTGCATAATATTTGTATTACTTTATTTAGGCAAATTCAAGAAACATAGTAATGATTAATAAGAGGGGTCAGTAAATTGGCAGGCAGAGTAATTGTGGCGAAATCAATAATTATAGTCCAGAGAGCATACAATAGTCAAAACCAGGACATCAATAAGGAGAATAAGGAACAGGACCTGGACCATGAGTCAGGAACACAAATCTGGAATGTTTTGTGTGTATATCACAACAAAGCTCAGCCAGGACCAAACAAACACAGAGGGTTACTTATACACAGACTAATCAGAAGGACAGTATGGAACAGGTGCAAACAATTAACAAGGTAAGAAATCACACAAGGGATGGTGATAGAGACAAAACAAAAATGCACATGGACCATTATCACAGGAATAGCAATGCAATGCAAGGGGTCATCAAACTATGGCCCTGCTTTTGTTAGACCGCCCCTTTTAACTACAGCAGCAATGCATGTTGTCTGGCCACTGTTTGTCTTTGAACTCACAGTAATATAGTGGGAAAAATAACAGTAAAAACACACTGGCTGAGTCAGAGTCGAGTTTTAAGAGAACTACCTTCTCCCCATGATCAACACGTTTATGCTGTCCTAAAGCAAAACTCAAGCACTTAAATTTCTAGCTGCTCAGGTGGCACAGCGGTAAAAACACACACTGGTACATCAGAGCTGGGATCTCGAATACAACATATCAAGTCTCAGCTCTGCCTGTCGGCTGGGCTGAGCAGCCACATGAACAACGATTGGCCTGTTGTTCAGATAGGGGTGGGATATTAAAGCCAGATAGGGACTCTCTCATACTTAATGCAATTACGACCTCTGCTGGCTGATTGATGGCACCTGCACAGAGATGGGAAAAGAGTGCTGTCAGGGTGTGTCTCTTCATACACAGTGCTGATCCGCATTGCACTTGTCAAAGTGTAGGTGACAAAATGCATACGGCTGCTGCCCACGTGTCGGAGGGGGTGTGGGTTAGCTTCATTCTCCTCAATCAGAGTAGGGGATCGGCATTGGTGGAGAGGAAGCATGACGCAATCGGGCAATTGGACACGCTAAAAGGGAGAAAAAGGGGAGAAAATGTGTAAACAAAACAAATTTTTAAAAAAAGCACTTTAATTTCTATGCTTCTGTTTCTATTGAGAGCTTCCCTTATCTCAAAAAACATGCACTCAAAATGACAACCATTTTCGGGAACACGTATCTGTGAGCAGACTTTTTTGAGGTTAAAACAACTTAAATCTCCAACCGGATCCTGACTTACTAATTAAGACTATGATCACCTATTAAGACTGGCAGTAACAAACACAGAACCTTACGAGCTAAAAGCAGGCTCACAGTTCACACTGATTTTTGGAGAAACACTGTATGAGGAAGGATAATGGAAATTATTTAAAATAAATAACATGTCTGCATTATCACTATGCAGTACATTTGAGAACTTCTGTTATACAACTTGGACTCTCAGCCTTAAAAGGCTATGGTATCATCAGGGTTTAAACTAATGACCTGCTGCCAATTCAGTGTATGCTTTATTGCTGCATTACTCTGTAGCCCCAATATCAAGCGTTTTCCTGCATGCATGGGCATTTAACAAAATGAAGAATGACCTTTAGATTGGTTTGGTTAATAACATAGAAATATAACTTAAATTTGAATAAAACTCAAATCCTCAAAACGTTTTTGAGGACTTAAATTGTAATTACAGATTACCGACTGATAATCATAGAAAATGACAGGTACAAACAGTCCTAAATGTGTTAATGTGTAAGTGTGGATGCATTTCACAGGTTTTTAGTCAATGTAGCCAAAAGACATAATATTCTAACTGTCCTGTTGAGATTAAACATTGCTAAGAGAGTACTTGATTTACCATGGCCTTTAGAGAACGTCCACCTTATATGTATGCATAGATAAAATAATTAAACTACAGCAATCATTATAATCCAGTCTGTAGTAAAGTAAACTCCTAAATCTTTAGCATCTGCCTTTATTTATTTATTTATTTATTTTATTCCTTCATTTATTCCAGCAGATTTAGTAAACCTGAACAGAAGGGCAAGAAAATAAGTAGAGATTACGTTGACAGTCATTTGCAGAGTTTATTCCATGAAATATTAGAAAGATATCAAAATGAAGAAGAGAGGCGAGCAAGAGAGATATTTCTATAAATCCATTTCATCTGTCAGATTAGTGCTTTGCTGCCGAGTGGTGTCCAGAGAGACGGCGTCCTTAAAATCAGATCCAGCAACACGTGGGTTTAATTGAAAATAGGGCTTTTGGAGAGTCTACGCTCCCAGGACTTCTCTTTTAACTCTGATCCAGTACGAGTCTATTCTTAGACACACATAAGCCCCAATTTCCTGTTTATTTGAGATGTTTTGCTGCTTAAAGGACAAAATTTAGAGGTAAAGGCAATCATTTGTACATATTCCCTTTATGACATTTTACTGGGTATAGTTTTGAAAGTGTACAGTCAAGAAGTTTACGTATTCTAGTAAGAGACATGCATTATTTTCATGTGACTTAATTACTGACACACGTACCCCCTTTGTCAAAAAACATGCCTAAACTAATTAAACAATATTTAAGTTTGTGTCTGAGTATGTCGTGCAAAAAAGAAAAAAAAAACACATTTGATTATACAGTACAGTGAAAAAGTATTTGCCCTCACCCAGTTTATTTTAGTTCAAAACCTAGGTCACCAACGTAAAAAAGGTAATTTCCCCCTACCCTAAACCTTATGCCACCTATAGCAATAAAAACTGCGATTAAATGTTGGTGATAATGTAAATCTTTACAATTTTGACCCACTTTTCTTTGCAGAATTGTCTTAATTTAGCTACATTGAGGGTTTTCAAGCTAAACTGCCTGTGAATGGCCGGTAATATTATTAGCAGGGTCTTGCCACAGCATCTCAGTATGATTTAAGTCAGGACTTTTGACCCAACCACTCCAAAACCTCAGTATTGTTTCTTTACAGCCATTCAAAGGTGGTATTGCTTTTGTGTTCTGGATCATTGCCCTGTTACATAACCAAACTGCGCTTAAGCTTTAAGTCACAAACCGATGGGTGGACATTCTCCTTATTATTAGAGAGCAGAATTCATGGTTCCATCAATTCTGAACATCTAGGTCCTACAGAAGCTAAGCAGCCCCACACCATAACACTACCACCACCATGTTTGACTGTCAGTATAATGTGGAATGTTTTTAAGATGTTAGCTTTATGCCAAATGTATCAAAGACCATGTCTGCCAAAAACTTCCACCTTTGACTCCTCAGTCCAAAGAAATATGATCTCAAACGTTTTGAGGGTCATTTAGATGTTGTTTGGGTTCTTTTGTTCAATTATTTTTCACATAGCCGTTGAGCTTTTGACTTCCTTCTCATTTACATTAAAGGAATTTATCAAATACTTTTATCCCAAACAAAATACTTTGTACAGTAGCATTTTTACATTTGGGTTAGCTTTTAATCAAATTGGCTTAAAATAAATGGATTTCATTAACTAAGGGTAAAGGCCTTGGCTCAAGAGCAGCTTGGCATGATGGGGACTGAACCCGGGATCTTCTATTTAATGCCATGTTTATCCTCGCATGTTCTATCTGATTGTTCTGTTTTTTTCTGTGACCTCGGTTGCTGGATATGTGAAAAACATCTTACACTTTATAATGACTAAAATATGTGAAAATAAATTTTATGATTTTATAAGAAGCCTCCTACTCATATTAATTTCTATCTCAGGCATCTTAGAATTCGAACAACCTCCTTCTCGGGAGCGTGCGTAGGATGACGTAAAATGCATCTACCTGTATGTAGAGAGCTCACTAGGTTTTCAAACACACCCATAGACTGTAAGTTCAATTCTCACCCTGATCATTGGCTGTGAGAAGTTTCGTATTTATTTCCAGTGTATGGGTGGGTTTACTCCAAGTACTTGGGTTTCCTTTCACCTCCCAAAAAGATGTAAAAGGTAAACAAGAGAGTGTTCTTGCCTTGCACTCAGTGTTTCTGGGTTGCACTGGACTGTGACTCATGAAAAATAAATGAATGAATAAATAAATATGAAGCTTTGTACAGATATTCTAGAGAAAACGAAAGACAGAAAATGAAAGCAGAGAAGGAAATATAGATGGATACTGAGATCTCCAGTTGTCAGTGTTCTTTTTTCTTGGTTTTTTTTATAGCCATGAACTGTGAAGAATAACATAGATGAAGTGTAGCAGAAGTGCTAGTTTGTCTTTGTCTCAGTGTAGCATGACCACCACTCTTTATTACTGTTGTACTTTGCTGTTTGTACACTTTAGATTTTTTGCTTCACCTTGAGCCCTTTTTTGTGCTTTTGTTGCTCAAATTGACCATGACAAAAAAAACCTTATTTGTTGCTGCCATTGAGTAAAAAAATCAAAGAACACTTCTGAAAGAGAAAAGTTTGTGTAAAACGAGCCAAATGACAGCATTACTGCCTGATGCACATTCGTATATGTATTTCCAAGGACACACACGCACACACACACACACATAAGCAGAGCAACATAAAGTGGTGTTCATCTGCAGTGTATCTTTTCAGCTTGGCTGCCTGGATAATCTGTCTCCTTGAAAGCCAGATATGCGTCCATTCAAGCGTGTTGATAAAAGCCTGCTCATTGTGCAGCTGCGTATCATAAGAGCTGAGTTTGTGCAAAGCCCTGCTATCAGCCATGTACCATACCTATGTGCAGAATCCAGGTAGTCTAAGCAGGAGATTATTTAGGTCATGTTCATTGCTGGGATTTACTTCTGCTAATTCACCACATCTCTCTGACGTAGAGAGCAGAAAATAGAGCTATACGCATTAAAAATGAAAGCGCTCTCGGTGGCAGGCTCACTGCTGTTTCCTCAGCACCACACAGCAGTCATAAAATGTGCACCAGCAAGCCAGGCTGACAAACATAAAAAAATCCCAGACTGGCTGAGCTAAGCTATACCCCCCTGAGATCAGAAAATGAATAATTCCTTATTGTGAGGAGTTTCTACCATGTTCTCTTCATGAGTTTTCACTGTGTACCTACTTTCCACTTCCCAAATTTATCCAGAATTTGGACCGGATGCTATTAATTGTCCCTAGGTGAAAGTAAGTGAATGGATGGGTACGTGTATTATTCCCTACAAAGGACTGGTGCCTGGTGTGTGTGTATGCTAGCTTCATCCTAACTCATATTTTCCAGTGCCTATTGCTGCTCAGTCTGCTCGGGGCCCAAGAGGAAGAAAGGTAATATTATTAGTGGCTATCTGGAAAGGTTAGCTCGTTAGGGAGCAGGATATAAATATAATTGGGAAAAGCTATGTTATTAGTGTAATAGGCAGCAGCTAAAGGGCAGATCCGATTGTCCCTGTAGGCCTCTTAAATGCTGCAACCCTTTTATTATATTCAGAGAAGCTGATTTATCCAGTATTTTATCCAAGCTGTAGGGTTTGGCGAGCTTAACTGCCATCATGCAGTGCTGCAGGTGTCATCAGTCTGGCATGCTTTAAAGAGCTCAGTTCTGGTCAGACTGCAAGCAGAATCATATGTATTACACTGATTTGACAGTGCTAACTAGGGCAGATGCACAGTGGTTAAAGTGTCAGGCTTTAGGCCAATATACCAAGACAGAAAGAGGCATGGATCCCAGTGCTGCCTGCAGCTAGTGCTCTCGGGCAAGTACCATTTGAGCTGGTACATTGCATCTTTGCTAGATCTGAGTGTTAAATTATTCTAGCCTTAAATAACTAGGAACACAGTGAAAGGGTTGCTTATTTGTGTGTATAGCCAGGTTAATAAAGAACGTATAATATGGTGCAGAAAATAAACCTCTCTTTATATGAAAGATAATAAGTCTGGCTGATTCTGATCAACCATAATTGCTAAATAAGCAAGTTTAGTTAAAGAGAGTTTTTGGAAGCTGAAGCAAAATGTAAATGCAGTAAAACCTTGAGGGGTGCACTGGTCCGTAAAATGTGATTTTCTGGAACTGCGAGGTTTTTTTTCCAGTGAGGTGTGAAAATATATGAAAACACAGCACTAAGGTCCACAAAAGTGCTAAATATGCACGTATGATAAACAGTAAAATGAACAACGTAAACAGATATGTAAATATGAAATGTAAAACCTGTAAATAAATATTAAAATCGGTTTACTCTACTACTGGAGAGGAATTTAATTTACCTTGTGTGGTGGATGAGCCACGATCGTATAGTGGCTACTGGAGCAGGGCTGGTGCGTAACTAAGCAGTAGACCTTAAGCATAAAACACCGAGAAAAAGGTGAGAACAAAGCGAGCCTCACGGCAAAACAAAGCCAATCACTCATGTAAACAGTGGGATGTGTGCCGGCTAATGGACATTTACTAAACTACACCGATCAGGCATAACATTATGACCACCTTCCTAATATTGTGTTGTTCTCCCTTTTGCTGTCAAAACTGCCCTGCAACTGTGATGCACTGTGTATTCTGACACTTTTCTATCAGAACCAGCAACTTTTTCAGCAATTTGAGCTACAGTACCTCGTCTGTTGGCCAGCCTTCACTCCCCACGTGCATTAATGAGCCTTGGCCGCCCATGACCCTGTCGCCGGTTTACCACTGTTTCTTCCTTGGACCACTTTTTTATAGATACTGACCACTGCAGACCGGGACCACCCCACAAGAACTGTAGTTTTGGAGATGCTCTGACCCAGTCGTCTAGCCATCACAATTTGGCCCTTCTCAAACTCGCTCAAATACTTACGCTTGCCCATTTTTCCTGCTTCTAACACATCAACTTTAAAGATAAAATGTTCACTTGCTGCCTAATATATCCCACCCACTAACAGGTGCCATGATAAAGAGATAATCATTGTTATTCACTTCATCTGTCAGTGGTCATAATGTTATGCTTGGTCGGTGTATTGGTTTTAGTTCGCTTCTCACGGGAATTTTAAACAATCGGACTGAAAATTTGGTTTGTCAGATTTTGTCTGTTAAATCCGAACTCTGTTAAATCAAGGTTCCACCGTATTACAAAAAATATATATAAATATCGGCCAACACTTGCAAGAATGTTAACTCAATGTCTCGCACACAGTTGATGTTCTAAAACCAGTACCTTAATGTAATATTACTTTATTAACTTAATTAGCAAATCTTATTTAATCTGGAGCATTTTTCCAGCTCTGTGATTGACCAATTTTACCATCTCACAGCTGCTTTTTTACAGTACCTTAAACAGAGCATAATTAGTAAGCAGTACCAGTCAGTTTGTACCCTGTCCAGAGTGTATTTCTAACTTGTATTCATTTTTACTGGGTTAACTGCATAAGTGAATAAGAAAAAAATCTTAACACAATTCAGTCTTGCTCTGATGGCCGCATCACAAGTCTCCTTTCACCATGCTGAAGAGAATTCCCAATAGTGTTGTTACTTTTTTAACATGTAGTTTGTAGTATTCTGTATGTAGTGCTGGTTCATGTGAGATAAAGCCCAAATCACCACTTTTGTTTTATTAACTTCCACTCATTCAGATGAAGATCTGTGGGTTAACCATGGAGATAGGGCCACAGTGGCGCAGGATGATGCTATCGTACTATCCATGGCTCCCTGTTAGACAACAATCTCTTGCAGTAGCTCCAAAAATCGAATGAAATATGCACCCTGTGCTTCACTAAGATTAGGTTTCAATTCAATAAAATGATTTAGATTTGGATTGAGTGACGCAGCTAGAATCACAGCCGGGGGGAAAAGGATGCATGTAACCTGGCTAACAATCAATCCTCAAAAAAACATTTCACATATGCTCACACAGACACAGAAAGAACCCTTTTATTCCAAAATTAACTGTTAAGATAAACATATGCAAATATTCATAATCACTTATAATTTAAGGTGTTCAGGCACATGTGGGAGCCCCAAAACCCCAAAGATGTGTATCAGTAAAATCAGCATTGAGAACTTTGTTTGTGACATTGAGAGCATTGTTTATGGCCTTCAGTATGACATTGCAGTTGCATCTTCCTTCATTTCCTTCAGCGGCACATCCTACCGTAAACCTAGAACCATCCAGCCATACGACCCAGCCTTCCTATAAAGCAAAGCCGAGAGGTGTGTTTATTTATTACTAACATAAAGCATGCGTCTCGCTTCCCGTCACTTATTTATCTGCACTTCTGCCTCCACTTCAATTACATTAGGTGCTCACTGTTCACTCAGACACCCCTCTTTATGGCTCGCATAAATGAACTGATAGCCAGTCGAAGAAATAATCAGTGCTAGACATCCTGTTAAATGCATGGATCATATATTAAGCCTTCCCATAGAGTGATATGTGAGTAAAGAGAATGGATTCATAGACGAAAACCTATATTACATGGTTAGATCTGGTAAAAAGATAGTAATAATAATTTAGGTTGTATAATTCACAGTTTTAATTGTTTTAAGGGTTACTATACATATATATACATATCCATACACTACATACACCAATCAGGCATAACATTATGACCACCTTCCTAATATTGTTTCGGTCTCCCTTTTGCTGCCCTATACGCAACAATAAACTACTTATGATGTATATATATATATACACACACACACACATTATAAATAGTACATTGTTGCGTATATACTGTATACAGTGTATCACAAAAGTGAGTACACCCCTCACATTTCTGCAAATATTTCATTATATCTTTTCATGGGACAACACTATAGACATGAAACTTGGATATAACTTAGAGTAGTCAGTGTACAGCTTGTATAGCAGTGTAGATTTACTGTCTTCTGAAAATAACTCAACACACAGCCATTAATGTCTAAATAGCTGGCAACATAAGTGAGTACACCCCTCAGTGAACATGTCCAAATTGTGCCCAAATGTGTCGTTGTCCCTCCCTGGTGTCACGTGTCAAGGTCCCAGGTGTAAATGGGGAGCAGGGCTGTTAAATTTGGTGTTTTGGGTACAATTCTCTCATACTGGCCACTGGATATTCAACATGGCACCTCATGGCAAAGAACTCTCTGAGGATGTGAGAAATAGAATTGTTGCTCTCCACAAAGATGGCCTGGGCTATAAGAAGATTGCTAACACCCTGAAACTGAGCTACAGCATGGTGGCCAAGGTCATACAGCGGTTTTCCAGGACAGGTTCCACTCGGAACAGGCTTCGCCAGGGTCGACCAAAGAAGTTGAGTCCACGTGTTCGGCGTCATATCCAGAGGTTGGCTTTAAAAAATAGATACATGAGTGCTGCCAGCATTGCTGCAGAGGTTGAAGACGTGGGAGGTCAGCCTGTCAGTGCTCAGACCATACGCTGCACACTGCATCAACTCGGTCTGCATGGTCGTCATCCCAGAAGGAAGCTGATGCACAAGAAAGCCCGCAAACAGTTTGCTGAAGACAAGCAGTCCAAGAACATGGATTACTGGAATGCCCTGTGGTCTAACGACACCAAGATAAACTTGTTTGGCTCAGATGGTGTCCAGCATGTGTGGCGGCGCCCTAGTGAGAAGTACCAAGACAACTGTATCTTGCCTACAGTCAAGCATGGTGGTGGTAGCATCATGGTCTTGGGCTGCATGAGTGCTGCAGGCACTGGGGAGCTGCAGTTCATTGAGGGAAACATGAATTCCAACATGTACTGTGACATTCTGAAACAAAGCATGTTCCCCTCCCTTCGAAAACTGGGCCTCATGGCAGTTTTCCAACAGGATAACGACCCCAAACACAACCTCCAAGATGACAACTGCCTTGCTGAGGAAGCTGAAGGTAAAGGTGATGGACTAAACCCAATTGAGCACCTGTGGCGCATCCTCAAGTGGAAGGTGGAGGAGTTCAAGGTGTCTAACATCCACCAGCTCCGTGATGTCATCATGGAGGAGTGGAAGAGGATTCCAGTAGCAACCTGTGCAGCTCTGGTGAATTCCATGCCCAGGAGGGTTAAGGCAGTGCTGCATAATAATGGTGGTCACACAAAATATTGACACTTTGGGCACAATTTGGACATGTTCACTGTAGGGTGTACTCACTTATGTTGCCAGCTATTTAGACATTAATGGCTGTGTGTTGAGTTATTTTTAGAAGACAGTAAATCTACACTGCTATACAAGTTGTACACTGACTACTCTAAGTTATATCCAAGTTTCATGTCTATAGTGTTGTCCCATGAAAAGATATAATAAAATATTTGCAGAAATGTGAGGGGTGTACTCACTTTTGTGATACACTGTATATATATACACTGATCAGCCATAACATTAAAACCACCTCTGCAGCACTGCTGGAGTTTTTAAATATCATGTCCAGTCAATGTCCAATCTATTAGACACACCTACCTAGTTGGTCCACCTTGTAGATGTAAAGTCAGAGACGATCATTCATCTATTGCTGCTGTTTGAGTTGGTCATCTTCTAGACCTTCATCAGTGGACACAGGACGCTGCCCGTGGGGTGCTGTTGGCTGGATATTTTGGGTTGGTGGACTATTCTCAGTCCAGCAGGGACAGTAAGGTGTTTCAAAACTCCATCAGCATTGCTGTGTCTTATCCACTCATACCAGCACAACACACACTAACACACCACCACCATGTCAATGTCACTGCAGTGCTGAGAATGATCCACCACCCAAATAATACCTACTCTGTGGTGGTCCTGGGAGAGTCCTGACCATTGAAGAACAGCATGAAAGGGGGCTAACAAAGCATGCAGAGAAACAGGTGGACTACATTCAGTAATTGTAGAACTACAAAGTGCTTCTATATGGTAAGTGGAGCTGATAAAATGGACAGTGAGTGTAGAAACAAGGATGTGGTTTTAATGTTCTGGCTGATCGGTGTATATGTATAGTAACTTACAGCTATTTTTCAGAGGCATGTTTCTTTCCACAAACATTAACAATGCACACTATGACAAAAAACATATTCACTTCTAAAATATCTGGCATTGCAAATAGACACTGTTAAGCAACAGAAACAGTGTTAAGAGAACACAGAGAAAAAGAGATCGAACAAGAAACCCAGCATGATGTGGAGGGGGTGGAAGGAGAAACACTCTTAGAATCAGATCAAAGAGCACCTTTATTAGTGGTCTCTATAATTCAGCAGTGTTTGCTGGGGTCAGAACTAAGCTTTGAGCTCCATCCGCATGACTGAATCTTTAATGCTGCTGCTTTAAAGAATAATGAGATGAACTAAGTATGAAGGTAGGTGTGTGTGTGTGTGCACATACTGTGCGACTCAAAAAAAGACAAAGCACTGTTGCATAGCATTGTAAAAATCTGTACTCACATTGTTATGCTAATTTTCTTACCTAATAGATTCCTAGTGATAGTAACACTGATGTCAGTAACTAAGTAACGCATTACTCTAATCTGACCACATTTTTCAGTAAGAAGTAATCTAACAAGTTACTATTTCCAATCCAGTAATCAGATTAAAGTTACTTATCCAAGTTACTGTGCGTTACTATTTTTGTCATTTTCCTTAGTAAAAAGATATATTTTAGTTTTTTTCTTGCGTCTCGGGGAGTGACGTCTGGCCTATGCGACAATTAAGTCACGATCTGCGTCCGGAATCGCATACTTACAGAGTACGTACTAGACTGGAGGAAGTATGCACTACTCGGCCGGTAAAAAAGTACATACTTTCAGTACAGAAGTATGCAGTATGCACACAACACCGCTACGTACTACATCCGCCATCTTACCAACGTCAAGTGATGAGGTGGGGACGTGATGACGTAATATCACCATAGTTACAGACTCATTACAAACCCCACTCGCCAAAATTTTGAATATTTATTGTCTTTTTGTTATTTATTTGTCTTTAAAAAAATTTATTTTATTCATCTTACTCTCACTTGTGAACAGAGGACTCCGTTTTCCGCTGTCTTTCTTGTTTCTTATTCCGCTTCAATCGCCTACGCAGCTCCAGTTGCATTACGGCAGCTGCTGAATGTAACTAATAAAGTAACTTGTAATCTAACTTAGTTACTTTTAAAATCAAGTAATCAATAAAGTAACTAAGTTACTTTTTAAAGGAGTATCAGAAATCAGATTACTTTTTCAAGGTAACTATGCCATCACTGGATAGTAATAACCAGTTGCCTGACTGCAAATGCATGATTTTGCAGTCATCTAAAATGAACATTAAGTCAATCAAAGAATTTTGCCTGGTCAAATAAATTCTGCTATTCTCTTATACCACTCGAAGGGCTAACCAGAAAGAGATGGCACTAGCATGCACTGTTGGACGAGTCACCTTGTAAATTACAGAAATTTTGATACTACCAGCATTCTTTTATTTACCAGCAATTTTCTTTTTAGCCAAACGTTTTCCACGTTATATATTCATGTAACATTTATCGTATTATCTGTTATCTAGAATATACATATAATATGCATTGTGCATATACACAATGTACATAATACAATTTTAGTACATGACGTAAACATTTGGGTGGCACAGTGGCTAAGTGGGTAGCACTGTCGCCTCACAGCAAGAAGGTCCTGGGACATGCAAGTGAGGTGAATTGGAGATACAAAATTGTCCATGACTGTGTTTGATATAACCTTGTGAACTGATGAAGCATGTGTAATGAATGAGTAACTACCGTTCCTGACATTATTGTAACCAAAGTGTAAAACATGACGTTAAAATCCTAATAAACAAACAAAACATAAACATTTTGTAACAAAACATTATTTCTAGATGTTAACAATAGTCTTTTTAAGCTGGCAAGACTTTATATCTTTTTTTTTAACACAGTATAAGCTGTAAATCAATTTAATTTCTACACTAATAAACCTTTTTACTCTAATATTTAACATATAACATTTAAATATAAAATTCTAAATGTAACATTCAAATAAGATTATACATTCTTAAAGTCACTTAAAGATATCACTATATATTTTTTTTTCTCTGACACCCCCCCCCCCAATTTTCTCCCCTAATCAAGTCATATCCATTTACCCTGATTGCGTTACGCTTCACCTCTACCAATACAACCCTCCACTGCTAACTGAGGAGCTTTACAACTGACACACGCCCCCTCCGACACGTGTGCAGTACCGACTGCATCTTTTCACCTGCACGAGGCGGGTTCATATGCGGATCAGCCTTGTGCACGGAGAGCCACACCCTGATCAGCATTATTCCCCAACTCTGTGCAGGCACCATCAATCAGCCACTAGAGGTTGTAATTGCACCAGTTATGAGGAACCCTGGTCCGGCTGATCTTACCCTGCGAACAACAGCCAATCGTTGTTCATGTAGCAGCCCAGCCCAGTCGGAAATAATATCATTATTTTATTAGTGTCATAATCATCAAGACATGTTTTGAAAAATACATTAGTTCAAAATCCATGGGGACCAGGACAATGGACTTACTTGCAAAGGAGAAGCAAAAACATTAGTGGTGAAGTAAAAATAGCTAACATCACATGTTCAAATAGGTTTACTATATCCTGATGCATTTTTGGGGCATTTACTGACCTGCATGGTAATACATTTAGCTAATCTGCCATTTTAATGTTGGACATTAATGTAGATTATTATTTATTTTAATTTATCATGGTTTTCTTATGGTATAGTTATTATTTGTTAAAATGTAATATTGTTATTAAGAAAATAATTTCATTTATTGTATTTATTTCTTATGCGAACTAGCTTATTAATTGTTGTTTTGCAGTGGTGTTAAACAAAATAGGGTGGATTTATTTATTTATTTATTAGGATTTTTAAGGATTTTCATGTGTTACACACTTTAGTTACATTCATGACAGAACAGGTAGTTACTGGTTACACAAGATTCATCAGTTCAGGTCTTTAATGTTAAACACAGTCATGGACAATTTTGTATCTCCAATTCACCTCACATGTCTTTGGACTGTGGCAGGAAACCGGAGCTCCAACCCATGCATAAACAGGCAGAACCTTGCAAACTCCACACAGAAAGGACTCAGACCGCCCCACCTGGGAATTGGACCAGGACCTTTTTGCTGTTAGTTGACCGTGCTACCCACTGAGCCACCGTGCTGCCCATGAAAAAAAGAATAGATCAGCAAATGATTGTGTGAAAAACAATGGACTTCTGTGACCTGGTGTGAACTCCTATATTTAACCTATATTCAAACTTCAATCATAATGTGGAAGCATTTTATTTACAGGAATCAGTAAGTCTCAGCCAGATATATAACGCTCTCCTGGTTATGTTTTGTGTGCATGTGGCATGAAATCTGTTTGGCGTGTATTTGTTTGTATATATTTGTGTGCTAATGAGTGTATGCAGTCGATCCTGCTGTGCAGCGGCTAGTGCTGCAACATTGAATGACTTGCAATGTTACTCAGCCACCTGCTCTACTACTGTCTGACACACACACACACACACACATCTGAGTACACATCGAAGCTTATACTCACAGTAGTACTGTGATTATGACCTGCGGAATGGGGGGTTATACAACCACTATTGTTTTATGTTATTTTAACAATTTCCAGTGCATAAAACAGCTTAAAAGTAGATTTTTTTTCTGTCAGCTATGTGTGTAAAGCTAATAATGTATAAAAAAATAATCAAATAGTTATGCTGAAAATTTTTTTTAATAATAAAATCTTAAAAAAATTCTTTAATAATGTTATAAAATACAGTTATTTTTATCAAAGATTTCCCATGGAAAATATTTAATGCATGAGTAGTAATCATGTTAAAAGTGAAGGAGATTCCTACAGTTTTTAGTGACAAAATTAATAAAGATTACTTTAACATTTCTAGCAGCACAATTGGTTCCATATTCCACAAGTGAAAAGTTAATGAAACCACAAATCCCGGAGACAAACCATGCAAAATTATGCTTATGTGCTTTTAGACTGATGAGAAGAAAGGTATAAGACAAGCCAGCAGTCAGTTTAGATGACCAGAAGGCAGCATGAACAAGTCACACAGAAGATCTGTAATATACTGCCTGCAAGGGTCAGTTATATCAAATAAATTATATGCTTTCAACTTTGGGGATTGCTCTTTATTTCCTGTTTCAGCATGACTACCCCCATGCACAAATAGAGATCCATAAATATATGTTCTAAAAAGTTTGGTGTACAGAAACTCCTCCACAGAGAACTGGGCTCAACCCTACACAAAGTAAAAGATTGTGAGTCTGGACTCTTTCCTCTTATTACCATCATCAGCATTTTTTTTTAATCTTTTTTATCTTTCTTCATCTGGGATCTAACTGGCTCAGACCTTTTTTTTACTTGTTTAGTAATGTCACCCTAAAGATATATGGCCACCTCCTCAGTTTCCTAGAGGCTATTTCTTTTAATTTGCTTTTGTCAGAAAAAGGTGCTTCTGTACTGTGATGATGAATTTGACCCCAAAACAACCCCACATAATCAGATCACATTTTTTTTATCTTGTTGTAGTTCATGGGCACTTTAGAGTGATGAAATTAATACTATTCCGACTGTACAAGCCTCCTCTGTGTTCAGGACAACTCTGAAATGACTGGGTATGCTAAAATGTTGTGACAAATCTTGGTTTTCACTTAAAAGGATTTTATTTTTTCTGGGAGTGGCGTTGAGTTTAAAGACATTGAGTTCTAAGATATTTTTTTCCCATAAGGATGTATGGAAAACCTGTTAATGCGTTCCATGGTCCAGTGGAACTGCATATATTTTAGGCTAATCTAAAATAATGGGGTTGTTTTTGACACTAAAAATAACACAAATATAATATAAAAACACTGAAATACAATTATAAAAAGTTAAAAATTAATAAAAAATACAATAAAACCTGCTCTTTTCTTTTACTTCTTTATTGTTTTCTTATGCTTCTTAATTAGTGGAGAGAACGTATTACTGAGCAGTAATAATTAAAAGAGTTTTAGTGTTTCGATTTAATTTTTTTAAAACATTGTTACATTAAGCTTTAATTCAACAATAAGCGTTTTAGACTCTCTCGGAAAAGCTGATTCTCACGATTTCTCAGAACCTCGAGCTGTAACACAAGTTTAAAAGTGAAACAGGATAAAATACATGTGGATGCTTTCAGAGTGAATTTGATGGTTATTCAACACAAATGCAGATTCGTCTCATATGTGCACTTTGATGACATTTTACCGCACTGCTCAAGCCGAGCGCTGGACAAAGCAGCAGTCACACAGTCACCACAGGGGGGGCTGTGGTAGCCTAGTGGGTAGGGCTTTGGGCTATCAACCGGAAGATTGGCGGTTCAAATCCAGGCTCTGCTATGTAGCCACTGTTGGGTCCTTGAGCAAGGCCCTTAACCCTGTCTGCTCCAGGGGCGCCGTAAGTTGGCTGACCCTGCGCTCTGACCCCAGCTTCCAACACCAGCTGGGATATGCGAAGAAAGAATTTCATTGTACTGTACATCTGTATATGTATATATGACAAATAAAGGATATCTATCTTTCTTTCTTATCTTTAAGGGTACTTTTTGTCTTGATTAAGGGTGTTGATTTTCAAAGAATTTGAGTTTAGGGGATGTGGAGTTACAAATTAACACTGCAGATACTTTATTGATCCTTTGCAGGAAATGTCTTTGTTACAAATAACTTGTTTTTGACTATGGAGTGAATGAACATTTTAAAATAATAAGTATTCAAGTAAACAATGTTTCCTTTAAATAAATAAAGTATTTTAAATTCATGTATTGACAAATTCTAATTTATCCTTTTTTGAGAGTTGCTGTATATACACCGATCAGCCATAACATTAAAACCACCTCCTTATTTCTACACACACTGTCCATTTTATCAGCTCCATTTACCATATAGAAGCACTTTGTAGTTCTACAATTACTGACTGTAGTCCACCTGTTTCTCTGCATCCTTTTTTAGCCCCCTTTCATGCTGTTCTTTAATGGTCAGGACTCTCCCAGGACCACTACAGAGTAGGTATTATTTGGGTGGTGGGTCATTGTGGGGTGGTGGGAGAGTCTAATAGTGTTGACAGTGAGTGGACACAGTATTTAAAAAATCCAGTAGCACTGCTGTGTCTGATTCACTCATATCAGCACAACACACACTAACACACCATCACCATGTCATTGTCACTGCAGTGCTGAGAATGATCCACCCCCTAAATAATACCTGCTCTGTGGTGGTCCTGTGAGGGTCCTGACCATTGAAGAACAGCATGACAGGGGGATAACAAAGCATGCAGAGAAACAGATGGACTACAGTCAGTAATTGTAGAACTACAATGCTACATTTTACTACTGATAAAATGGACAGTGAGTGTAGAAACAAGGAGGTGGTTTTAATGTTATGGCTGATCTGTGTATAAGCAATTAATAACCTGGTGGACGTCTTATGCTACTGGTAGCACTACCCACTGATATGACTTTTCCTCTGTAATAAAAACTGCCTAAATATAAATATTAATTCATTTATTTGCTTAAAGGGAAGGACAGAAATTCATTCCTCTCTGAGATCACTGAGCAGCCCCCTTCAGTTCAGTAATAAAGTAAAGCAAAGGCTTCAGGGGTATGTTGTATAGTCGAGAGAGAGCATAGAACACACATAAGCAATATTGTCTCTGTTTGGGAAAATAACAGTGCCGTTCTTCCTGCTGATAGCACAACATGATACAAATAGAAAAAAAGGGGAAGCAATAGATGGACATGGAGAAATAGCAAGGATGAAAGATTTGGTTTTAGTTATATTTAGCTGTGCAATGTGCATCTTATTCAGTGTGAAATTTCCTGATACACAGCATGCAATGCCAGGATAACAACAAGACCCAGATAGACTTCTCTTTATTTTGCCACCAGCAGGAGCATATGTGTTGGTGACAGATAGTGCCCACATCTTGATAGTTTTTTTTTTTGGCCAACTGAGGGTGTCATGTCAAACAGCAGCAAGGTCCAGAATGTGTTTGTTTTACTGGTGTGTTTGCACAAACACTACTGGGACTGCTACACAAAGTGGGTCATCGCAAGCAGAGTATGTTTGTGCTGGCATGCTGTGTGCTTTCAAGCTCAAATGAGGTGGAGAATGCAAGCAAATTAGCTTGAGATATGAAATCTGGAGTCTCTTTATATACACACTGCACAGTCACTAGAGGACAGCATGGCAGGGGGAAGAAATGTGGGGATTAAATAAAAGAGGCTTCCCAGTTCTCAGCTGGATCTCTGAAGCCATCCTTAGTCTTGTTCTTTCATCCTCTCTATGGTCACCATGTGCCATCTGTATGATATATCAGAACTTCCCCTTTCCAGTCCAGCCACACACACACACACACACATACACACAGCTTTTATTAGATCAGTCTGAGTTGCTTACTGATTGTGTTGTCTATATCATTTCAGTTTTCATTCCCTTAGGTTTACATTTGAAAAAA
Source organism: Trichomycterus rosablanca (assembly GCF_030014385.1). NCBI lineage: Eukaryota > Metazoa > Chordata > Actinopteri > Siluriformes > Trichomycteridae > Trichomycterus > Trichomycterus rosablanca. Next base: position 31,273,893 of record NC_085988.1, on the reverse strand, counting down.
AAAAAAATCAAGTTGATTTATTTACAGCATATTCAGAGACTGGGTTTAGGTAACACTTAAACCCATCATAATAACACTGACATGACACTGTCTGACCCTGACAGGATGAAATAAATAAGGAATCCAACACTAAGCTAAACACTTCAAGGCTAACTGCACTGCACGTATAGCATACTGACTAGGATTGCAGAAGGCAGCAGCCCTTTGTAGATGTGCCTGTTTACTTTCTCATAGGCTGAGGTTCAGAAGGCTCTAAAGCACACAAACATAAGGAAAGCAGCCAGCCAAAATAGCATTTTTGACTGCGTACTGAGATCCTGCACTGATCAGCTTGCTGGTTTGATTACGGCTATCTTCATTAAGATATCTCATTGAGGAGCTCAGTCTGTGGTCCCCACCTGTTTAAAAACAGTATTTTTCCCTGTGCCAAAGAACAACAAGCCACCATGCCTGAATACCTATATAACAGTATTCCTCACTTCACTAGTCATGAAGTTTTTTGAGAGACCATCTGCTTCTCCATACCTAACCCCAGTGACCCACTCCTGTTTACCTACTATTCAAACACGCCTACTGGGAATGCCATCTTTCATATTCTGCACACCACCCTTACTCATAGATGAATACAAAGGAAGCTATGTGTGGCTGCTGTTACTGGAGTGTAACTCAGCTTTAAAAACCAAAAAGTCCTCCATACACTGGCCTCCAAGGTCAAGGACCGCAGATTGAATGCCCACTTTGGCAGACCCTATGTACTGAGAGAGTGCCAGTTTACCTCAAAATCCATCAAATTGAACATAGCAATGCTATAGTGTTATGTTCTGAGCCCCTTGCTCTACTCTCTTTACATACATGACAGCCCAAATAGCATTTCTGACTATGTATTAAGATCCTGCACTGATCAGCTTACTGGTTTCATTACAGCTATCTTCATTAAGATATCTCATTGAGGAGCTCAGTCTGTGGTCCCACCTGTTTAAAAACAGTATTTGTCCCTGTGCCAAAGAACAACAAGCCTCCATGCCTGAATAACTATATACCAGTAGTCCTCACTTCACTAGTCATGAAGGTTTTTAAGAGACCATCTGCTTCTCAATACCTAACCCCAGTGACCCACTCCTGTTTACCTACTATTCAAACACGCCTACTGGGAATGCCATCTTTCATATTCTGCACACCACCCTTACTCCAACGAAACTTAGGCTGCCTCAAGCACTGCTTGTTCAGTCCTATACTGATATAATTAAGTCTATCATCACGTCTTTCATCACTGCCTGGTACGGCTCGGCATCTCTGCACACCAAGCATAAGCTGTCCTCCATTCTCAAAGATCTTTACTTTTCTATGATGAGAAAAAGGCAGGGAAGATTATGGCAGACCCCTCACACCCTGGTCACTTCAATTTCTATCGAAGCGGAGATTAAGAATGAGAGCTATAAAGACTCTAACCAACCACCATTCCCACAGCTTCTTTCCCTAGACCATCACCCTCCTAAACAGAGACCATTCCTACATCACTTTGTTTTAAACTACTACACATGCACTTTAACACACTTGCTGTACATACTGTATGTATCTTCTGTATATACTGTATCATGCCTTAATACTCCTGCACACATATGCACCTTACCCTACTACTTTTTAACTTTACTTTAAGTTTAATAGTATACTATCTATTTATGTTTAAATAAATGTCTATGTTTTTATAATATACATTTTTATATTATTTTACTACATCTAAATGTTAACACCTGCACCAAGAGAAATTCCTTGTACACCTGGTACTTGGAGAATAAAGAAAGATTCTGATTCTAATAGATGAATACAAAGGGAGCTATATGTGGCTGCTGTTCCTAGAGTGCAACTCAGCTTTAAAAACCAAAGTTCTCTATACACTGGCCTCCAAGCTCATGGACCGCAGATTGAATGCCCACTCTGGCAGACCCTATGTACTGAGAGTGCCAGTTTACCTCAATATCCATCAAAGTGAATATAGCAACGCTATAGTGTTATGTTCTGAGCCCCTTGCTCTACTCTCTTTACATACATGACAGCCCAAATAGCATTTCTGACTGCGTACTGAGATCCTGCACTGATCAGCTTGCTGGTTTGATTAAGGGTGTCTTCATTAAGATATCTCATTGAGGAGCTCAGTCTGTGGTCCCACCTGTTTAAAAACAGTATTTGTCCCTGTGCCAAAGAACAACAAGCCACCATGCCTGAATAACTATATACCAGTAGTCCTCATTTCACTAGTTATGAAGGTTTTTAAGAGACCATCTGCTTCTCCATACCTAACCCCAGTGACCCACTCCTGTTTACCTACTATTCAAACACGCCTACTGGGAATGCCATCTTTCATATTCTGCACACCACCCTTACTCCAACGAAACTTAGGCTGCCTCAAGCACTGCTTGTTCAGTCCTATACTGCTATAATTAAGTCTATCATCACGTCTTTCATCACTGCCTGGTTCGGCTCCGCATCTCTGCACACCAAACGTAAGTTACAGCGTAGAGAAAAAATCAGCTGTCGGCTTTCCATTCTTAAGGATCTTTACTTCTCTAGGATGGAAAAGAGGGCAGGAAAGATTATGGCAGACCCCTTGCACCCTGGTCACTTCCCTTTTTATCGAAGCGGAGACCAAGAGTGAGAGCTATAAAGACTCTAACCAGTTTTGACTGTGCTATGTTTTCCAGACTATACTATAAAATGTGCCTAAAATACTCTGTATGCCTTTGTACTCACTCAAGCAACAGATTATGACTATGTTTCTCTACAGAAGCACTTTGTAGTTCTACAAATACTGACTGTTGTCCATCTATTTCTCTACATACCTTTTTAGGCTGCTTTCACCCTGTTCTTCAATGGTCAGGACCACCACAGAGAAGGTATTATTTAGGTATTTATAAAATGTATTAATAAACACGTTTCTCTATTTGGGTTCCGACTTGCTTTTGTTATATTGTCCATACTATTTGCCTTATTAACGCTTTTAGCTCTCTGCACTCTAAGGGGTTTTAAAATAGCAAGGAGAACAAGACATTCTGGCACGCTAAAGACATAACATAAGCCATCCGGTTCACTGCTCAGGACCAAGTTTACTGGGACATCCAAACACATTCTCATTCTGCCTCACTTTAAGTGTTAGCTTAGTAAACACATGTTTTCCTGCAAGTCTTGGTGGTTTGGGTGTGTTCCACTGCTTAGAGCTGTAATGGGCACAAGGTGCTGTAAAATGCATGACTTTGAAACTCTGAGTCACACGCCACGCTTCAGGATTTCCTTAGTAGCAGATCCAATAGCAGCTTGATATCTATGCTTAGCAAGAACCAAGGCAGTAAATTACATTTCTGCATTTTGCTGCCACTGCTGTAAGACAAACTGTGAACTTTTATAGTTGTACCTTTTCCATCATAAACGTCTATCTGTACTCAATACAAAATTAAGTATAATAATGTTCTCACTGGAACTATAGATACCATAATTTTTGTTTTTTGTTGACAGCAGATATAGCAAGCAGCACTGAATCTATTAATGCTTGATGACTTGGTTTAAGTGAATATTGCATACAAAATAGGTGCTTAGGTTAAAAGTGTGAATAATTAGTTAATTATTAATTAAAATATGTGTGTCTTGGAAACCCCCCTATCACTCTCTGTTGTACCAGTCTGTCATGCCATGTCAGTACACCATCTTCCCTTTGCGATTGATGGCTGAACAGATCACCTTACTTTAATGCACCTCTTCAGGGTCTAGGCTTCACATCCATATTCACTTCACCAGCACATTCTTCTACTTCACCAGGTCGTCTACATTCCACCATAATCTCCCCCACTTTCATCAGCATGTTGTCAAGTCAAGTCAAATGTATTTGTATAGCTCTTTTTACAATAGACATTGTCTGAAAGCAACTTTAAGGAATCTAGGACAAACAGACCAAAAACCCCTGTTGAGCAAGCCGAGGGCAACAGTGGCAAGGAAAAACTCCCTTAAAATTACAGAAAGAAATCTTGAGAGGAACCAGACTCAGCAGGGACCCCATCCTTTTTGGGTGGCCTGGAGGATAACTTAAATTGATTGTATTTACACAAATCATACATACACAAAATTACATTGAACTAAAGGTTATAACCAGCAAAAAAGTAATACTAATGAAACAAAGTTCTTAATCATTCAGTCCAATCTGTGATAAAGTCAGTAGTGAGTTCTTGACATTTTTGGTGCAAACACGGCAGGTTTCCGTCATATCTAGCAGGAGCAGCATTGCTGGCACGGCAGTCTCGACTTGCAGTCTTGAACTTTGGGTGGGTAAACATGTTTCCGTCAGAACCACCTCTGAGTAAAAACAACAGAAAATGTAATTAAAATTTGAAATCGTTAAGAGTAAAATGTCAGTTTTGCAGAAAGTAGCATGAGACACTTGCACCCCTAATTATTACAGCATAACTAAAAGGGAGAGCGAGCAGGTAACAAAGTCATGAAGGCTTTCATAGGACATCAGCGCTCACCTCCCCCACCATTATCAGACCTGAGTGATCGGACAAGAGAGGCAGAATGACAGCAACCCAACATCCCTGATCACCACAAGTTTCCATGACCAAGAACCCACAAGCTCTGCGCCTTTGTCTATAATTGGGGTGGGCAGCTCCAATCCTAGGCGCCAGAAATCAGGCGCAGCCAGTAGCCAACACACAGCGCCAAACATGAGAGCCCCAGACCTACAGGACCGGAGCCAAACCTCTAGTTTGGAAAAACTAATCAAAATCAGTTTTATTCAGCAATTTCTGTAACTTTTCTACATGTGGTAATGTGACCAATGATATGATGTCATCAGCCTACATGAGATAAAGATTGCTGAGATTGTTTTTCCACCAACACTGAATCCTCTGGCAAATCTTTGTAGCGTCTTTTTTATCTTAACTTCCTAACATTACCAACGTTAACCAGACTTGGTGAGGTATTACATCATTGTCGGACTCCCTTTCTTACCCTGAACCATGCTGATGTGTTCTTCTAATGTGTACAATTCTTTACAGTAGTCTTTCCATCTTTGAAACACCAACTTTAAAATGTTGCCTAGTTTTTTTCCAGTTTTTTTCCACTTTTTGTCCTTGACGGCTGTAGTTCAAGGCTGGAATTGTTTGGTGAGCTTCTTCACTATCTGGAATACAGCTCTGCCAACTCAGCTGTTGAATCCAACAGCACTGTGTGTCTATCCAGCATCTTAAATCTTTCTCCACATTTCTTAAAACATTTAATGATATTATGCATTGTAGAGGGTGAATATGTAAAGACATTCTCTGCCTATCTTTGCTTCTCAAAGACTCTTTTTGTAGATACTGCTTTTGTACCAAATCATGATTACAATCACCTGTTGACATCACCAGTTTGCAATTACATAACTATTGAGTGTTTTGTTACTTTACTAGCCCTAAATTGCCCCATTTTAACTTTTTTGGAATGTGTTGCAGGTAGGGATGTCCCGATCACGTTTTTTTGTTCCCGATCCCGATCCCGATCTTTAATTTTGATCCCAATCCGATACCGATTCTCAAACCGATACTTGTATTTTCTAGATATTGTCTAGATAAGAACTAGATAACACTGTTTACACAGTGCACACTTCAAGTACATTACAGTTATTCAAATTAATCCAATGTACATGTTTAACAACTGAATAGCTCTGCAGTGCTGTAGGAAAACAATTGCCTGCATCCAAGCTATTGCTTAATGTTCTTTTACAAAATAAAAGTAAACAAACCTAGTGCAGCATTGTAGTAAAAATGAAGTGAGATAATAACAGTTTCACTCACAAGTGGTGTAACAGCTTAACTTGAATATAAAAAAACAAATAAGTTACTTAACAGCATTACAGTAAAACCTGAATACCAAAATAAAATGGAAAGTCACTCTTTTGTTATGAAGGAAAGCCAGTTCTTAAAGTGCTTGTATTGTGACAATGGTTTGATGGACGTGTCTACGCAAACTGAGTGTGTTTTGACCCTTTGGGGCTTCCATAGTGCATGGGATAGCGTGCTCGGCTCTGGCTGTCCGCTATTCGGAACAGAATAAGTTAATAAAGTGTTTTGCTCCCAACAATTTGTGAATATACCGTGTATTTTATTTCTTTATTAAGCGAGTGCATCACTACAACGCCCAGTTACATAACTAAGAGTGCTTGATACTGAGATGTCGTTCAGCCTTGTAACACGTAAACTCGTAAAAGCTGTATGTTATGGTCCTGAAGTTTTCATACTCGGATTAAAAGTTATTGTTTTGTAAACCGGAGTGATCCTCGACTCACACACCATATAAACAGTAAAATTCTACAGTAATGAACGCAGCTCTGCTCCTACCGCCTCGTGAAACGCTCACATTACAGACATTACACCGCTGTTGGACTCATTTCACTTTCCAATTTAAAGTATTTCCACACAGCGGACATGCTGACGTAAAACAAAAGATCGGGTTATGATCGGCATTAGTAAAGCCGATTTCCGATCAGTTAAAAATGCCTTGATCGGCCCCGATCCCGATCTGTGAGATCGGATCGGGACATCCCTAGTTGCAGGCCTGAATGCAGAAATGGAAGTATATGAACAATGAACATATCAGTATATGAACATGTCAGGGCCTGAGGGTGAATTAAAGCTGGAGATGTTTTTGAATTTGGGAAAGAATTGGGTTTAAGTGTGGTGTTTTTTAGTGCATTCAGTGAGATAGTGCAGCTCGTCTCTACTGTATTGTAAGTGCAATGCAGGCACAGTCTCTCCTCTCAGAGCAGCCAGGACCATGTGTGTCAGGCCGTTTCCATGGCGGGGTTTGTGCGCATTTAGTCTGTACCTCGTCAAGGTGTTTAGAATCAGACACCATGCTCGGATAATCTTCCATGCTGTCTGTTTAGGGCTTAATAACACTGCATTTTACTCTGTACTTGAGTTTCACCTTCCCAATTGCTCTATACTTCATCTCTCTCTCTCTTTGTCCTGGTTGCTTTTTTCACACTGTCCCTCCCTTTAATTCACAAACGAATAAAATATTAACTTGTCACATATGGAATTTTGCTAAACTACATACATTGTACTCACAAAAGGCAAAGTAAAACTGTTATTACCTCGGCTATGAAATTGCCTTTGCTGCAGCTCTGATCTCTCTTTGAAAAGAAAAATAGAGCCCTTCACTTGCTCACAGGGCTCCAAATCAGGCACACCAGAAATGAAAATTTGCATGGTACAGTTTAAGGATAAGGAGTGAAATATCCAGGCTTTTTATATGCACTATCATCAAATCTCATCAGTGATGAGACTTTTCCTGAAGCCTCCAGCAAAATGGACATCTAACTAGTGAGATGCGTGACAGAAATGTACAATTTATGCAGTGTAAGAGTTAATATTACTAAAGGCTTAACAGTAGGCTGTAATTGCCATGAATTTGCCAATTGCTTGAGGTTACCCATATACTGGAAAATATCAGTACACTGATCTTAAAGAGCAATACACTACTCCTTCAGCAGCTGTAATTAAAGATAATAAAAATTCAAATGAACCGATATGATAATAAAAAGATATGCCAGTGTGGTATTAACCAGAAATGTCTAATCATGTCTAATAAAATGTAATATTTATGCCATATACACCGATCAGGCATAACATTATGATCACCTTACTAATATTGTGTTGGTCCCCCTTTTGCTGCCAAAACAGCCCTGACCCGTCAAGGCATGGACTTCACTAGACCCCTAAAGGTGTGCTGTGGTATCTGGCACCAAGATGTTAGCAGCAGATCCTTTTAACTCCTGTAAGTTGCGAGGTGGGGCCTCAATGAATCGGACTTGTTTGGGGGGGCTTTACTCAGTAATAGATGATGTTTGGATTTTTACTCAGCTAAAAAATATGCTCACATCACTTTCTAACAGCTTTTGCACAGTCACACTGAGTTTTGTTAGCTGAGCACCTACTGAGTGGATCAAAGCAAACACATAATCTCTTCAGCGCACCAAGCTGCCCTGCATTGGCCATATTGATCTCACAGCTGTTGTCTCTGTAACTAGTGCTAATCCTCACTATAATTTATACATGAGGTGATTTTCACTAAGTGTTTCTAGTATCTTGTTATAGCTCACCCTGCTGTGCATGCTTGATGCATGGTTTGACTTTATCTTGTGAAGCAGCCTTGATATTGCTGATGTTATCTAAACTGTACCAGTCTAGTCTAAACTGTGTAGTCTAGTCTGACAAAGAACTCCTGAAAGAGCTACTCTGCATGTAACCATGTTGATAAACTCTTTGTAGCTTCCAAACTAGACACTTGTTAAAAATTCATAGCACAACAGGGTATTTTGTCATCTAAACAAAATAAAGAATAAATCTAATAAGTGTCTATTATGATGTGCAGTAAATCCCAGAAGCACAAGGAATGGTCAATATAATGTAAACCAATATTATTACTCACTCACTCACTTTCTTAGTTGTAGGGGTGAAGTGGGGGGCTGCTGGAGCCTATCCTAGCTTTTCAATGGGTGCAAGGCACACAGTAGCACCCTGAACAGGGCACCAGGCCATCACAAGGCAGACACACAGACACTCACCTATAGGGCAATTTAGTGTCTCCAATTAACCTGACTGCATGTTTTTAGACTGTGGGAGGAAACCGGAGCTCCCAGAGGAAACCCACGCAGACACAGGGAGAACCTGCAAACTCTGCACAGAAATGACCCGGACCGCCCTGCCTAGGGATCGAACCCAGGACCTTCTTACTTTGAGGCAACAGTGCTACCCACCGAGCTACTGTGCCACCCACCAATATTATTATGTTACACACTGATCAGCCATAACATTAAAATCACCTCCTTGTTTCTACACTCACTGTCCATTTTATCAGCTCCACTTACAATATAGAAGCACTTTGTAGTTCTTTGTAGTTACTGACTGTAGTCCATCTGTTTCTCTGCATGCTTTGTTAGCCCCCTTTCATGCTGTTCTTCAATGGTCAGGACTCTCCCAGGATCACTACAGAGTAGGTATTATTTGGGTGGTGGATCATTCTCAGCCCTGCAGTGACACTGACATGGTGGTGGTGTGTTAGTGTGTGTTGTGCTGGTATGAGTGGATAAGACACAGCAGCGCTGATGGAGTTTTTAAACACCTCACTGTCACTGCCGGACTGAGAATAGTACACCAACCAAAAACATCCAGCCAACAGCGCCCCATGACCACTGATGAATGTATAGAAGACGACCAACTCAAACAGCAGCAATAGATGAGCCATCGTCTCTGACTTTACATCTACAAGGTGGACCAACTAGGTAGGAGTGTCCAATAGAGTGGACAGTGAGTGGACACAGTATTTAAAAACTCCAGCAGTGCTGCTGTGTCTGATCCCTTCATACCAGCACAACACACACTAACACACCACCACCATGTCAGTGGCACTGCAGTGACAGCAGGCTACAAAAGTATGTAGAGAAACAGATGAACTACAGTCAGTAATTGTAGAACTACAAAGTGCTTCTATAGGGTAAGTGGAGCTGATAGAATGGACAGTGAGTGTAGAAACTAGGAGGTAGTTCTAATGTTATGGTTGATCGGTGTATAATATTAAGAAGAAAGACACTATCTCTGGGTTAATTAGTTTACTTTTGTTTATGTTGTTTACCATTTTTGAAGCATGGAGCTGTGGACGGAGTATTGGAAGCTAGACTAAGAGAAGGGGTGAGGATTTTCAAGCAGCAATATGGTTTCCCATCAGTTCTGAGTCCTTTCCTTTTTGCAAAAGTCATTGATGAGCTGACGGACAGGGTTAGGCAGTGGTCTGCATGAACTACGATGTTCGTGCATGACATTGTGATTTGTAGCAAAAGTAGGTAGGAGAGTGAGAGAGGAGGTAGAGAGGTTTAGTTTCAAGGAGTTGAGGTGGTAGGAGCAGATGCGCTTAATATCTTGGGACTGACAAAGTAATGGAGAGTGTGGTAGAGAGGTGAAGAGGAGAGTGCAGGCGGAGTGGAGTGGGTGATGAAGAGTGGAAGGAGTGATTTGCGATAGAAGTGTATTTGCCAGAGTTTACAAGACTGTAGTGAGGCCTGCCATGTTGGATGGCTTGAAGGTGGTGGCACTGACTAAAAGACAGGATAGGAAGCTGAAGTGGGCAGATAAAGATGCTGAGATTCTTGTTTGGACTGACAAGGATGTACAGAAGAAGCAGTGAGTCCATTAGAGGGACAGTGTAGGTTGGATATTTTGGTAATTATGTTGGCAGCTCCATCCTCAGCACCCCTCTCCTGGTATAACTCACATTTCTCCTTTAATTATGCCAAGTCATCTTGATCTCTTGCAGGGGGAGGAGAGAAAAACCATAGAGTAGGCTTATGACTTTGATGAAGGAGAACATGAAACTGGTTGGTTTGACAGAAAAGGATGTTCGCAGGGCAAGATGGAGACAATTGTTCCGCTGTGGCGACCCCCAATGAGAGCAGTCGAAGAAAAAGAAGATACCAGTTCCATTATAGACATACTCATAAAGGCATTTCACTATACCATCATTTATAATCTTTAAAAATGAAAACAAAGGACTCTACTGTTCAATGTTTATCATCTCAATATACTACATTTACATTTTTGGCATTTAGCAGACGCGCTTATCCAGAGCGACTTACAGAAGTGCCTGCCTTACTCTAGTCCAAAAATATAATCTGTTGAAACCCTGTTAGAACCAAAGCGGAATAAGAGCATTAGTAAGTACATGTCAGCTTAAGTGTTTAGTAAAGAGGTGGGTTTTTAATCGTCTTTTGAAGACAGCAAGAGACTCTTGAGTAGAGTGAGAGAAGAGAAGAGTCTTGATGCTTGTCTTCCTCGAGTTCTAGGTGGAGGGTCAAGTCGAGCAAGACTAGTGGAACGGAGGTTGCGTGGTACAGAGCGGGGTTTTATTAGACCTCAAAGGTATAGCTTGGGGCTGGTCCATTTTTGGCTTTGTTGGCGAGCATGAGTGTTTTAAACTGAATGCGTGCAGCTACAGGAAGCCAGTGAAGAGAACACAGCAGTGGGGTGATGTGGCAGTGTTTAGGTTGGTTAGAAACAAGGCAAGCAGCTGCATTTTGAATGAGTTGAAAGGGTTTGATAATGGACATGGGAGTCCAACTGTAAGATTACAAGTGACTGGACAAGAATCTGAGTGGCTTCCATGGAGAGAAATGGCGGAATACTATCATAGTAAGGGGAAACTGTCTGTTATTTACAATGTGAAAGCATGTAAAAATTAGTGGTGTGCGATATTGCAAAATTTGGTATCGATCCGATACCAAGTAAATACAGGACCAGTGTTACAGATACCGATATCAATACTTATTAATAATTAAGGTAGATGCATCTTCAAATTGCTAAATCTGAATGAATTTTAAACTTTATTTTGAACTTTAAGTGTATTATTGTAATATATACATTTTTTGTAAGTAGCTGCTCTCAGTAAGGTTGTAAATAAATTCAGTTGTTTAAAGCGGTCTGATTTCTTGTTTCTGGTGCTTTACTTTCTCACAATGTTACCATCATGGAGTATCACCACAAAGCGGCTAACGCATAGTTGTGTTTGCTGGGTGAATACATTAGTAAAATTTTAATAGTGGCCGAATACATGTGTCCTTGTTAATTTAAAATAAAAATCGATGCTATTCTGTTTACATTTATAAGCACAAAGTCAAAAGAAAAGAGCTCTCATTCACCAAAATACAGAATAACAGCCTCACTACACATGCTCCGATTCATGTGCGTAAGGTGTGTCCATACTTTACGTACATATAGTTTACACTATTATTTCCATAAAATCACCCCTATTTCTGTATCTGCAAAACAAAGTATTCAAAAACTTACAATCTTCCAATGTCTACCAATGTACTGATATCTGTTAGGATTTTAACGACATAACAACGTGACAGTACCACAACAAAACACAGCAGAGCAGGAGGGGAGGAGCGAGGTGTACATGTAAAATGTGAGAGTCTGTACAGACGTGGTCTTTACTTTCTGATGAAACAGGAAAAAAGTGCTGAATGTAGCGGAGAAAAAGTAAAACTAAAGTATCGATCCCATAACACTAGTATCAATCCAATACCAATATTGGTATCAATAATATCGATATTTGGATCGATCCACTCACCACTAGTAAAAATTCTACAAACCCCAAGCTAATTCTCCTGACCTTTTATTTAACCGACAAAATAAAATAAAAAACTGCAACAAATGTAAAAAATAATGTTTACCACTGTGTAACATCAACTTTTCTAATAATTACACTATTTAATTGTTTGGAAATTGAGGATACTAATTATTGCAGGCTTGCAAATAACATTTTTGCCCATTCTTACCTGATACAAGACTTCAGCTGTTTAACAGTCTATGGTCATATTTGTCTGATTCTCATCTTAAAGAATGCAGGATACAGTTTTAACAGACAACATATCTGGACTACAGGCAGGCCAGTCAAGCACATGCATGTGAATGAGGCCTAGCATTGACTTCCCAGAGAAAGACATAGAGCTGATGCCATCACACACATCTTAAATCCCAATATATGCATTTGAATCAATGGTATCTGTACACACATGCAAATTACCCCTGTCCCAACTTTTTCTTGAGTGTGTTGCAGACTTAAAATTCAGGATTTCTTTATATTTATTACATACAATCTGTTTGGTCAGCCTAAACATTAAAAGTCATTTTTGTCAGGTAAATAAATGTACAATAGAATAAACAAATCATAGATTTATGTTTTATTGCATTTTACAAAAAAAGCATACAGTTGAAATTTTCCAGAAATAGGGGTTGTACTTCACGCATGTTTTATTCCTTCATGGTGGAATATACAGTAGAATCATGCTTTAAAAACACCTCCCAGCTCAATGAGAAATAGGTTGAGATCATACTTGAGAGTTTGTGCTGCAGATCCATAAAGGGTCAAGATGTTTAAAGAAAATAATTGGTGGAAAATCTTATTTAATGAAATGCTTTATTCTGGTCAGGGTCACTGTGGTTCTGGTTCCACTGGTAAACACTGGGCGCAAATCAGAAATACTTTGGACATGGCGCCAGTTCATCACAGGGCTTAAGACTTACTAGAAATGTGTAACGAATGGGCTAACTTGACAAGAGGGGTGGACACACTCGCATAGATGTTTTAACAAGACGTTTTAATAATAACAAAAGACACAAGACAGGTAAGCACAAGACAAGTAACTTTAAATCTTGACATAGGCTAATGCTAACCTAAATGCTAACGCTACTCTAAACATGAACAATGCTAAATCTAAACTAAATGCTAACACTAATCTAAACATACATGAACAAAGCTAAACTAAATGCTATGCTAATCACTAAACATGAACCTGAACTGACTAACACAAAACATAAACTAAACAAGACTTAAACAAACAAGAGCATGAGCAAACAAACAAGAGCATGAGTGGATTAACAAGGGCATGAACTAGACAAGAGCATGAACTAGACAAGAGCATGAACAAACCAAACCAAAATAATGAGTGAGGAACCAAACATCATGAGTGAGGAACCAAACAAACACCAGTGAGGAACCAACCAAACACAAGCGAGGAACCAACCGAGGAACCAAATAAACATGAGCAAGGAACCAAAAATCATGAGCGAGGAACCAAACAAACATCAGCGAGTAACCAACCAAACACGAGTGAGGAACCAACCAAACAAACACCAGCGAGGAACCAACCAAACAAGAGCATGAGCGGACTGACATGGACATGAACTAGACAAGAGACTAAACTAGACAAGAGCATGAACAAACCAAATTAAGCAAACATGAGCGAGGAACCAAACAAACATAAGCATGACAAAGGCAAAATAGTCTTTTCTGAAGGATGGATCATGCTGTGGATCATTAGCTGAACCCCTCCACCATGTGCTCCTGGAGAGAGGGGCGTGGCACACAAACAACCTCCAAAGGAACAGAGGCCCGATTCGTGATAAAATGTTTAGAAACTTAAACACACTTGCATTAAAGAATAGTCCAAAATTACTCAACATTGTGCAAATCTTAATTACAGCTACAGGAAACAATTTGGTGAAGGTGATTGTTGCTAAAGATTGTTCTACAGATTATTAAATTCAGGGGTTTACTTACCCTTCTTGATAAAAATTCTCTTAAAAAATAATAATACTTAATTATAAATGTTTTATATGTGCATTAATTTTTTGACTTAAATTTTAGGTATATATTGTGTTAGTCACACATATGTCTCCAGAAAATACGAATGTCAAGATGCAAATTTACCAGAGAAGAGCAAAGTGCTGGGACAGAAGAAAACAGCAAACTTGCACTTTTACAAGTCTGACAACTGTGACCTAGTGTCAGGTTAAAAAAGAAGAAGCAATGAAACCCAATGTTGCTAAAGGTAGCCAGGCAGTAGATAAGTAGATAACCTGACACAACACAAAAACACACGACAGCCCTACAACTACAGAGCCAAATAGAATAGTAGAACTACAAGTCAAATAGAATAAAGAAAAAAGAATTGGCTGTGATTATTAGATAAGAAAATATTCCTTTATTGATCCCCATTGGGGAAATTCGAGAACTATATATTTAAGCATATGTAGCAACTTTTGGAGGACGATAAACGGAACAAACTGGAATTTACCACGTAAGAATCTAAAATAGTACATCACATGCTTTTTAGCTCATTTAAAGCCAAGATAGAAGCTACATTACCATGCTCTTGTACAGGCAGATAATAAGGTAGCACGAATAGATAATTAATAAAACACCTTTCACATGGCCTGAATGAAAAGAATCAAAGTCAACTCACAGAGTGGACAAAGAACTGAGTTACTGGTTCACATTAGGGTTACTTATGACACTTGTTTCCTTTCCTCAAAACCTTTAAGAACTGCTTCTTCTGCAGTACCGTAAATAGATGGCCACCACATATTCTGTCAGAATGCAAGACTATTCTGTCTCAGAATCTCTACAGATGGAGGCCTCTTAGGGAAACCAGAAAATGCTTGTATTAGGTCAGATCTAAAAGAACAACCAAAAACACACATACAGAAGCTCCACCGAGAATCTTTAAACTGGGCAATGGGTAAAACATGAAAGCTGACCTCACTATTATAATATAGAAGGAAGTAGTAAAGACTGTAATGCTCCTGGCCATCTCTGACCACCTGACAAAAAAATTAGATTTTGGATTTGATGACCAAAAATGCTTGCGAATGCAAGATCTAAACAGGATCTATAAGGAACTCTATAAGCACTGCATGTAACAGTGCTCAAGAAAGTCTTTACATCCAGTCAACCTTACAAACCTTACAACCATTTAAAATTTATGGCAAAACAGAAGTTTCATCTTAAATACCCAAATTAAGGAATCAGGAACAATAAGATAATTGTCTTATAATAATAATAAGTAATAATAAATAATAATAATATGTATTTGTAAACCACAGTTGTCTCACACAGCACATCTAAAAAAGGCTATTTTTGGGTAAAACTAGATAATCATCCCTACTAGTAGGGCTGGGCGATATGGCTAAAAAGTCATATCTCGATATACAATACGATATAATGTAAACTTAAAGTACAATAGCAGGTCACTGCCCGTATTTTACCTTATATTGTTTATAAATTATAAATCTTAAAAACACACAATATTGTAGTTCTGATAAATTCTGACTAATTACAGTGTTTATATTTTGTATTATTACAGGCTGTATTTGTATTCATATTGACAATATTTATATTAAACAAACCAGCAGAATCTCACAATCACATTTATGTTGTCCGTTTAACTTCAAATGAATAAGCATCAAAAAAATCCTGAAAACGTTTAATAGGCCTATTTGATAATGCTTTGCTATCATTGCAAAATGAAATCACACGGTAAACAGCAGCACTGCAACCCAGATCAACCACACAGCAGTATAAAATCATAACCGCAGCTTACCTTGGAGGACATCTTGTATATTTCCAGAATATTTCCAGAAAATAAAAATCCAAATGTAACTGTGTTTATACACCTAACTAATGAAAACTGTCTTAGATCATTTAACTTCATTTATTCTCTCGGCTGTCGCGGTTTAAAGCTGAAACTGGTAATTCGTTCACTTATCTGTCAATTATACAAGAACCAATGAAGAGAGAGTTTCCGCCCAAAATATGAATTCGGAAGCTCTGATTGGTTTATACATCTAAATCTCTTGAACCAGAGTTGTTTTGCCCACAGAGAGAGCAAAACGAATGAATCTTTACCATAGATAACAGCACAGTTTTCTGATTCGATTCCAATGAATAATTCGTCTGAAAAGAGTCGTTTCTGACTCATTGACTCAGTGATTCAGTTTCCATACTCATACGCGAAGGAAAGCGTTCCACTTAGCGCTTTTGTGTTTTAAACGTTCTCAGATGGTAACCTGTGTATTCTATGTACAACCACTGGCAAAAATTATGGAATCACCACTCTTGGAAGATGTTCTTTCAATTGTTTAATTTTGTAGAAAAAAAATTAATCACAGACATGCCACAAAACTATCATTTCTCAAACTGTCAACCCTCTGGCATTAAGAAACAATAAAAAAAGAAACAAATATAATAGTTGTGGTCAGTCACAATTGCTTTTTTTTAGATCAAGTAGAGGAAAAAAATATGGAATCACTCAAATCTGAGGAAAAAATTATGGAATCATTAGAAAACACTGCACCATTATTACTTTGTTGCACCACCTCTGGCTTTTATAATGGTTTAAACTCTCTGAGGCATGGAGTTAACTAATGACAAACAGTATTCTTCATCAATCTGCCTTCAACTGTCTCTTGCTGTTGCCAGATCAGCTTTGCAGGTTGGAACCTTGTCATTGACCATTTTCTTCAATTTCCACCAGAGATTTTCGAATGGATTGAGATCCGGACTATTTGCAGGCCATGCCATTGACATTATATGTTTTCTTGAAGGAAAGTTTTCACGTCCTTTGCCCTATGGCAAGATGCATTATCATCTTGAAAAATGAAGTCATCATCACCAAACATCCTTTCAACTGATGGAATAAGAAAAGCGTCCAAAATTTCAATGTGGACTTTGGCATTTATTGAAGACCATCTCCCCTGTGCCTTTACCCGACATGCAGGCCCATATCATCAACAACTGTGGAAATTAACATGTTTTCTTTAGGCAGTTATCTTCATAAATTTCATTGGACAGACACCAAACAAAAGTTCCAGCATCATCACCTTGCCCAATGCAGATTCGCGATTCATCACTGAAGATCACTTTTATCCAGTCACCCACAGTCCACGATTGCTTTTCTTTAGCCTACTTTAACCTTGTTCTTTTCTTTTTAGGTGTTAATGATGGCTTTTGTTTGGCTTTTCTGTATGTAAATCCCATTTCTTTTAGGTGATTTCTTACAGTTCAGTCACAGACATTGACTCCACTTTCCGGCCACTTGTTTCTCATTTGTTTTGTTGTGCATTTTCTGTTTTCAAGACATATTGCTTTGTTTTCTATCTTGATGCTTTGATGTCTTACTTGGTCTACCAGTGCTTCCCTTTTACAACCTTCCCATTTTGTTTGTACTTGGTCCAGATTTTAAACACAGCTTACTGGGAACAACCAACATCTTTTGCGACATTCCACAATGATTTATCTTCTTGAAGGAGTTTTATAATCCTCTCATTTGTTTCAACTGACATATCTTGTGTTGGAACCATGATTCATGACAATCTGCTTTGTGCAACAGCTCTCCGAGGTGTAAGCACTCTTTTTAAACTGAAGAATAATTAGCAAATCTAATCTGCTGCAGATGTTTTGTTTTTAAACTGCAAATTACAGAGTGATTCCATAATTTTTTCCTCAGATTTGAGTGATTCCATATTTTTTTCCTCTACTTGATCTAAAAAAAGCAATTGTGACTGACCACAACTATTATATTTGTTTCTTTTTTTTATTGTTTCTTAATGCCAGAAGGTTGACATTTTGAAAAATGATAGTTTTGTGGCATGTCTGTGATTTATTTTTTTTCTACAAAATTAAACAATTGACAGAACATCTTCCAAGAGTGGTGATTCCATAATTTTTGCCAGGGGTTGTACACTCGATATATCAAATATGGTCATTTTCAACATCGTGTAAAAAGTAATATCGAATATATCGATATTTACGATATACCGCCCAGCCCTACCTACTAGCCTCTCTAGTGGATGCCAAAACAAGTACAAAATTATTAATTAAAACATGTTGTACTAAAAATTGGAATACACTAAACTGCAAATTTTATGTATATGGTACCCTACCCATTCTGTTTCTTTTGTTTGTAATATTTGTCATTCTGAAATGTTTTATTCCAGTCTTCAGTTGGTAAAAAAGATGAAACAGTTTTTCTTTTATATAATGAAAAAAGAGAGAAAGAGCCAGATGCAAAAAAGAGCTGTAATTGTGCATAATATCAGGAAACAATGACTCAGGTATCTGAAAGTGCTGGTCTGAGCTTATTTTCCATTCTTCGCTTATCTTATTCAGATAATACTAATGCTTTCCTCAACTCCAACAAGCACTTGTGCTGCAGAAACACAGCTTTAAAGGCTTTTATATTTTTAAGGTTTATTTAATGGTGGGGGTGTTGTTACACACACAAGATTATAGATTAATCAGATTAATTCGAATAAAACTTTTAATATCCTTCTTCAGACAAACATTTATCTATACAGTAATATACAGATATACTTACAAACATGGATATAACACAAGATTTACCAAATTTGTAATTACAATGGCTGATGGATTGTAGGGATAGTGTAATGGTTTCAGCCTAAATTGCTGATAGTGCAGTGGGTGTCTGAGAGTTCCACTTGTACATGTATTAAGTCCAAGGTTAAATATTGTACAATTTTCTAATTTAGACACAAATTTCAATAAATTAAAGAAAACATACCATGACAGATGTTGGATTTTGCACCTTTCACTAATAACAGTCTAAATAGTATCATATGGTATAATATCTTTAGCATGGAGAACTTTCCAAAAATAAGCTAAAACATGAACCACAGTCCTAAAAAGCTAAAACATGCTTATAGTGTCTTTTGGCCCGTCTTGGACTGATCTCTTTTATAAAGTCCCAATTGACTATGAAATTGACTATGGTGCGACTATGCAACTTTTCCAGTGATGCCAGTTTTTGGCCAGTGTTTTTCCTATTAAGGAATTGTGTGCATTGCCCATTATAAGTGAGGCCTGCAGTTCTTTAGATGTTTGTCTGGGTCCTTTTCTGACCTTCTGAATGAGTCATTGATGCAAATTTGTTTGTTTGTTTGGCTGATCACTTCTGGGAAGGTTTACCATTGGAAAATGTTGTCCATTTGTGGACAATGGGGGCGGCACGGTGGCTAAGTGGGTTGAATTAGTTGGAAAATCTGAAACATTAAAAAAGTGCAAAATTAACAAAAGTAAAAGAAAAAGGGGAGGGGCAAGTACTTTTTTTTACAGCACTGTAACACTTTTTACACACTCAACATTTTATTTAGGATTTAGGCCATGTTTTTATGTGATTTACTGAATATAAATGTTGTAAATTATATGCATAAAACCTGCCATCTAAAATGAATATAGATTTGTTCCCCCTGAAAAAAATTCTACAATGAAATTCAATGGTAGAGATGTGCTAACGTTTAATCATATAAGCATTATTGAAACTGAGCACTGACCTGGATTTGCTCTGGATCCTGGTTAGGTTTTTACAGTGCAGACATCCACTAAACCCAATTTTGTTTATCCTAGTGACAGATGTGCAGTGTCTATGTTTTGATGTTGTTTTAGAGGCAATTTGCAACCTTGTTGGTAAATGTTGCTATTGCCAATGTTAAATTGTAGATAAAATATACATCAGTTTTCGTTTACTTCTGAATCAAAACTGTATGTAAAACAACTCAGTAGCTTTTCATGTGTCACAAAGAGTTGTATATTGGCAGCACCTCAGAGCATTTCCAACTTCAGAGCATTAAACATTAGACTCTGAAGTCGGGGGTCTTACCCGACGTAATCATTCTGTGACAGCTGATCAATTAAGATTAAGTAAGCCTATAAATATGCAGTATGAGCATCTCCCTCAAGCACCTCTCACATCTTCAAAGCTACGTTTATACTTATCCTTTAGAAAGGTAAAGAAGCGGTGAGTGTAGGACGGAGATATTAAACTTACAGTGATAACTTTCTGGCAGGAGCTCTGTTTTGCAGCTTTTGGAAAGTTTCCCAGAAAATGCTTTAACTTTTTATTTCCTTTTCATTTTGAAATGTGTGAGCCAGATTCCAGCACGTATATTATTCTTTATTAATAAATAAACTGGGCTTAAATGCACCCTAGCTTATGTTTTGTAAAGGTTTGCTTGGCTTTGTAACTTTTTTAGTGCATGTTCAGTTGAGTTGTCTGCCTGTGTGCTGGCTTACCAACGTGCTACAGTAAAAAAGAGATGAGGAGAGAGACAGAACGATGACTCTATAAGACAAGGATGATTCATTTTTTTTGAAATTATGTTGGACTGTGTCACAGTAAACCTTTTCTTCTACAAAATAAGAAAAAAATAAGTTTTTGCGTTCGCTTGCAGCAGAGGGAAACAGTGGACCACTATTCGATAGAACTAGAGGAACCAGGAGAATTCATTTAGCTACATGAGATCCAAAAATCAATCCAAATCAGCAAAACATAGCTGCATTGATTTAGTTCCTCTTAGAAGCTCTCCTGCTTCTTATTTACAAACAGATTCAGACCATTTGCTGTGGCACTCAAAATTGTGGTCCAACAAGGACCTCCAGGTGTAACCAAGACATACAGTAAATAAGGGCAAGGATATAAAACAATATCTAAAGCTTTGAGTGTTTCCAAGACCACAGTGGCCTTAATAATTTTGAAGTGGAAGAGCCCAACTGTCCTTCTACAACCCCAAACCAGAAAAAAGTTAGGACAGTATGGAAAATGCTAATAAAATAAAAATACAGTGTTCCTTACATTTACTTTGACTTTTATTTGATTGCAGTTTGAACCCAAGATATTTCAGGTTTTATCTGCTCAGCTTAATTTCATTTGTTAATATACCTCCATTCTTGCATTTCAGACCTGCAACACATTCCAAAAAAAGTTGGGACAGGGGAAAATTTGGGCTAGTAATGAGGTGGAAAAAAAAACTAAATAATGATGTGATTCCAAGCAGGTGATTAAGATCATGGTTAGCATCCAGGAAAGGCTGAGTTTTTGATTAGCAAAGATGGCCACAGGATCTCCAGTTTGTCAACAAATGTGTGAGAAAATTATTGAAATGTTTAAAAACAATGTACCTCAATGAAAGATTGGAAGGGTTTTGCATATTTCTCTTCTACAGTGCATAATATTATTAAACCATTCAAGGAATCGGGAGAAATTTTACTGTGTAAAGGCCAAGGGCGCAAGCTTAATCTGAACGCCCGTGATCTTCAATCCCTTAGACGGCACTACATCAAGAACCGCCACTCAACAATAGCTGATATAACCACATGGGTGAGGGATTACTTTGGCAAACCTTTGTCAAGCACTACAATACAGAGTTACATGCACAAATGCCACCTAAATCTTTACTGTGCAAAAAACAAAGAAGCTTTATGTTAACCATGTCCAGAAGCAGCGTCGACTTCTCTGGGCTCTGAGGCATCTAGGATGGAACATCACACAGTGGAAATGTGTATTGTGCTCAGATGAATCAGCATTCCAGGTCTTTTTTTAGAAAAGACGAAAAGGACCATCCAGACTGCTATCAGTAACAAGTCCAAAAGCCAGGGTCTATCATGGTATGGGGCTGTGTCAGTGCCCAATTTACACTTCTGTGATGGCAGCATTAATGCAGAAAAGTACATTGAGATCTTAGTCCATGCATTTCTCAACAAGACAATGCAAAACCACATGCTGCACACATTACAAAAGCATGGCTGCAGAAGAAGAGGATACAGGTACTGGACTGGTCTGTCTGCAGTCCTGATCTGTCCCCAATAGAGAATGTGTGAAGAATTTTGAAATGAAAAATGTGACAACGACGACCCCGTACTGTTGCACAAGACGTGTTTGCAGGAAGAATTCTAAATCGCTTGGTATCCTCGGTGCCAAAAATTTATTTTAAGTGTGGTGAAAAGAAATAACAACATTACAAAGTGGTAAATGCTTTACTGTCCCAACTTTTTTGGAATGTGTTGCAGGCCTGAAATGCAGGAATGGATGTTGAAGTGAAATGAAGTTGACCAGACAAAACATGAAATATCTCAGGTTCATCCTGTCTGCAATCAAATAAAAGTCAAAGTACATGTAAGAAACTCTGTGTTTTTATTATTTGCATTTTCTATGCTGTCCCAACTTTTTCTGATTTGGGGTTGTAAGTGAGTGCCCTTGCCACTGTAGCAGCTATAGCTGTACTTGTGAGACAGGGAAGACTGAAGCAATTCTCAATGCTTAACCACAGTAAAACAATACTGTGGCTATAGAGCCACAAAGAAAACAGAAATGACAAAGAAAAAAATGGCCAAAATAATGGAAAAGAAACAAAAGCACATTAGGGGAGAAGGGGGTATTACACTCCACACACGTGCACAGAAAAGAAAATGGAATGTTTGCCCCACAGGGACGTAGGACTATGCTGTCTTCAGCGAATATCAGATAACCTAGATGGCCTTGCATTGGCCTCACAGAGGCACTAGCAAAAAGCCCTCAGCAAAACGCACGGCCTCAAAGGAAAGTAGGAGAATTAGATAATTTAATAAAAGAAAAAAGATTAAAACAGTCATTTCATAACTGACGCAGCATCCAGGGTGGATCCATCTGTGGGGATCTGCTTAAAAGGCTGCCGTTTAGCCAACAATGAGGCAGCTCCCATCCTGAGTTGCCATGGCTGAGAGGCACCACAACAACGGCATGAGTTACTGGGAGAGAAAATCGAAGAATGCCAGCATATGAACTGTGAGAAACAAAAGTAACAGCCTTGAAGAGTGTGCAGGTGTTAAAAAGGCAAGAACACCATACAGCATAACGCCAATGAATTAGCAGTGAAGAGGCCAATAAAGTGTGTATATACAGTATTTACTTATTATTGTGATTTTAGCATTATGTTGCAAAACTTTGGTTACATTTATGACAGAACAGGTAGTTGGATTACACATGATTCATCAGTTTAAGTTAAATGTCAAACAGTCACTGGCAATTTTGTATCTCCAAGTCACCTAACTCAGTGGTCCCCAACCACCGCGCCGTGGACCGTTACCGGTCCGTGGGTCATTTATTACCGGGCTGCACAGAAAGAATAAATAATTAGAGATTGCTACAAGAGCAATTAAGTTTTCAATACTCTTCTAGTGTTATTGTCCCCACAAAATACCCCCCCCCACCCCAGCTGGTCTGTGCAATTGTATCTTATATGAAACCGGTCCACAGTGCAAAAAAGGTTGGGGACCACTCTCCTAACTTACGCAGCTTTTGACTGTGTGACAAAAATGGAGCTTCTGGATGAAACCCATACAGACACAAGGGAAATATGCAAACTCCACAAAAAAAGGACCCAGATAGTTTCAACAGGAAATTATACCAAGGACATTCTTGCTATGAGGTGACAGTGCTACCCACCAAGCCACCATGCCACCCAGTCTGTAAATAAAAGGCTTTCATAGCTGCAGCAGGGTAACACTGATGAGACGCAGAGACTGTGTAATAAAAAAAAAAAAATGCACCTGCAGACCAGAACAGCTTAGCAAGTGGACATAACTCTGAATTGAGATTCACCCAAAGATGATGGGTCCCTGCTGTTTGATTAATTGATTGATTGATTGATTGAGTACTTTATTAATCCCCGAAGGGAAATTGTGGTGTCACAGCAGCAATAACAATTATTACAAAAAACATCACACAATGACATTACAATGAGGTAAATGAAAGAATCAAAAAATTAAGACAAATGTACAAGTAAGATATAAAATCTAAAAATATATATATAAATAAAATAAAATATAACAATATAAAAAATAAGGATATAAAACATTTAACAGGACAATAACTAAATAAACTAAAAACTAAAAAGGGTGGAGCCTAAGGTGCAGTTACAGACGTTGTGCAATTTAAAAACTGTGCAAATAAAACAGTACCATGTGCAAAATGTAAGTTTAATTGTCTTTCGTGGGTGTTATAGGTTCTGCGTCCTTCTCTTGCACCAGTGAGAGTTATTATAGGTTGCCACAGCTGTGGGCAAAAATTACTTCCTATAGCGCTCTTTGTTGCAGCGAAGTTGGCGGAACCTTCCACTAAAGGCACTTGAGTCTGGTTCCTCTCAAGGTTTCTTCCTGTAATTTGCCACTGTCGCCCTCGACTTGCTCAACAGGGGTTTTTGGTCTGTTGGTCCTGGATTCTGTAAAGTTGCTTTGAGACAATGTTCATTGTAAAAAGCGCTATATAAATAAATTTGACGTGACTTGACTTGACTAATTCTGCAACCCCTGCCTCTTGCTGATCTCCATGGCAGGTACACTGGTTACAATT
Organism: Trichomycterus rosablanca; assembly: GCF_030014385.1. Classification (NCBI taxonomy): domain Eukaryota; kingdom Metazoa; phylum Chordata; class Actinopteri; order Siluriformes; family Trichomycteridae; genus Trichomycterus; species Trichomycterus rosablanca. The sequence continues at coordinate 31,249,352 of NC_085988.1, read as the reverse complement.
CTTTTGTAAATAGGATATTAGTTTTTTATTTTTAATACATTTAAAAAATACTCCTTTGCCGTTGAAGGTAATTAAGAGTAGATTGATAAGTAAAAATAACAATTACATACATTCAAAATCAAGTATGCAAGTTATGAGCTTCAGTTAATTTCAAAAATCACCATAAGGCACATCATGATCTAAGTAACTTTGAGCTTGCCATGGTTGTTAGTGTCAGACGGACTGATTTAAGCATGTCGGAAACTGTTAGTCTCCTGAGATGTGTTGCACAACAGCCTTTAGAGTTAACACAGAATGGTACAACAGTTCTGCAGGCTGAAACACATTGTTCTTCTATCTTGGTGATAAGACAAAATCCAAACTGGCGTAAGCTAACAAGACTGTTACAGTAACTTAAATAACTATAGCTTTGAGGCTACAGTGGACACAGGCTATTTAAAACTGGAGCTTAAGATCAACGTTTTGTTGTCTGATGAATCAATATAGCACAACATAATAACATGCATGATTTCTGGCTGCTGATAAAGTAATAGAAACCTTTTAGCACACATCGGACCCATAAATACCAAATGAGCATTGTTCAAATACTTAACCATATCAAGGTAGTGTTGCTGACCATGGGCATTCATTTAAGGCCACAATTCACTCCTCTTATATTGGCTGCTTTCAGGATAACACTGTATTATGTCACAAATTCACCTTAATCTGGTTTCATGAATATGAAAATTAGTTCAGCCTACTTCAATGGCCCACAGTAAAGGCCCCAGATCTACAGTAAATCCATAAAGCACCTTTGGAATTAAATGGAACAGGATTTTTGCAGCATGAAAGTGTAGCTGACACATCTGCAGCAATTATGTGATGCAATCATGTTAACATGAATCAAAATTTTAAAGGATTGTTTCCAACTCCTTGTTTTTCTCCCAGTCTAGTCATATCTAGTTACACGATTGCATTATGCTTCCTCTCTACTGATGTTGACCTTCACTCTGACTGAGGAGAGCTGTGACTAACACACACCCCCTCCGACACGTGCGCAGTAGCCGACTGCTTCTTTTCACCTGCTCGAGACGAGTTCATATGCAGATCAGCTTTGTGTACAAAGAGACACACCCTGATCACACATTATTCCTCGTCTGTGTGCAGGCACCATCAATTAGCCAGCAGAGGTCGTAATTGCATCAGTTCTGGGAAATCACCGCCAGCCCCCTTCCTTGAACAACAAGCTATTGGCACCCAGCCTGCCGGTAGAAGAGCTGAGATTCGAATTGACGAGTTCGAGATGTCAGCTCTGGTGTGGTACCGCTGTGCCACCTGAGCACCCCCAACACCTTGCATTCTAAACACATGTTAAGAAGGTGCCAAACACAGGGTAACACACACACACACACCAAGGTAAACATAGCAGTCACACACCGATCAGCCAAAACATTAAACCCACCTCCTTGTTTCTACACTCACTGTCAATTTTATCAGCTCCACTTACCATATAGAAGCACGTTGTAGTTCTACAATTACTGACTGTAGTCCATCTGTTTCTTTACATCCTTTTTTTTAGCCTGCTTTCACCCTGTTCTGCAATGGTCAGGACACAATGACATGTGTTACAATGTTGTAACAATTACAATGACATGGTGGTGGTGTGTTAGTGTGTGTTGTGCTGGTATGAGTGGATCAGACACAGCAGCGCCTATGTAGTTTTTAAACACCTCACTGTCACTGCTGGACACCAACCAAAAATATATCCAGCCAAAAGCACCCCGTGGGCAGTGTCCTGTGACCACTGATGAAGGTATAGAAGATGACCAACTCAAACAGCAGCAATAGATGAGTGATCTTCTCTGACTTTACATCTACAAGGTGGACCAACTAGGTAGGAGTGTCTAATAGAGTGGACAGTGACATTTAAAAACTCCAGCAGCGCTGCTGTGTCTAATCCACTCATACCAGCACAACACACACTAACACACCATCACCATGTCAGTGTCACTGCAGTGCTGAGAATCATCCTCCACCTAAATAATACCTGCTCTGTGGTGGTCCTGTGGTGGTCCTGACCATTGAAAAACAGGGTGAAAGCACTAATAAAAGTTTGTAGAAAAACAGATGGACTACCGTCAGTAATTGTAGAACTACAAAGGGCTTCTATATGGCAAGTCGAGCTAATAAAATGGACAGGAGGTGGTTTTAATGTTATGGCTGATCGGTGTATAATTCACATATTGTATATAATTATTCCTATGAGATGTGTGCTTCACATAGACTTACAGCTAAACACCTCACATTCCCATTGCAATGATGGCTTTGAATATGCCCCAGTGCTCTTTGTAACAAGGGAGTACTTACAACTATTGCATGCTGATGTGCCCACCGTGAAGCAGGAACAGTGCCATATGTCAGTTTTAGAGGTATTGTGCATATGTAATGGAGTTTCTTTTCTGCTTTGCAGGAGCTGTCATTCTGCTTTACACATAAATACTCCTGAAGACCTAGTTGGAAGTCAGGGTGGTTACTGGCTCCAACTGGCTAACATGTTATGACAGATGCCAATAGCCATTTTACCAGCTTGGCGATGTTCATAGAGCTGCTGTAAAACAACAACTTTCATTCTCACACCAAGGATGACAAACAGCAAACTGGTAAACACACATCATTTTTAGTTTAGGAAACTGTATTGGGCTGATATGTGTTACCCTAAACAGCCTGGACTGTTATCTTAAATTTAGAGCTGTCTGTCCAGATTTAGCAGGAGCGCTGGCTTCCGCATGCCATATAGCATTAAGATTTATCCTCCATAATCATGCACCAGCCTTATACCTAAAAGAAGCTCCTGTTAAGTCATAGAAAAAAAGCATTTTTGTGCTGTAGATTAAGGCCACAGAATGAGTACATTAAAATTGCTGGTGGTGCTGGACCTCAGTGTGCTGGGAATCTAGCTAACTATCGTACATTAGTATAAACTGTTTTACATAATACACATAAAAGATAAAGCCAGTGGTGACTTAACTGTTAAAATACTGGAGACACTAGTTATTCCCTGGCTACCAGTACAAGGAAGGCCCCTGACCCTCATTTGCTCATTCAGACCTCTTGATTTTTTGCATACTTTATTGGGTGGTTTTGAATGGACATAACTGTTTGAATATAATAATTTTCTCAAGAGAGAATTTCTCAAGATTTTAACATCATGTTTTACACACTTTGGTTACATTCATGACAGAACAGCTAGTTACTGGTTACACAAGATTCATCAGTTCACAGGTCTAATGTCAACCACAGTCATGAGACTCCACAATTTTATATCTCCAATTCATCTCACTTGCATGTCTTTGAACTGTGGCAGGAAACCCAAGTGAACACAGGGAGAACACGCAAACTCCACACAGAAATGACCCGGACCGCTCCACCTGGGGATCAAACCCAGGACCTTCCTGCTGTGAGGTGGGAATTAAATTATTTTAGTGCTTATGTGCATTCTGTTTGCTTTAATTATCTGTCCTGAAGATTTGTCCTAAACTTCTTGCAATTTAAAGTGACTTGGCATAATTTGGAAAGGTGCACACCTGGGTTTATAAAGTACTACAATTTAAACTGCACTGTAAGGAAAAAAGCTGTAAGTCCAAGGAGCTATGAGATCTTCTAGAACCAACTTCTAGAACATCTGCAATCAAATTAAGACATGGCATTATTTAGGGTAAGAAGTCCCAGTTTAATATTCCAGATATAAACCCAAACAAACATGTTGAGAGACCTGAAGATGATAGTTGCTTCCAAATGGGCTTCTACAAAATATTTAATAAAGGGTCTGAAAACTAAATAAATATTGTATTGCATGCACTGTATGTGAGTACACCCCTCACATTTCTGCAGATATTTAAGTATATCTTTTCATGGGACAACACTGACAAAATGACACTTTGACACAATGAAAAGTAGTCTGTGTGCAGCTTATATAACAGTGTAAATTTATTCTTCCCTCAAAATAACTTAATATACAGCCATTAATGTCTAAACCACCGGCAACAAAAGTGAGTACACCCCTAAGAGACTACACCCCTAAATGTCCAAATTGAGCACCGCTTGTCATTTTCCCTCCAAAATGTCATGTGACTCGTTAGTGTTACTAGGTCTCAGGTGTGCATAGGGAGCAGGTGTGTTCAATTTAGTAGTACAGCTCTCACACTCTCTCATACTGGTCACTGAAAGTCCCAACATGGCACCTCATGGCAAAGAACTCTCTGAGGATCTTAAAAGACGAATTGTTGCGCTACATGAAGATGGCCAAGGCTACAAGAAGATTGCCAACACCCTGAAACTGAGCTGCAGCACAGTGGCCAAGATCATCCAGGGTCCACTCAGAACAGACCTCGCGTTGGTCGTCCAAAGAAGCTGAGTGCACATGCTCAGCGTCACATCCAACTGCTGTCTTTGAAAGATAGGCGCAGGAGTGCTGTCAGCATTGCTGCAGAGATTGAAAAGGTGGGGGGTCAGCCTGTCAGTGCTCAGACCATACGCTGCACACTACATCAAATTGGCCTGCATGGCTGTCACCCCAGAAGGAAGCCTCTTCTGAAGTCTCTACACAAGAAAGCCCGCAAACAGTTTGCTGAAGACATGTCAACAAAGGACATGGATTACTGGAACCATGTCCTATGGTCTGATGAGACCAAGATTAATTTGTTTGGTTCAGATGGTCTCAAGCATGTGTGGCGGCAATCAGGTGAGGAGTACAAAGATAAGTGTGTCATGCTTACAGTCAAGCATGGTGGTGGGAATGCCATGGTCTGGGGCTGCATGAGTGCAGCAGGTGTTGGGGAGTTACATTTCATTGAGGGACACATGAACTCCAATATGTACTGTGAAATACTGAAGCAGAGCATGATCCCCTCCCTCCGGAAACTGGGTCGCAGGGCAGTGTTCCAGCATGATAATGACCCCAAACACACCTCTAAGACGACCACTGCTTTATTGAAGAGGCTGAGGGTAAAGGTGATGGACTGGCCAAGCATGTCTCCAGACCTAAACCCAATAGAACATCTTTGGGGCATCCTCAAGCGGAAGGTGGAGGAGCGCAAAGTCTCGAATATCCGCCAGCTCCGTGATGTCGTCATGGAGGAGTGGAAAAGCATTCTAGTGGCAACCTGTGAAGCTCTGGTATACTCCATGCCCAGGAGAGTTAAGGCAGTTCTGGGAAATAATGGTGGCCCCACAAAATATTGACACTTCAGGAACTTTCACTAAGGGGTGTACTCACTTTTGTTGCCGGTGGTTTAGACATTAATGGCTGTATATTGAGTTATTTTGAGGGAAGAATAAATTTACACTGTTATATAAGCAGCACACAGACTACTTTTCATTGTGTCAAAGTGTCATTTTGTCAGTGTTGTCCCATGAAAAGATATACTTAAATATCTGCAGAAATGTGAGGGGTGTACTCACTTTTGTGATACACTGTATATACGTATACACAACGCCACAACCCATCTGTGCATACAATAGCTTGTGTAACCTACGCTTCAAAAGGGTTTACAAGTCACGGTTTGCTGCTTTTTACCTCCTAGGTGTTTAAGAGATGGAGTTCTCCCTCATGGGAGAGCAGAGTTTGCTCACTGGTCAGGTAGTGTCCTGGGGTGTTCTGGGTGGAATCTCCTCTTCCCTTTCTTACTTACTAAACAGGGCAGATAAATGCATCTATATAAAAGAGTGGCAAAGTGTACACTTACTGTATAAAACCTCATCATTTAGTCCAAAAATCTTAATTTCACAAGCTTGTTTGATGTTTTTATGTTTCTCATTATTTGGCGAAGCAGAGTCCATGTATACATATAAATGTGCACATGGGTGTGTGTGTGTGTGTGTGTGTGTGTGCACGAATGTATGAGTATGACAAAAAGGCATTGCTTTAGAACAGGCTGTGCAGGACAGATAGTGGCAAGAATTAAGATCCATTTCACGGCTTGGCTGTCAAGGCTGGCTCGGCTAGAGAGGAGCCTGTCAGCGTGCCAGTAAGGAGTGGCGAGGCAGCCGGTCCCAGAGACTTCTTGTAATTGTGCTGCTGTGAAGTGCAGGTGGCTGTGCAAATGGCTAAATGTGGCATGGAAACCAATCCGCCATGACACAGCCGTTTTTAAGTCCATCACAAGTGGATGTAGCATTTGGGTCCGGGTAGTAATTTCAGAGAGAGAAATAAGTGTCTGAGGGGGTGTATAGTAATCCTTTCCAAAAAATGATCAACCTTTGTAGATTGACTAAGATTTCTTTGTAAACTAATTACATTCTACATAATCTAACACATGCTTTAATACACATGCTTTAATTAAAAACAAAGAAATATTCTAACCATTTACGTTTATTCCTTGGTAGAAATATCTTGAGTTTGATTTTTTTGTGTGTGAAGTTTGCATGTTCTCTCTGTGTCCGCATAGGTTTCCTCCAGTTTCCTCCCACAAGCCTGAAGACATGCTAGTCAGGCCAATTTAAGCTACTGAAATTGTGTGTGTGTCTCTGCCCTGGATTGGACTGGCACTCTGCCTGGGGTATTTCCGCTCAATGAATCAAACCCACCCTGACCCTGCCCAGGATCCAGGATAAAACAGATAATAATAAATGAGTGAAAGTTCATATTTATCCTCTTATATTTAAATCACAATTAAGCCCAAGTCCCCAAGTCATTGGTTTAAAAAATGGGCATGGTCAGATTAAGGCTAAAAGATTTTATCCAGAAAATAGTTCCCAGCTATGGCACAGGTAACAATTTTGTCATTTCATGATTTTATCTACTGTGTGGCTAGATTGCAAATTATGATTTATAGTTTTGTTTGGTTTAAGCATGTTTTTTTTCTCTTTTCCCCAATTTTCTCCCCTAATCTAGTTGTATCCATTTACCCTGATTGCGCTACGCTTCACCTCTACCGATACAACCCTCCACTGCTGACTGAAGAGCTTCGCAACTGACACACGCCCCATCCGACACGTGTGCAGTACCAACTGCATCTTTTGAGAAACCCTGGTCCGGCTCATCTCACCCTGAACAACAGCCAATCATTGTTCATGTGGCCGCCCAGCCCAGCCAGATGGCAGAGCTGAGATTTGATACAATGTATTCGAAATCCCAGTGCTGGTATGCTAGCGTATTTTACGGCTGTGCCACCTGAGTGGCCCTGAGTATGTTTTTTTTTAAAGAATTTATAGTTATGTATTGTCTCTAGGTACTCTGCTTGTTTTTCAGCTCTTGAAAACATGCAAGTAAATGGGTTTGCTCTTTAAAATTGCCCCTAGGTGTTAGTAAGTCGGTGCATTGGTGCCTTGTCTAGAGTGTGTTCCTGCATTATACTTATTGTATCTGGTTGGCTCCTGACCAATAGAACCATAAACAGGATGCAGCAGTTAGTAAGAATCAATAAAAGGTTTCATGATTTTTTGTAAATCAGTTTGTTTGTAAAGTGTGTCATTAAAAGTATTTATTAATACACTTTATGCACATAGAATAACATGCTAGGTAAACTGGATTCTGTTTATAAGTGAGCATGGCTTCACAATTTTTACAATCCCAAATCAGAAAAAGTTGGGACAGCATGGGAAATGCAAATAATAAAAAACATTTATTTTGACTTTTATTTGATTGCAGACAGGATGAACCTGAGATATTTCATGTTTTATCTGCTCAACTTCATTTCATTTATTAATATACCTCCATTCCTGCATTTCAGGCATGCAACACATTCCAAAAGAAAAGTTGAGACAGTAAAGCATTTACCACTTTGTACTGTTGCCATTCCTTTTCACCACACTTAAAAGACGTTTCGGCACCGAGGATACCAAGTGATTTAGTGTTTCAGCTTTTATTTTGTTCCATTCTTCCTGCAAACACGTCTTAAGATGTGCAACAGTACGGGGTCATCCTTGTTGCATTTTTCGTTTTAAAATTCTCTACACATACTCTATTGGGTACAGATCAGGACTGCAGGCAGGCCAGTCCAGTACCCGTACCCTCTTCTTCTGCAGCCATGCCTTTTGTAATGTGTGCAGCATGTGGTTTTGCATTGTCTTGTTGAAAAATGCATGGACGTCCCTGGAAAAGATGATGTTTTGAAGGCAGCCAGAAGTCTGGATGGTCCTTTTGTAGTGCTTGACAAAGGTTTGCCAAAGTAATCCCTCACCCATGTGGTTATGTCAGCTATTGTTGAGTGACGGTTCTTGATGCAGTGCTGTCTGAAGGATCGAAGATCACGGGCCTTTATGCACTAAAATTCCTCTCGATTCCTTGAATTGTTTAATGATATTATGTACTGTAGAGGGAGAAATATGCAAATCCCTTCCAATCTTTCTTTTAGGAACATTGTTTTTAAACATTTCAATAATTTTCTTGCGTGTTTGTTGACAAACTGGAGATCCTCTGATCATCTTTGCTCATCATCTGATCATCTTTCCTGGATGCTGCTTTTGTACCAAACCATGATTACAATCACCTGTTTGGAATCACATCATTATTTAGTTTTTACCACCTCATTACTAGCCCTAATTTCCCCCTGTCACGCTTGGAGCCTCAGGGTGATCCTGTGCGCCAGTGTGCCACGCCCTTCTCTCCCCAGTCTCCAGCCAGCCTCCCTCTCCTGATTGGTTAGCTGGGGCTAATTAGCCCCAGCTGCTACTATTTAGGAGAGGCTCAGGGAAAGGCTGGTTGGAGACTATTGAGTGTAACTCTGTCTGTTTGCTCCTGGTAACTCTGTCTGTTTGCTCCTGGTAACTCTGTCTGTTTGCTCCTGGTAACTCTGTCTGTTTGCTCCTGGTAACTCTGTCTGTTTGCTCCTGGTAACTCTGTCTGTTTGCTCCTGGTAACTCTGTCTGTTTGCTCCTGGTAACTCTGTCTGTTTGCTCCTGGTAACTCTGTCTGTTTGCTCCTGGTAACTCTGTCTGTTTGCTCCTGGTAACTCTGTCTGTTTGCTCCTGGTAACTCTGTCTGTTTGCTCCTGGTAACTCTGTCTGTTTGCTCCTGGTAACTCTGTCTGTTTGCTCCTTGTAACCCTGTCTGTTTGCTCCTAGTAACTCTGTCTGTTTGCTCCTAGTAACTCTGTCTGCGTCTGGGATCTCGGCTCCTGGTACTCTGTCTGTTTGCTCTGTCTGCTCTGTCTGACCTGTTTGACCTGTTTGACCTGTTTGACCTGTTTGACCTGTTTCGTCGGTTTCGCCTGTTTCGTCTGTTTAACCTGTTTAGTCTGTTTAGCCTGTTTGTTTGCCCCGTTAGCCTGTTTAGCCCCGTTAGCCTGTTTAGCCTGTTTAGCCCCGTTAGCCTGTTTAGCCTGTCCGTTAGCCTGTTTAGCCTGTCCGTTAGCCTGTTTAGTCTGTTTTGCCTGTTTAGTCTGTGTTTAGCCTGTTTGTTTGCCCCGTTAGCCTGTTTAGCCCCGTTAGCCTGTTTAGCCTGTCCGTTAACCTGTTTAGTCTGTTTAGCCTGTTTGTTTGCCCGTTAGCCTGTTTAGCCTGTCCGTTAACCTGTTTAGTCTGTTTAGCCTGTTTGTTTGCCCCGTTAGCCTGTTTAGCCCCGTTAGCCTGTTTAGCCTGTTTGTTTGCCCCGTTAGCCTGTTTAGCCCCGTTAGCCTGTTTAGCCTGTCCGTTAGCCTGTTTAGCCCCGTTAGCCTGTTTAGCCTGTCCGTTAGCCTGTTTAGTCTGTTTAGCCGGTTTAGTCTTTGTTTCGCCTGTCTGTTAGTCCTGTTCTGTCAGTTTACCCTGTCTTGTCTTTATTATTATTAAATATAGTTTCTGTCACACATCTCCGCGTTTGTGTCCGCCCCTCCTGTCCGTCTAGCCCACAAACCGTTACAGAATAGTCTCCCTAATTAGGACACAGCGAGATGTTGCTTGTTCACGTTTTCCCAGACTTTGGCTCTATGAGGTTTCCTCTGGTCTTCCCGCTTAGTAGGCCGGCTCCTTATGATGGAAGCAACCATAGTGTTGAAGGCTTCCTTCTACAGAGCCAGCTCTACCTGCAGAACCTTCTGGACCCCCAGCCAACTGAAATCGACAAGGTACGATTTATGATGTCTAGACTGAGGGGTGCTGCTCGTGAGTGGGCTAAGCAGCTTTGGTCTGACAGGGGAGTTGTGCTGAACTCGGTGAAGGATTTTGAGGGCCTCATGAGAGCCAAGTTTTCACGCAGCAAAGCGCCCACTGCAGCTTATACCCGGCATCCAGTGCCCACTGGGGAGGTTAAAATTCCCCCAGTGCCCACTGAGGATGTGGTCCGGGTGCCAGTGCCCGATTATAAAGCTCGTGACAGTTCCAAGTCCTCTCCAGTGTTTTCGCAGTCAAGTCCAGTTTCTCCAGGGTCCAAACAGCTGACTTCTGACACATATCCAGGGTCCAAGCAGCTGATTTCGGACGCCTCTCCAGTGTTTTCGCAGCTGAGTCCAGTTTCTCCAGGGTCCAAACAGCTGACTTTTGACGCATATCCAGGGTCCAAGCAGCTGATTTCGGACGCCTCTCCAGTGTTTTCGCAGCTAAGTCCAGTTTCTCCAGGGTCCAAGCAGCTGATTTCGGATGCCTCTCCAGTGTTTTCGCAGATGAGTCCAGTTTCTCCAGGGTCCAAACAGCTGGCTTCTGACGCATATCCAGGGTCCAAGCAGCTGATTTCGGACGCCTCTCCAGTGTTCTCGCAGCCGAGTCCAGTCTCTCCAGGGTCCAAACAGCTGACTTTTGACGCATATCCAGGGTCCAAGCAGCTGATTTCGGACGCCTCTCCAGTGTTCTCCCAAGTGACTTCGGACGCCTCTCCAGGGTCCTCGCAGCTGAATGACGTTTCTCCAGTGTTTTCGCAGCTGATTTCGGACGCCTCTTCTCAAGGGTCCACGCAGCTGACTACGGACGCCTCTTCTCAAGGGTCCACGCAGCTGACTCCGGACGCCTCTTCGCCAGGGTCCTCGCAGCTGACTCCGGACGCCTCTTCTCAAGGGTCCACGCAGCTGACTCCGGACGCCTCTTCTCAAGGGTCCACGCAGCTGACTCCGGACGCCTCTTCTCAAGGGTCCACGCAGCTGACTCCGGACGCCTCTTCTCAAGGGTCCACGCAGCTGACTCCGGACGCCTCTTCTCCAGGCTCACCGCAGCTGACTCCCGAAGCCTCTTCGCCAGGCTCACCGCAGCTGACTCCCGAAGCCTCTTCGCCAGGCTCACCTCAGCTGACTCCCGAAGCCTCTTCGCCAGGCTCACCGCAGTTGATTTCTGTTCCCGAGTTGGCGCATCCCGATGGCGCTCCTGTTCCCGAGTTGGCGCATCCCGATGGCGCTCCTGTTCCCGAGTTGGCGCATCCCGATGGCGCTCCTGTTCCCGAGTTGGCGCATCCCGATGGCGCTCCTGTTCCCGAGTTGGCGCATCCCGATGGCGCTCCTGTTCCCGAGTTGGCGCATCCCGATGGCGCTCCTGTTCCCGAGTTGGCGCATCCCGATGGCGCTCCTGTTCCCGAGTTGGCGCATCCCGATGGCGCTCCTGTTCCCGAGTTGGCGCATCCCGATGGCGCTCCTGTTCCCGAGTTGGCGCATCCCGATGGCGCTCCTGTTCCCGAGTTGGTGTCCTCCGACGGCACTTCTGTTCCTGGGTTGGCGCCCCCTGATGGCACTCCTGTTCCTGAGTTGGTGTCCTCCGACGGCACTTCTGTCCCAGAGTTGGTGTCCTTCGAAGGTGCTTCTGTTTCCTCGTCGGCACTCCCAGATGGCGCTCCTGTTTCCGAGATGACGCCCCCAGATGGCGCTCCTGTTTCCGTGTTGGCGCCCCCCGATGGTACTTCTGTTCCCACGATGGCGCCCCCCGACGGCGCTTTTGAACTCTCGTCAGCGCTCCCCGACAGCGCTTCTGGTCTCCTTTCATGCCTACCGCAAGGCATATTAAATGACTTCAAATTTGCCCCTCAGGGTCCAGGACCTCCTTTTTGTTTTTGTTTTTGTATTTGGGCACGCCAGGAGTCGTGCCTTCGGGGAGGGGCCTACTGTCACGCTTGGAGCCTCAGGGTGATCCTGTGCGCCAGTGTGCCACGCCCTTCTCTCCCCAGTCTCCAGCCAGCCTCCCTCTCCTGATTGGTTAGCTGGGGCTAATTAGCCCCAGCTGCTACTATTTAGGAGAGGCTCAGGGAAAGGCTGGTTGGAGACTATTGAGTGTAACTCTGTCTGTTTGCTCCTGGTAACTCTGTCTGTTTGCTCCTGGTAACTCTGTCTGTTTGCTCCTTGTAACTCTGTCTGTTTGCTCCTAGTAACTCTGTCTGTTTGCGCCTGGTAACTCTGTTTGCGTCTGGGATCTCGGCTCCTGGTACTCTGTCTGTTTGCTCTGTTTGCTCTGTCTGCTCTGTCTGACCTGTTTGACCTGTTTGACCTGTTTGACCTGTTTGACCTGTTTCGTCTGTTTCGTCTGTTTAACCTGTTTAGTCTGTTTAGTCTGTTTAGCCTGTTTGTTTGCCCCGTTAGCCTGTTTAGCCTGTTTAGCCCCGTTAGCCTGTTTAGCCTGTCCGTTAGCCTGTTTAGCCTGTCCGTTAGCCTGTTTAGTCTGTTTTGCCTGTTTAGTCTGTGTTTAGCCTGTTTGTTTGCCCCGTTAGCCTGTTTAGCCCCGTTAGCCTGTTTAGCCTGTCCGTTAACCTGTTTAGTCTGTTTAGCCTGTTTGTTTGCCCGTTAGCCTGTTTAGCCTGTCCGTTAACCTGTTTAGTCTGTTTAGCCTGTTTGTTTGCCCCGTTAGCCTGTTTAGCCCCGTTAGCCTGTTTAGCCTGTTTGTTTGCCCCGTTAGCCTGTTTAGCCCCGTTAGCCTGTTTAGCCTGTCCGTTAGCCTGTTTAGCCCCGTTAGCCTGTTTAGCCTGTCCGTTAGCCTGTTTAGTCTGTTTAGCCGGTTTAGTCTTTGTTTCGCCTGTCTGTTAGTCCTGTTCTGTCAGTTTACCCTGTCTTGTCTTTATTATTATTAAATATAGTTTCTGTCACACATCTCCGCGTTTGTGTCCGCCCCTCCTGTCCGTCTAGCCCACAAACCGTTACACCCCCGTCCCAACTTTTTTGGAATGTGTTGCAAATAAAGTTGAGCAGACAAAACATGAAATATCTTGGGTTCAAATTGTCTGCAGTAAATTTTATTTTAAAACTTGAACCCCATCCATCTTTCGAAAAAGCTATGTAAATAGACTTTTCCTAGGACATTTACCAGCAGAAAAGATGTATTTGTAAGATTTATATATATATACAGTGGGGTCAAAAAGTACTTAGTCAGCCACTGATTGTGCAGGTTCTCCTACTTAGAAAGATGAGAGAGGTCTGCAATTGTCATCATAGGTACACTTCAACTATGAGAGACAAAATGAGAAAAAAAAATCCAGGAAATCACATTGTAGGATTTTTAAAGAATTTATTTGTAAATTATGGTGGAAAATAAGTATTTGGTCAAAAACAAACAAGCAAGATTTCTGGCTCTCATAGACCTGTAACTTCTTCTTTAAGAAGCTCTTCTGTCCTCCACTCGTTACCTGTATTATTGGCACCTGTTTGACCTCGTTATCTGTATAAAAGACACCTGTCCACAGCCTCAAACAGTCGGACTCCAAACTCAACCATGGCCAAGATCAAAGAGCTGTCGAAGGACACCAGGAAGAAAATTGTAGACCTGCACCAGGCTGGGAAGAGTGAATCTACAATAGGCAAGCAGGTTGGTGTGAATAAATCAACTGTGGGAGCAATTGTAAGAAAATGGAAGACATACAAGACCATTGATAATCTCCCTCGATCTGGGGCCCCACGCAAGATCTCATCCCGTGGGGTCAAAATGATCATGAGAATGGTGAGCAAAAATCCCAGAACTACACAGAGGGACCTGATGAATCACCTGCAGAGAGCTGGGACCAAAGTAACAAAGGCTACCATCTGTAACACACTACGCCGAGAGGGACTCAAATCCTGCAGTGCCAGGCGTGTCCCCCTGCTTAAGCCAGTACATGTCCAGGCCCGTCTGAAGTTTGTCAGAGAGCATATGGATGATCCAGAAGAGGATTGGGAGAATATCATGTGGTCAGATGAAACCAAAATGGAACTTAAAGTGGAACGTAAAAAATCAACTCGTCGTGTTTGGAGGAAGAAGAAGAACCCAAGAACACCATACCTACTGTGAAGCATGGGGGTGAAAACATCATGCTTTGGGGCTGTTTTTCTGCAAAGGGGACAGGACGACTGATTCGTGTTAAGGGAAGAATGAACGGGGCCATATATCGTGAGATTTTAAGCCAAAACCTCCTTCCATCAGTGAGAGCATTGAAGATGGAATGTGGCTGGGTCTTCCAGCATAGAAAATTTGTGGAATCCGTGTTGCCCAGCGACAGCCCCAAAACATCACTGCTCTAGAGGAGATCTGCATGGAGGAATGGGCCAAAATACCAGCCAGTGTGTGCAAACCTGGTGAAGACTTACAGGAAACGTTTGACCTCTGTCATTGCCAACAAAGGTTATGTTACAAAGTATTGAGTTGAACTTTTGTTATTGACCAAATACTTATTTTCCACCATAATTTACAAATAAATTCTTTAAAAATCCTACAATGTGATTTCCTGGATTTTTTTTCCTCATTTTGTCTCTCATAGTTGAAGTGTACCTATGATGAAAATTACAGACCTCTCTCATCTTTTTAAGTAGGAGAACTTGCACAATCAGTGGCTGACTAAATACTTTTTGACCCCACTGTATATATTTTTTTTCATTATTGCATTGCTGCACAATTTGAAGCTGCCTTTATGTCATCAGATCTTTTTTTTATTCTGACTCACTGCCTATATTCTCTTTCACTTGAGTGCCTGTAACTGAGGCCTTATACAAATATAAAGCATTGCTTTCATATATGAGAGTGTCAGAGCAGCTGCTATATGAAGCATTGCAGCAAGTCCAGATTTTGCCAAAGGGCCGACAAATATACTGGCTGACTGTAGCCAGGTTTCTGTCAGCTCACAAATTTAACCACAGGGGCACCTTCCTAGATGGACTGAGAGAGAAAAGCTGACCTGTATAGAAAAAAACCATTATTTGAGATATCCTAAAGAGGTAAGAACAGAAGAAAAGGAAATAAAAGAAGAAAGCTGTAGTGTTTACCTCTACAGTTTTTTTTTTTACCTCTACAGTGGCAATTATAGCTACAAAGAAATCATGGTAACACATCAACTTTGAGGATAAAATGTACGCTTTCTGCCCAATATATCCCACCCACTAACAGGTGCCGTGATGAAGAGATAATCATTCACATGTTATTCACTTCACCTGTCAGTGGTCATAATGTTATACCTTGTCGTATACAGTGCATTCAGAAAGCACTCATTTTTCCCAATTTTCATCCCAATCTAGTTGTATTCAATCATCCGATTGCATTATGCTTCCTTTCTACTGATGTTGATCTCCACCCTGACTGAGGAGAGCCGTGACTAACCCCTCCGACACGTGTGCAGTAGCCAACTGCATCTTGTCACTTGCACAAGGCGAGTTCATATGTGGATCAGCTTTGTGTACGGAGAGACACACCCTGATCACATTATCCCTCGTCTCTGTGCAGTCGGCATCAATCAGCCAGCAAAGGTCGTAATTGCATCAGTTCTGAGACCCTGTCAGGCACCCCCCTTGAACAACAGCCAATAGTTGTTTGTGTAGGTGCCCAGCCTGTCGGATGGCAGAGCTGAGTTTCGAACTGTCGAGTTCAAAATGTTAGCTCTGGTGTGCTAGTGTGTTTCACTGCTGCACCACCTGAGCGGTAGAAAGCACTAATTTTAAGAAGGCATCTATACACTGCAGCTTAATACTCTCCCTACTTTTGCAGCTTTTTCTTAGTTGTTGTTGTTGTTTTTTGATTCTCCGTTCATGCAGTAGTAGCAGTGAGGTGTTCATACAATCAACCAGAACTCCTCTGTATCAAAAATTGGCACAAGGATTAACATCCCACTGGAGATCACTTGCTCCCTGAAGTTAACATCCCCTCTGCAATGTGACACAGGTGACAGAAGGAAAGAAAGCAGAAACAGATATGGAGAGCCAGACTATGTGCTAGGCTACAGACTAACTCTTACAGACCAGCTGTTCCGAGAGTCTTTCTGGCCAGCTCCAGGTCTCTTGCCAACAAGACTGACGAGATCAAGCTTCGGATCACCTCACACTACAAAAACAACAATGTGATGACAAATACAGAAATTTGGCTGAGCTGCTTTTTTCTGGACACTATCAAGATATTTAAGGCCGCCACTCCAGTGTATGTTTTGGGTCTTAGTGTTGCCGTAGTATGAGTTTGTGTGTTCTCTGGAGGAGGTTTTCTTCAGTGTTAATTCTGTATTGGACTGCATTTATCCTTCTCTAATTCTTAGCAGTCTCACTGTCCCTGCTTCTGAGATACACCACCATAGAATGATGCTGCCATCACTATGTTTCACAGTAGAGATGCTATTAAACAGATGATAGCTAAGTTGGTAGCACTGTGACCACACAGCAAGAAGGTCCTGGGTTCGATCCCCAGGTGGGGCGGTCCGGGTCCTTTCTATGTGGAGTTTGCATGTTCTCCCCGTGTCTGCGTGGATTTCCTCCGGGAGCTCTGGTTTCCTCCAACAGTCCAAAGACATGCAAGTGAGGTGAATTGGAGACACTAAATTGTCCATGACTGTGTTCAATATAACCTTGTGAACTGATGAGTAACTACCGTTCCTGTCATGAATGTAACCTAAAGTGTAAAACATGACGTAAAAATCCTAATAAACAAACAAAAAAACAAACCAGATGATATGCAGTGCCTGTTTTTGCTTGATATAGTTCTGGCCAAAGAACTGGCCAAAGAACTGGCCAAAGGCCATCTTTGTCTCACTTGACCAGAGGATTGTTTTCCCTCATGTTTCCACATTTACATGCTGTTTAAAAAAGACCTTTACACATGCTTAGTCATGTAATTATTTAATCAGCCAGTCACATTGTAGCAGTGCAAAGAATAAAAAACATGGTTTATAAAAAACATGGTTTAGAAGGTTTACCTAAGAGTAACACAAAACTTAAAAATACAAAAAGTTCAGAATGGTGAAAGCAAAAAGCACATCAAACCTTAAGGCATTTGTTCCACAAAGGAAGATCACATCAGATTGTAAAAGAACATGACCTTGAGGCATCAGTTAAAGATACAGATTCAGAAGGATTAACTATACAGTGCCTGTAAAAATCATTAGATCCTATCAAAATCCTTATCACATTGTACCATGTGTCTAGCTGTGTATTTACACATTATAACCATTATCATCATAGTGAAAAATATGATAAGGTATTACAATTTAATTTGTATAATAGCTGGTTTAAATACAAAACCAGAACCTTAGCGTAACCATTATAAACTTATATATACAGATCACACACCAGGCTAATTGGCCTACGCCTGATATCATCTGTAGTGGTTTTAATTACTTCAGAATAAAACAAGCTGTTTCTTGAGGATTTCACTACTAGTACTGCATGGTAACACCATGATTAGAAGAAATGACTAGAAATGGCTCCGTAATAAAGCTGTTGACAGATACAAGATAGAACAAAAATACACAAAGATTTTAGTGGCTATAGCTATCCCTCTGAGTACCATTCAAAGCTTTATTAAAAGGTGAAAAGTGTATGGCACCACCAGCTCTTTGCCAATATTGGGCCGTAGCTCCAAACTGAATGACCAAGCCAGGGGGATATTAATCAGGAAGGCTACCATGATGCCAATGGCAAATCTGAAGGACTCACAAGTCTGTATGTTTGAGATTAGTTGGTTTGTTTAAGTTTTATTGCCAGATTAGACCAAAGTACCACCTGGAGTTCAGTCCAGTAAAGAAATCCAAACACAGTACATAAATACACCATACCTACCGTGAAGCACAGTGGGGGCATTTACATTTTCAGCATTTGGCAGACTCTTTTTATCCAAAGCGACTTACACTACTGTGACAATATATTGTCTAAGCAATTGAGGGTTAAGGGCCTTGTTTAAGACCCAACAGTGGCAACCTGGCAGTGGTGTTTTGTGGCTTAAGGATAAGAAGTGAATGTCCTAAAGTGGCCGAGTCCTGACCAAAATCTGATAAGAGAGCAAGGTGCTGGTCACCACAAACTTTAAATAGACTTGAACAATTATGTAGAACAAAATTGGCAAATATTCCTCAATCAATGTGGTAGGGACAAATCCAAACCAACTAATGGCTTTAGTTAAAGCAAAATATGGCTGAACAAAGTACTAAATCAGGGAACTGATCACTTTTTTAAACCTGGTATTATAGCTTTTTTCTGTCTGTCATTTGTAATTAATTATAACTATTAACTATATTGTAAGGCAGAATGTGTAAATTAAGCTGAAAAAAAGCTTTTTTAAGTTTTGATTGAAGGGCTGTAGAGTGAATAAAAATAACAGTTCATGACAGTATAAAACACTGACTTCATAACAATCACAAGCAAATGATCAACAGTATGTATATATATATATATTTGGGGGCGGCACGGTGGCTAAGTGGGTAGCAAGAAGGTCCTGGGTTCGATCCCCAGGTGGGGCGGTCCGTTTTCCCAATGTCTGGGCGGTCCATTTTCCCCATGTCTGAGTGGGTTTCCTCCGGGTGCTCCAGTTCCCTCCCACAGTCCAAAGACATGCAAGTGAGGTGAATTGGAGATACTAAATTGTCCATGACTGTGTTCGAAATAACCTTGTGAACTGATTAACCGTGTGTAATGAGTAAGTACCGTTCCTGTCATGAATGTAACCAAAGTGTAAAAACATGACGTTAAAATCCTAATGAACAAACAAACATATTTGGGGAAAAAAATAAAGTAATTATCAGAGGTAATACAGCTGTAAAAGCAACGCAACTGAATAAATAAATGGGTATGTAATATAACATTACATATAACATTTGCATTAAATTAATATAAAATTAATATAAACATCATTAATTAGTGCTTAATCTGCAACATTTATTTCTTAATTGCAGATTAAATTGCAACACCAGCAAGAGATAAACCAGTATAAAATTAGATATAAATAAATAAATACAAATATCAAGGACTTGGATGACTGAGCAGTCTCATCATTGAGAGAGGAGGTTAGGGATGGGGCAGTAAAAAAAAAGGATGGCCCAGTGCCATCTCACTCTTACCATTTTTATCTGGTCCATAACACTAGGGAATGATAGGAACCAACTCATCCGAATCTGGCTGCAAAACACTACACCTTTAGCTTAACCTTGAGATATTGCAAGACATGGCAAAACCTTAAATGAGCCCTGTGTGAATGAATTGTTAACAAACCAATTACTAATCTGTTTACGTAACAGTGAACTCGCTTCTCTCTGTACTACAGGCAGATAATGTTCAAACAGTGCTAATGTCTGACATGGTGCACAAAATTGAAATTTTCCACTAAACAAACCCCGGAATTGGGCTCAGCCACCATCACACATGTCCAGACTGGGTAAACCAAAGCTATATATGTGGCTCCCATCGATAGCACATTTAAAGAAATAACCTCTGAGATACTAACACCTAGCCACTTCATAATCCACTCATGGTCAGTTTCTTATACCTCTCTAGCAATCACAATTGGATACACGCTTACAATTACTAGATTAGAATAATTAAAAAGTGTAAGTGTGAGTGAAAAAAGTTTATTTACAGTAGAAGTATTAATACATAACCAATTACTACTTAGAACATGTATATATGCTTAGAGCATGATTGTCAGTAGTCAAGTTCTAATATTCCAAGAATACTGCTACAATAGAATGTTACTGGATGTGTACGTGGTGTACAAGATAAGAAGTGCGTCAGTTGCATTGTATGACGTCCAAAACCCAGTTCTAGCTGATTTAGACCGGTTCCAAAGTTCCAATGTTCTAGCTGAGAAATCTCTGTTAACGATGGAATCTTTAGGTCATTGATGATTATATAAGGATGTTTATTTTTTTTCTGTTATTGCATTTACAGAGTCTCTGTGTGAGACTGTGTCGGTGTGATCCTTTTCTGCAAACAATTTTAAAACTACTCTTGTAACTACTACTACTTACAATCCAGTCTCTAAGGTATTTCATTAAAAAATAAGGAAATCTCATCATAATAGCATTATTCCACTGCAAAATTATACAAATTAATGTTTACGCCTATGTAGTATACTGTATAATTAAATTTTTCAGAGCTAGCAGATATATTAAATACTTTAACTTATTAATTCATTAATAATAATACATACTATACACTATACAGTAGACCCTTGAGTTACGAACGGTTTACCATACGAACATTTTGGTTTACGAACGATCTTTTTCAACTTAACGTACGAACAAATTTCAGATTACGAACCAAAATTCGCGAAACACATGACGTCACGAACAAGTTGACTCAGAGCGTCTCTCTCTCTCTATATATATACAGTATATACAGTGAGCAAACATTCGGACAGCGGATGGTGTTTTTCCGGTGTTTTCTTTATATTTTATACAATTCTATATTAAAATGTCCCCATAGAAGGTGCAGAGACAGTGCAGTTTTTTGTTGTTGTATAATTACTCTTGCCAGTAGCTGTCACTGTGTATCAGACAGAGGGGACATTGAGTAAGAGAGAAGAAGGAAGTTATTCTTTCGTGAAATTATACCTACAAAATACAACGCTATTAAAATAAAGAAGGAAATAATAATAATAATTTAAGATTTAAGGGCAAATATACTTGTATTTATAACAAAAAAGACCATTTAAGACATTAGAAAGGTTAGGTAAGGGGTGGTTTGGGAGGTCTGGCACGAATGAATTCTATTTACATTATTTCTTATGGGAAAAATAGGTATAACTAACAAACATTTTGACTTAAGAACAGCCCTTCGGAACCAATTAAATTCATAAGTCAAGGGTCCACTGTACTATTCTACACATACTGCAAATATAATTTTCTATTGCTTACTATTGCTTCAGTTCACACATTGCTTTGTGCTAATTGGCATGCTAAACCAATGTGGCAATAATTGCTCCTTTGCAAAACTTGACAGTTGCCACTATGGTAGCCAATTACAACTACGCAGATAGCTAGCTAGCTAGCTAGCTAGCTAGCTAGCTAGATAGATAGATAGATAGATAGATAGATAGATAGATAGATAGATAGATAGATAGATAGATAGATAGAAAAGTTACTTTGGCTTGAAATATAACTAAATAGCAGCAGTAGTCTATATATTCTTATTAACAATATATACAAATATATGTATTACCCATGCACATTATGATAATCAATATATATAGGTATGAATGAATATATGTAGTAGAAGCAGTAGTATAGATTATAACCAATATACACATATAATTATAAATATAAGAGATAAAAATGTCAAAGGATTGTCAAGGAATTATATGTAGGTTTGACATGATGGTCAGTGTGCATGAGTTAAAGTCTGATTTAATGACTCTGTCGCCGTGTGGTGTTAAACAGTCTGACTGCCTGGGGTACAAAAGACTTTCTCAGCCTGTCTGTTGAGCAGGACAGAGACAGCAGTCTGTCACTGAGCACACTCCTCTGTCTGGTGATTGTGCTGTTCAGAGGGTGCTGTGTATAATCCATGATTGAAAAAAGTTTTAAGAGTCCTTTCCTCAGCCACCTGCATAAAAGTGTAGAGCTCTGTGCCAACCGCAGAGCCAGCTTTCCTCACCAGCCTGTCCAGTCGTGTAGTTGTGCATGATAAGCTAGGTTTGTGTGCAGTCAGATAGTAGCAGGGGTATGGCTACAATAGTCAAATTTAATAGTTACAGTATATAGAGGGTCTACATTTGTTTGACAATGTATTTTCTTGCCATTTGTAAGCCCCCACACTACACACAAAAGTAGAGAAAACTTGAGATGTCTTTCTTTATACTAATACATTTTGCTAGCTGTAAATCTTTATACATAGTGTATTTTTTTCAGTAAAAGAATTATGGTTACCCAAAACATCTCATATCTACATTTAAAATAAAATGAATCCATTGAAAGAGAGATGACAACAAACTTGTTACACGTCACACATTATATTATGTCTCGTCAGGTTGACATGATGGATGAGTATGTCTCAGAAATAATGAAAATGGCAGGGGAGCACAAACAACAAAATGACAAAAACATATAAAAGAAGATAAATAAACTGAAAAACATATGCATCTATGCAATCTCTGTCCTGACACAAGCTTTTCAGTGGCAGTCAAACAAAGTCAGCAGATCAGGATTGTCAGAGGCGTCATGTAGAGCAGTTCAGCTGTGAAATTGGAATGCCATGCTAACCAGAGATCTGCTATTGCATTCACTGCCCTGCCTTTAGTTATCCATTCACAAATGACTGCTTCTTCTTCTTCGGCAGTAACAGAAACCCGATTTTGAAGAAGTCATTTGAGATATTACATTAAGAAGTTTCTTGTTCTTTGTTTTCATTATTCTACAACCCCAAATCAGAAAAAGTTGGGACAGCATAGAAATATGAATGAATATATACATTTACTTTTTATTTCATTGCAGACAGAATAAACCTGAGATATTTCATGTTTTGTCTCATCAACTTCAGTCTTCCTGCAAACACATCTTAAAAAGTTAAACAGTACAGGGGCATCATTGTCACATTTTTTGTTTCAAAAATCTCCACACATTCTCTATTGGGGACAGGTCAGGACTGCATCACTGTGTGATGGTCCATCCTAGATGCCTCCAAGCCCAGAGAAGTCAACGCTGCTTCTGGACATGGTTAACATAAGGCTTCTTTTTTGCACAAGTAAAGTGCAAAAAAGTGGCATTTGTGCATGTAACTCTGTATTGTAGTGCTTGACAAAGGTTTGCCAAAGTAATCCCTCACCCATGTGGTTATATCAGCTATTGTTGAGTGGCGGTTCTTGATGTAGTGCCGTCTGAGGGACAGAAGATCACAGGCGTTTAGCTTAAGCTTGCACCCTTGGCCTTTACCCACTAAAATTCCTCTTCGTCTTTTTCTGATTTGGAGTTGTAGTACAGCATTTTAACTGGATTAACAGAAGTTAACCTTCAAATTCAGAATTAATATACACTACACTAATTTAAAATAGTTACACAAAATTAAATCTAAAATATTTTTTTCTTTTTCAGTTTTTAAAAATTACGCTGTTTGGTACATTGGTGACATTGTAGACAGATGAGTCTAACAAGGTTATCATTTCATTATATAATAAACTTTATTAGTTCGTACATACAATTTAATGCATAATATAACCGTGGGTATGATAACCTTTGTCAAATGTACCTATACAAACATCACAATCAACCAAATATTGACAGATAGTACAGTATGTATTTATAAGCAATAAATCCTGATTGTATTCAGTCATAAGTATAAGTCGCTTTGGATAAGTGTCTGCTAAATGCCACAAGCTTCCATAAGTTTCCCTATAGGCTTTTTAAAGACGTTAAAGTATGCCTGTGTAAAACTGTGCCCGTTCACTCAAAAGCACTTTTGTAATAACAGACACTGATGTTAAACTCTTTCAGGCTCTTAACCAACTATCCAAGTTATCCCAAAAGTGTTTACAGTAGTGGACAGTAGTTCTTAGCAGACTACAAATCCCATGGGCTACTGCACTGCACCTGAACTCCGCTCCTCAGCTTTGGAGTCTTTGCCCTGTGCTAGGCAAAGCTGGTAAGTTAGGCAAAAGACTTTGCTTTTGTTACCTTATTTTAGTTAGCTTGCTTTAATAGAAGTATTCCAAATTAAAAGGATGTTATCCTTTCCGTCAGTATTACTGTCAGACTTAGGGGTAAAGCAGTGGTCCGCAATCAATTTGCAGCACATTGGTGGATCAAGATGCTGCTGTTCCACCCTACTGTTTTTGACTTGGTTACATTTAGTCAGTTTATTATTTTCTCTATGTTTTGTGATCCAATCGGTGTATTTGAGGAATCAATCACATTCACTCCTTTAAAGGCTTTGCCAGTATTTTTGCCCGTTGACTCACACTATAGAGTGCTTTGATAAAAAAATCTACAGTCTGTTATCAAACTCAGCCTTGGATGATTGAATTCCTTTTCAGTCCTTCTCTATGGCTGAGATTTTCTCATTTAGTTTTGATTCTGCTAAGCCATAGCACTCCAGAGTCAGTTGGGTGGTGAGTCTGCTATTCAGCTTTTCCTCATCCCCTTGTTACACTGTGACACTCAAATTGTGATCAGCTGCATCCTCTTTGCTTTCATTATTAATATGATATGTCTAGAACCTCTCAAGTGTTTGTTGAATTCCAACACAGGCACATACTACTTAATGAATTACTGTTTAAAAAATGAACTGATGCAAAACTTTTTTTTTTACACGGAAAGGTCTAAAAACACTGCTGCAGTCATTACTATCCACGTGCCATAAGACCAGCTAGGTGGCAAAAAAGGCATTGTAGTACCTGACAAGTAACTTGAATTAAAGAAATAGGCATGGACATGCAACCAATATCAGAAAAAGTTGGGACAGTATGGAAAATGCAAATAAAATAAAAATGCAGTGTTCTTTACATTTACTTTGACTTTTATTTGATTGCAGACAGGATGAACCTGATATATTTCATGTTTTGTCTGCTTAATTTCATTTCATTTGTTAATATACCTCCATTCCTGCATTTCAGGCCTCTGTGTTTGCATTTTAATGCTTTGATTTGGGGTTGTATTAAAGAGGGAAAATAAGTTTTTTATTAGTAAAAAAGTGTTCCATCCTGGTTATACTGGCAGAGGAATAAAGTAAGCAACATGCTGCTTTGATCCTCATGATTTGTAAGACAGCAGTTCAACGGAACAAGGTGATGCAGCAGACATTGCAGACAACAAAGCTATGGACCAACAGAAGATAAAAACTTTTGTACTGACTGAAATTACTGACACCTCATTCAAAGCCTTCATCAGTGAGAAACGAAGAAAAGTCAAAATGAGATTTGCAAAAGACAATAGTGATTAGACCATAGAGAACTTGAGTGAGGTTGTCTCTAAAGAGTCCAATGTTCAGCTTGGCTTAACAAGACAGAGATCTGGAGAGGCCTCAATTGTCTTGAAACTATTTTGAAATTTAGTGGAGGATCAGTGATGATCGGGTGGTGCTTCAGCAGGCTAAAATTAGGCAGATTAATATTGACCTGTCATGCTTTTACAGTTCCTTCTGTGTTGCAAAAGTAATAGTGGCCAAATTTACTGTGTTGATAAAACCACAGAAACCACAACCATAAAATGCAAAATCCCCAAACAAAGTTGTGCTATTTAGTCATAAAATACCAATAACCACCAGATTTAATATCCCAGTCCATCATTACTAACTTGAATCCATGACTCAGCACACTATTTAATATTTAATGGATCTATTCCCATTGAAACTCCACATGTCCACTGATTATGCAGACCCATTCATCACAATTACTTTACCTGGCTTTAAAGCCAAAAAAAATCTGCGCTACCAACAAATCTAGACATTACTATTTAAACTTTTGTTTTTCATGGTTACACGAGCACAAAATCTACTTAATGACCAAATTGTTGTCTAAAAACTTTTGGTAGCGCATTTTTCTTTTAATGACAGGACAAATTCATGTCCTGATAGATGAAATACAGCTGACTGATGAAACCTGATTAATTATATTTCCATGAGGGATGAAGATAAAGTAGCAGGAAATTAAATACACTTATGCATAGGCAGGGTGATCAATGCTAAATTAAATACTTTGTCGTGCTGAGGCCATGTCTCCAGGTGATGAGTAATTGAAGAATTATAAGGGGACATAGGCTGAGCCATGTGCCCTCCATTATAAAGAGCTTCTTTAGTTGAATGACTGACATCAAAGCCTTAATGCTGGATTGAGATACACATCCTAACATGGTACAGTAGACCCTTAAGTTATGAACCATTTACCATACAAACATTTCGGGTTACGAACAACCTTTTTTAACTTAACGTACGAAGAAATTTCGGATTACGAACCGAAATTCGCGAAACACGTGACGTCACGAACAAGTTGACTCCGACCGTCTCTTTCTATACAGTGAGCGAACATTCGCACAGCGGACGTGTTTTTTTGGTGTTTTCTCTATATTTTGTAAAATTCTATATTAAAATGCCCAAAAAGAAGCTGCAGAGAAAGTGTTGTTGTGTTGTATAATTATTCCTGCCAGTAGGTGTCATGGTGTATTAGACAGAGGGGTAGTGAGTGAGAGAGAAGAAGGAACTTGGCTGAGTAAAGTATTCTTTCTTTCGTGCAATTGCACCTACAAAATACAACACTATTAAAATAAAGAAGAAAATAATAGAGAAATATGAGAGTTGTCGTTTCTGGTAAATACATTTTATAAAAAAGAAGGAAATGTATTATGGTGTATGGTACAGCACACGTACTGTACTGAAATGTGATGAGTGTGTGTGTTTATGTACAGTACAGTACTACTGTGTATTGTTGTTTATTATTGTTTATTACAGTAATGTCTATTCTATAATTTAAGATTTAAGGGAAAATATACTTGTATTTATAATATTTTGTTTTACGTCAGCATGTCCGCTGTGTGGAACTACTTTAAATTGGAAAGTGAAACAAGTCCAACAGCAAAGTGTAATGTCTGCAATGCGAGCGTTTCACAATGCAATAGGAGCAGAGCTGCGTTCATTACTGTAGAATTTTACTATTTATATGGTGTGTGAGTAAAGGATCACTCCGGTTTACAAAACAATGTAGTGATGCCTAATAAAGAAATAAATACACGATATATTCACAAATTGTCGGGAGCATAACACTTTATTAACTTCTTCTGTTATGGTACTGAATAGCGGACAGATAGAGTCATCACGTTAGCCAAGCACGCTATTCCATGCACTGTGAAAGCCCCAAAGGGTCAAAACACACTCACCTCGCGTAGAAACGTCCATCAAACCATTGTCACAATACAACCACAGAAAAGTTTGTTACAGTTACAACACGCATACAAGTATGGTCTCATAAGAAACAAACCAGATATCATTTAACCAAACGATCTACAATTAAAAAATAAACACTCAGCCGAATACAGCGAGTTTATTATTATATGATGAGAAGAGGAACCGGCTGTCCGCTAACATGGCAGAGATGCTGATTTTCCTCAAAAAGAACCAGTTCATTTTGAGTGTTCTAGTTTTACTACTACAATGCTGCACTAAGTTTGTTTACTTTTATTTTGTAAAAATAAAAGAACATAAAGCAATAGCTTGGATGCAGGCAATTTTTTTCCTACAGCACTGCAGAGCTATTCAGTTGTTAAACATATACATTTTATTAATTTGAATAACTGTAATGTACTTGAAGTGTGCACTGTGTGAACAGTATTATCTAGTTCTTATCTAGACAATATCTAGAAAATACAAGTATCGGTTTGAGACTCGGTATCGGATCGGGATCAAAATTAATGATCGGGATCGGGAACAAAAAACCGCCGTCCCTAATTATTTGTATTTACGTTATTTCTTATGGGAAAAATAGGTTTAACTAACGACATTTTGACTTAAGAACAGCCCTTTGGAACCAATTATATTCGTAAGTCAAGGGTCTACTGTATATGTAAATTAACAATTGTATTCTCAACCATCTCTTAGCATACTACACCATGCCTTGAACTGGAGGCTGATATAGGGGCTCAGTGGCAGCACTGTCACAGTTAGAAGATCCTAGGTTTAATTACCAGGTGAAGGTCTAGGTATTTTCTGTATGGAGTTGGCATGTTCTACTCGTGTCTGCACGGGTTTCCTTCAACAGTCAGAAGACATGTAAGTTAGATGTGCAGCAGTACTGGGTGTCATGGTTGCATTTTTCTTTTCAAAATTCTTTACACATTCTTTATTGAGAACATGTTAGGACTGCAGGCAGGCCTGTACAGGACCCTTATCCCCTTCTTCCACAGACATGCCTTTGTAATGTGTGCAGCATGTGTTTTTGCACTTTAGAACTTGTCAGTCCTGTTACTTTTTTTGCAGTTGATTTGTTAATGCCTGTAGATGTTTCCATTAATTAAATAAGCACCTCTAGCAAAAAGCTTTTTCTAGTTTTAAAATATTATCACTAAGACTTTTTCCGCCGCAGAATGGGCTCTGTTCCGGTTCGCGAACTTGATTTTAAACCGGTTCAGCGTGTTTTCACAAAAAAAAAAAGGTATTAAGCTTGACGCTGCGCTTTCATCCTTTAAAGTTCAATTCTGACCCAGTTTGTCATTGACATTTTCAAAGCACCTCCAATTAGACAAACTGTTCAATATGATGCGGTAAAAGCTTACCGTGGCTTGTTGTACTAAAATGGTCAAGGAATTTCAGCAGTACAGGGCACTTATAAACAATAATAACTGAGAGAAAATTAGTGCTCCTAAGTTGTTTTATTAGTACATTAAGCCACGGTAAGCATTTTTGACTTTCCCGGAGAGGCCAGTTCTCAGCATTTCTCAGAACCCGAGCTGTAAAACTCAAGTTTTTTTATTATTATTTTTTTTAATGCATTTTCTCTCCTTTTTCTCCCTTTTAGCACGTCCAATTGCCCGATTGTGTCATGCTTCCTTTCCACCAATGCCGATCCCTGCTTTGATTTAGGAGAACGAAGCTAACCCACGCCCCCTCTGACACGTGGGCAGCAGCCGTATGCATCTTATCACCTACACTTTGACGAGTGCAGTGCAGCTCAGCGTTGTGTATGGAGAGAGGGCACTCTTTTCTCATCTCTGTGCAGGCGCCATCAATCACCCAGCAGAGGTCGTAATTGCACCAGTCATGGGAGAGAGACCCCATCCGGCTTAGTCCCGCCCATATCTGAACAACAGGCCAATCGTTATTCATGTGGCCGCTCAGCCTTAGCCGGCACGCAGAGCTGAGATTCGATACGATGTATTCGAGATCCCAGCTCTGGTTCCGGCGTGTGTTTTTACTGCTGCGCCACCTGAGTGGCCGTAAAACTGAAGTTTAAAAGAAAAACCACAACACTAAATACACCCAAAAATACACCCAAACAAAAATATATGTGGACGCCTTCAGAGTGGATTTGATATTTGATGGTTATTTCACACTAATGGAACACTTTAATAATGTTGTACCGCAAAACTCAAACCAAGCACAAAGCAGCAATTTGCGCCAAGGCTTGCGGTGAGTGAAGTGCGAAACGCTTCTGGTGTGAATGCTCTGGAGAAAGCAACAACTTCTTTAGAGAAACTTTCTACGTCTTCTTATCACTAATAGTTGATCGATGCTTTTTTGCATAAAAACATACATCTGTAACTACAGCACGAATACTCGAAGGTAATCTACGTGCTTCGTCACCTTGTTACTACTCTTTAGTTTTGTTGAGCAATGCCCACTGTTGATGACGCATGCTTGGCTCCCAAATAATGGTGGAAACGTGGACTGATTCTCTAAAAAGCACCAGAGTTCGAAGAAGACATGAGAATTCATTTAGTCAACTTATAAAAAAATGCATTTGATGATGGTATAAAAGTAAATGTCAAAAACACATGATTGTATTTTGTACAGTCATGGCCAAAAGTTTTGAGACTGACAAAATGCTTCAGTGTTTTCGGATGGTGAACTGAAGTCATGTTAAGCATTTCATATATTTTTTTTAACTGTTATTAACAAATGCATTAAGTTTATGCAAAGACTCAATATGTAAAATGTTTACTTTTCTTTTTCAAGACTTCTGTAATTCGCCCTGACATGCTGGATATCAGCTTCTGGGCCACCCGCTTTTTAAGGTATGACCACAGATTCTCAATGGGATCAAGATCTGGGGAGTTTCCTGGCCATGGACCCAGAATGTCAATGTTTGTTCACCAAGCCACTAAGTTAGCTTGGGGGCTTCATCAGAGACAATAACTTTACCCCAGTCCTCTGCAGTCCAATCCCTGTACTTTTTGCAGAATGTCAGTCTGTCCTTGATGTTTTTCTTGGAGAGAAATGGCTTCTTTGCTGCCCTTCTTGATACAAGGCCTTTCTCCAAAAGTCTTCGCCTCACTGTGCATACAGATGCGTACAGATGCACTAACACCTGCCTGCTACCATTCGTAAACAAACTCTGCACTGGTGGTTACCAGATCCTATAGCTGAATCCTCTTCAGGAGAGGGTCCTGGCACTTGCTGGACTTTTTTGCACCTTGAAACCTTCTTCACAGCAACTGAATCTTTCTCCTTGAAGTTCTAAAAGATCTGATGAATGGTTGCTTTAGGTGTAGTCTTACAGGCAGCTAATGTCTCTACCTGTGAAGCCCTTCTGATGCAAAGCAATAATGTCTGCATGTGTTTCCTTGGAGGTAACCATGGTTAACAGAAAAAGACAATGATTTCAAGCACCACCCCCCTTTTAAAGCAACTCATCTGATCTTCTAATTCAATCAGTTCATTTTTATGGCAAGGAATGGCTTTGTAATTGATTGCAATTCATCTTTTCTGTGGGGAGTTTTGATGTTCTCCATGTAGGTTTCCTCTGGGTGCTCCAGTCTCCTTCTGCACATCCAAAGACATGCAGTCAGGCCAAGAGAGTTACTACAAATTGCCTTGTGTGTGAATTTCAGCCATGTGATGGACTGGCGACCTGTCTGGGCTTTCCTGGCTTTCACCCAAGGAATCTGACCCACCACAACCCTGAACATGATAAAAAGGTGGTAAAACAGACATGAAATAATAAATGATGCTGCCAAGTATGTCCAAACATTTGAGAAAATGTGGCCCTCTGCTAGACAGCTGAATATGGACAGGAGGTTTATCTTCCAGCATTGCAACGACCATAAAACGTGGCCTAATGATAGGGACTCTGGAGATGGACTTGAATGTGAGATTACTGTGACATTTGACTGAACTTGAACAATTCTGCCTGGAAAATTGGGCAAATATGCCTCAATCTAGGTGTGCAAATCTGGTACTGACATATCCAAACAGACTGATGGCTTTAATTACACTTTTCCCTTTTCTCATTACTTAAATGTTGTAAGGCAAAATGTGTAAATACAGCTGTATAATGGGCGGCACGTTGGCTAAGTGGGTAGCACTATCGCCTCACAGCAAGAAGGTCCTGGGTCCAATCCCCAGGTGGGGCGGTCCGGGAGTTTGCATGTTCTCCCTGTGTCCGGTTTCCTCCCACAGTCCAAAGACATGCAAGTGAGGTGAATTGGAGATACAAAATTGTTCATGACTGTGTTCGATATAACCTTGTGAACTGTTGAACCTTGTGTAATGAGTAACTACCGTTCCTGTCATGAATGTAACCAAAGTGTAAAACATGACATTTAAATTCTAATAAACAAACAAACAAAGCTGTACAAATTTTTTTATTAAGTTTTGATTTCAGGCTGTAAGACATTAAGTGACTGTTTTAAAGGGGTATGAAGATTTTCTATAGGCCCTGTAAACCTCAAATTAGATTAGATTAGATTCAACTTTATTGTCATTGTGCAGAGTACAAGAACAAAAACAATGAAATGCACTAAAGATTAGAATCCAACCACATGCTGAAACCCGGGATTGGACCAGGGACCTTTAGATCTTTAGTCTAATGCTCTCCCAACTGAGCTATTATTGCATGTGAAGCCCAAATTAGGTCATGAAAAATAAGGAGTTAATAAGGGTACACCACATAATCATGTGGCACTTGCCGTATTAAAAATCATCCCGTATTGAAAATATAAGCATTATGCAAACACAAGCAAAGTTTGGCTTGTATCTTGAATTGTTTCTAGTTGACTTTGTCCCAATTCTGTCAAAAAGGCCTTTGTGAGGTCAAAAAATGATGTAGAATAGGAAGGTCTGTCTTACTATTCAATGTTTCAGTTCCTCCCAAAGGCTTTCATTAGGAATAAGGACAGGGCTCTGTACAGGCCACTGGAATTCCTCCTCACCAAACTTGTCAATCCAACATGTCTTTATGAACCTTGCTTTGTGCACAAGGGCAGTCATGCTGAAATGGAAAATAGTCTTTTGCAAACCATTTCCACAAATTACAATTAATTTAAACACCTGAACTAAATAATTAGTTATTAAGTCATTGGTGGAGAGGAAGCACGACGCAATCGGGCAATTGGACGCACTAAAAGGAAGAAAAAGGGGAGAAAATGCATATATATATACAGTATATACAGTGTATCACAAAAGTGAGTACACCCCTCACATTTCTGCAAATATTTTATTATATCTTTTCATGGGACAACACTATAGAAATAAAACTTGGATATAAGTTAGAGTAGTCAGTGTACAACTTGTATAGCAGTGTAGATTTACTGTCTTCTGAAAATAACTCAACACACAGCCATTAATGTCTAAATAGCTGGCAACATAAGTGAGTACACCCCACAGTGAACATGTCCAAATTGTGCCCAAAGTGTCAATATTTTGTGTGACCACCATTATTATCCAGCACTGCCTTAACCCTCCTGGGCATGGAATTCACCAGAGCTGCACAGGTTGCTACTGGAATCCTCTTCCACTCCTCCATGATGACATCACGGAGCTGGTGGATGTTAGACACCTTGAACTCCTCCACCTTCCACTTGAGGATGCGCCACAGGTGCTCAATTGGGTTTAGTCCATCACCTTTACCTTCAGCTTCCTCAGCAAGGCAGTTGTCATCTTGGAGGTTGTGTTTGGGGTCGTTATCCTGTTGGAAAACTGCCATGAGGCCCAGTTTTCGAAGGGAGGGGATCATGCTCTGTTTCAGAATGTCACAGTACATGTTGGAATTCATGTTTCCCTCAATGAACTGCAGCTCTCCAGTGCCAGCAACACTCATGCAGCCCAAGACCATAATGCTACCACCACCATGCTTGACTGTAGGCAAGATACAGTTGTCTTGGTACTTCTCACCAGGGTGCCGCCACACATGCTGGACACCATCTGAGCCAAACAAGTTGATCTTGGTCTCGTCAGACCACAGGGCATTCCAGTAATCCATGTTCTTGGACTGCTTGTCTTCAGCAAACTGTTTGCGGGCTTTCTTGTGAGTCAGCTTCCTTCTGGGATGACGACCATGCAGACCGAGTTGATGCAGTGTGCGGCGTATGGTCTGAGCACTGACAGGCTGACCTCCCACGTCTTCAACCTCTGCAGCAATGCTGGCAGCACTCATGTGTCTATTTTTTAAAGCCAACCTCTGGATATGACGCCGAACACGTGGACTCAACTTCTTTGGTCGACCCTGGCGAAGCCTGTTCCGAGTGGAACCTGTCCTGGAAAACCGCTGTATGACCTTGGCCACCATGCTGTAGCTCAGTTTCAGGGTGTTAGCAATCTTCTTATAGCCCAGGCCATCTTTGTGTAGAGCAACAATTCTATTTCTCACATCCTCAGAGAGTTCTTTGCCATGAGGTGCCATGTTGAATATCCAGTGGCCAGTATGAGAGAATTGTACCAAAAACACCAAATTTAACAGCCCTGCTCCCCATTTACACCTGGGACCTTGACACATGACACCAGGGAGGGACAACGACACATTTGGGCACAATTTGGACATGTTCACTGTGGGGTGTACTCACTTATGTTGCCAGCTATTTAGACATTAATGGCTGTGTGTTGAGTTATTTTCAGAAGACAGTAAATCTGCACTGCTATACAAGTTGTACACTGACTACTCTAAGTTATATCCAAGTTTCATGTCTATAGTGTTGTCCCATAAAAAGATATAATGAAATATTTGCAGAAATGTGAGAGGTGTACTCACTTTTGTGATACACTGTATATATATATATATATATATATATATATATATATATATATATATATATATACTTTTGGCCATATAGTTTATGTAAAGCATAGTTGGTGATGGCAGCTATTCTTGTTGCATCTTGAATGTTCTTTATCATAAACAGAAAATGAAATACGTAGTAATACATAAGAAATCTATGAAATACATGCTTATAATACATAGTAAACTAAATAAAAACAACGTGGAATCCAATTTAGTTTTTTCTCTATCCTCTGTAGTAGATTTCCCATGAGATCTGGAGAAAAATGGCCTATCCTCATTTTTCATCTTCACTGAACGATTTACTCTTGCATTAATAGCCCAGTGGTGTCAAGGTCATCCCATAAATAAATGCATGTTTTGTTTTTTCCCCTTCCCCTTTGAACCTGTTACATGTATTTTTGAGATAAAAGACCAGTCTTTGTGCTGTTTGGGGGCTTTTTCTTTTATAAATATGGTGTCTTGAAGCATAGACTGGTACTTTGCACTTCTTCTGCTCAATAATGAGTTATATGGTGAATGCCATCTATTTCAGTAAACTCATAAATGTGTACATGACTCATCATAAGACAACATATTAGACGCTCAGGTGGTGCAGCGGTAAAACACACGCTGTTCACCAGAGCTGAGATCTCGAATACATCGTATCGAATCTCGGCCCTGCCTTGCCAGCTAAGGCTGAGCGGCTACATGAACAATGAATGGCCTGTTGTTCAGATAAGGGGCGGGTCTAAGCCGGAGGGGGACTCTCTCTCAGACTAGTGTGATTACGACCTCTGCTGGCTGGTTGGTGGTGCCTGCACGGAGACGGGGAAGGAGTGCGGTAGAGAGACAACATATTAGGCTATACTTTTAGGGTTTGAAAGAAAGAGCATGGAGAAATACATTACATGACCAAAAGTATGTAGACACAATCTATTTAGTGTCAACAGCCCTCAGTTCAGTTCTCTAAAACATCCTGGGCTCACAAAATATCCTTAGCCTTTTTCAATTAGCTTAAAACATCCCTTAATTTATACACTTCTGTTTTTGGTATTAGAGAACCCAGCTAGAATACACAATTAAAGGCAAAAGATTTTATATGTTTTTAAGTTTCTGTCTGGTGTTGAGGATACAGCTGACTCTCCCACAAGCCTCTAACCAAAAACACACACACAACCCTTTACAAAATCTACCACCTCTTTCTACAGTTTATTTGGTTAACTAATTTGGTTAATTTTGACCTCATTGTTAGTTAGTTTTACCCACACAACACTGGGATCTCTGGGACCTGTTAACAGAATAAAGGTTAAACAACTACCAGGTGTACAAAATTTGAAAGTTTAACTAAAAAGCTCAGGCACTATCATTGAATGCCACATTTCCAGCTAGTCTCTTTATAAAAGTTTCCCAGCTAAAACTACCCCAGTAAACTCTGTTATTGCAAGGACAAAGTCTTTAGAGTCAAGAACAATCTTATGCCGAGTTGACACTACACGGCTTTCAAGTTGTTTAGATCTCTGTACAGTTCACACTACACAACTTGATCTCTTGTAATTGGTAGTCTTTTAAGTCGTTGTGGTTTTCACAATGCACGAATAATTGGCGAAAGGGGGTCACACACTACACGATCTATCACCAGGAGGAATCTGGTCTCCCAAACTATGTTTTGTCATGAAAATACACACGAGAAAAGACGAGGGGTTAAGTGATACCACGCCCAAAAATGCACGTCACCAATAAGCGAGCGATCAAAGTTGTTTTGTGCGCTGATGTGCAGCATAAAAGCAAGGAGGAAAAATAAAGGAATCTGGGTGGAGTGGGTTTGGCTACGCGGCCAGCAGGGCTTGTCTGTTCTTCAGAGAGAGTTGGAAGTCAAATAAATATTTTTTGCAATGCAACGTTGGTATTATGGTTTGGCGTGGAAGTCACAAATTCTGTAAGTATTCAGATATAAGCTATATTATGCCCCTGTTCCACACATTTACAACTCCTCCCCCAGGGTTTCCCTTCCATTCCGTTTATAACAATTACAACCTGACCAAAACACTTTTCACACTACAGTAGACCCTTGAGTTACGAACGGTTTACCATATGAACATTTTGGGTTACGAATGATCTTTTTCAACTTAACGTACGAACAGATTTCAGATTACAAACCGAAATTCGCAAAACACGGGATGTCACGAACAAGTTGACTCAGAGCGTCTCTCTCTCTCTCTCCCTCTCTCTCTCTCTCTCTCTCTATATATATATATATATATATATATACAGTATATACAGTGGGGGAAATAAGTATTTGATCCCCTGCTGATTTTGTAAGTTTACCCCCTTACAAAGACTTGAACAGTCTATAATTTTTATGGAAGGTTTAATTTAACAGAGAGAGACAGAATATCAACAAAAAATCCAGAAAAAAAACATTAAATAAAAGTTATAAATTAATTTGTATTTAATTAAGGGAAATAATTATTTGATTCCCTACCAACCAGCAAGAATTCTGACCCCCACAGACCGGTTATGTGCCCATGAGGCACACAAATTAGTCCTGTCCCTGTATAAAAGACACCTGTCACAGAATCAGTTTCTTCCGTTCAAATCTCTCGACCACCATGGGCAAGACCAAAGAGCTATCAAAGGACGTCAGGGATGGCTTACATAGATGGCTTATTTGACTCACTGTTTAAACCACTGTTTGTCCTTATCAAGGATCTGCACATTTTCAGCTTTGAATGAGTGGGCGTTGGCTTGTAGGTGGGTGTAAAAGGCATGGTCCTGGAAAGAAGAGGTAGATCCTCTATGTTGTTCCATTTGTTTTGCCAGTGGCTTTTTGGTTTTTCCAAGCAAGCCAATGTACACTTCCCAGCATCTAACAGCATACACTATATTGCCCTGTGTCCAAATGAACCGATTTAACTTGAGTACCTGGATTACTGAGCATGCATCAAGACATGCTTTTGTCATTATAAGTATTATTTACTTTACCATTTTTTTGGATTGTACATTGACTCCTAATAAAGACTTGCAGTCACAGTGTTAGGTTTCTTTGGTTTGCTGATGGAACTAGACAATGCAGACTCAACAAAAAAGTGATTTTGGTATCAACCAACAGACACAGACAAAAGCAATTTCAGCTA